>NC_134181.1:18160160-18493660 GCF_964188355.1 Buteo buteo
TCCCATCCTTTTTCTGAAGACAAATAGCAATATTGACTTTGTTCTTTATCTGAGTCATATTAGAAAATGTAGTAACTCTGGTTACCAAATTATTTCCTTCTGCAGTGCATTCTTGGGCACTTTTCCCTGTGTTGCATGATCAGTATTAAAAGATTGGTTCGCTCTTTTATGTCAGTCACTAAAACTCAGAAATTCCTCCGAAGTTATTCTGCAAATGGCTTTTGAAGAGTAAATAATTTTATTACATTTGATACTTAACAACCTGATGAAGAAAGTGTTAACCTTCAGAAAGATTTCATCTGTATAATGGCATGAAAATCTACCCATCTGATATTCCATATGTTAGAAGAAATCTGAGCACTAGAATAGGATATGTTTTTGTTTTCAGTTAGCGTGTTGTAAAGCCATTCTAGTTAGTGGCTTCCACCAACATTAAAAACAGTGTTAGGTAAGACAGTGGGCCTAATTCCATATAATATGATGTTGCTTGTTTTAGCATGCAGTTTTTGAAAGTATTTTTTCCTGGTTTTCAGAAGCTAAACTAAAATTTAGCTTCAGAGCCAGATTTTTAGGTAAGTTTTTAAGAATAATTCATAGATACCCATGAGGGACAGATGAGTATGGTCCCATTTAACTGGGGAAGTTTTTTAGAAGTCTACTTTGGCAGAGTCTTGTGGCAGAGTATTGATGTTATAGTAGAAGTTGTCTGAAGTCTCCCTCTATCTACTAGAGGTGATTTCAAGAACGTGTCCTGAGCGTTCTGGAAACTGTGAAACAAGACGAAAAATGTTGTTTTGCTTGAGTTGTTATCAGGTGTAATTGATTTCTTAATTTTAGAAGAGTATATTGAACAAGTCACAAACTCAGAGTGTCTGGCTTAACATGTACTTGGGAGGAACTTTTCTGAGAAACTTTGATATCAAATCTCCTTAGAAATAGTTTTTTTAAAAAACAGAAGAATTGTATCCAGCCTCTCTCTGAAAGGTATAGACTTCTGTTATAGATGAAACTCCTTATGCCAGCTAATGTCGTATGGCGTGGGAAGTCTGAACCTGTTCTGTTCAGTAGAGTACTATCATGGTATCTTAAACTGGTTTTGTCAAGACTTGAAATTGTGCTCCTTTTTTCATAGAGAAGACTTTCTCTGTCAGGGTCAAGTCTTCACAACTGTTGGTCTGTACTCGTAGATCATGATCCATAGGCATCTGTAAAACAGGCACGATTCTTTGCATTGTTCTAGTTGGTACTTCCGGATTATAAACTTGCAGTAGTTCACAAAGATGCTTATCAGGCTAGAACATGAGAATTATTGGAAGTTAGTGTATTATCAGATTGTGAATTGAAAGAGGGCTATGCTGTGAAGTCTTTTGTCTCTGATGTTTTGTAATGAAATCTTGGTTTAGGCCACATGTGAAAATGAGAAGACTTTTTTCTGGTTTTCAATGCAAATGTTTCTCTACATCTTAAAATGGCAATGTAGTTCCTCAGGAAATATACCGGAATTCAGAAACATATGTTGTAGGTCTAATTTAAGGTGTAATGCTGAAATTAATGACAAAACTGTAGAAACCCTATAATGCTTACATCAGAAATCTCAACAGCACCAAGAGGATTTTCTTTTTAAACTTATAAGGAAGCTTTTGTAACTGTCTTTCTAGTGACCTGAAGTAAACTGAAAATTACAAATATGTTACACTGAGTATGTTATCCTAACTTTTTTGTCAACTAAAGAGGGCAAAAAGGGGCGTTCCTATTCTGTACAGATATACTAAGATTTGTGGGCAGATGTCTTAAAAAGGTTGCGGTATTCAAACCTGAGGAAAAGAACATTGGGAAGTTTTGTTATCTGTATTAGAAAAATAAGCAGGAACTCACTGGACTCCTGAAATTTATGAGTTTTCACAGTTACACTTTGGAGAAGCAAAATGGCAATAATGTTTAAAGAGCAGAACTATTTACTAGTATAGCTTCCTTCAGTAGTCTTGTGGCCAAACCCCTGAACTTCTTAACAGTTTTCTTCACTAAAATAAACTGACTCGGGGGTAGACTTTCTTCTTTTCAAGGTTATCCAAACTTTTGGTATCTTTATAGCTCACAATCAACTGTAGCAAATTAAGATATTGTCATTCTCTGTATTATTATTGTCCCTTTATTGCAATTAATTCCCACAAAATATAAATGACTAAATAGAATGTATGTATACACCTCAGCCATTTTAATGCAAAGTCTAATGGGTTTGTTTAAACTGACAAGAGGAAGGGTTAAAACTAAATTGGGGGACTATACACTGAAGCAGCTGATACACATGTACATATTTTGTTCTGCAGGCTGTGCTTTGAGGGCAGTAACCTTTGGCAGAGAGGTGAAGAAGGTAGTTGAAAATAATAACTTCTTAAACTGGTGCTGTTAAATTTCCTAAAGGTATTTGCAAAGACTGAAGACATAAAAGTACACAAGGATTTTGTACAAAACTCATTTCTTTTATTAAATTTACATGATGTTTTAAAAAATAGAAATTGGGGTAAAGTGGTTATTCTAAACTAATTGAAATGAATAGTTTATTTCCTGTTAAACTAACATGTACAAAAGTCTCCATTTTAGTGTCCAAAATGAGGAAGATTACTATTGTTCAAATTTTTTGATTAGTAATAGTAATGCTTTAGGATTCCATCAAGAACATAAGAAATCCATGTGCACTTAGGGACATGTGTATTTATCTTTCAGTATTTTATGAAGATATTATGTTAGTTGGTCTGTAGAAGATAATTTTAAAAAAACTTTCTAACGTAGTTTAATATGTATCTAGGCATGCTTGTAAAAAATTTAGTTCTGGTTCTACTTAATAAGTTTTGTTGTATATCGGTGAATTTTACCAATTCAAGATTTAAAAGCAAGCATTAAGACTCTCTTCTAAAGAAGGAGACTTTACAGAACATTTTTTTTACTGTATCACATTTAACATATATATACATACATATTTATATATATGTAATTCAAAGTTAACATGCAATATAGCTTATTTGAGAATCTGTGGTGATAAAGCTTTCTTAAGTAGCAAAATGAGATCTAAGTTCCTTTTGTGTGGATTTCTCTTTGGCACTTAGTATAATTTTCAATGATTCTTCTGCTGTCTGAAGTATTTCCTGTATTTTACGTTTAGAATAATGTATTGTAGGTTTGGTGAATGTATATTTAGTTATATATGGGGTTTTTTTCTTCTTTTCAACACAGGATTTTTCAAAGTTCTAAGTACTCTACAATTGTCTCCATATTGGAAGCTGTTCAAGCAAGTGGACACTGTCCTAGAGTAAGAAACATATTTTTTTTATTTTTTTTTCCTTTATTTTGAACATTCACAAAGATTCCAGTTGAGGAAGGATCCAAAACATAGCTGTTTTGGATAGCCAAGAACTTAAAGATAGTGTTTGTATTATATGGTAGTTACAGGTGAATTAGGTTTCTTTTTTTACTGTTGAATTCTTACAGCTAGGATAACTTATTTGATTGCAGGTTTTCAATTTTTCTTTTTTTTTTTTTCAAATAAAAATAAATTTCTGAATACCTCTATTCAGTTAATTTATATATTGTAAAACCTTCATGCTACAACTTTGTTTAGTCAACAAAGAACTTTTAAATAAAGAGAAGTTAAGGAAATAAAAATATATATTGGAAGGCTGCATAAAAGCTGACAGTTAAATAATTTCAAAATTGATTCTAATTTCTGGATGTGAAGAGGACTTTGCATGATGGGAGCTCTGTTTGCATGGTGGGAGTTTCAGTATAGAAAATGACAACAACTAGAGGAAGTTTTCTAGCTGTTCTCATACAAAGTTCGTCTCGCTTCACATAGATGGCAAAGAAAGATAGAAGTATTTTAGCAACCTTCACCTAAGAATGTGTTTGGGTACATGCTTATTATTTATGAATTCTAGAAAAAAATCTCTGCACATAATTTAAGTGTCCGTATTAATGTAGAGCTGAGACATTTTAGTTTAGCAACCTTGGCATAAGTCTTGAAGTTACTGAATAATAAACGGGGGATAAATGTAATAATTTATGTACCGAATTAGTACCGAATAAAATTTTTTACTGGCACATTGCAGGCTTTTGATAGCTGTTATAACCAATTTATATCTTTGACATACATTACAATGGTGTCTCAAAGATGTGGGGCGAAGAAATAATCTTTGTGTTAAATCTGCTTCTTAATGCACTGATACATACTATCTTGTCTTTTAGTAAAGATTAAAAGTTGAACTGTATTAATTAGTCTTGCAAAGGTGTTTAAGAGTTTGTCACCAAGAAACTATATTTAGGGAGAGGGAAATCTGTATTTATTGGAATTGGAGGATGCTCTGTGCCTTGGAGAGAATGATCATGTTTTTGAAAGGGTAGCACTGTTTATGGAAAAACACACTGGTATAGAATGTAAGTTTATATACTAACTTCTTGTCTTGTCTGTTAATGTTAGAGGGTGTTTTTGTTTGCTATCAGGCTTTTACGCACAGGCCCTAGAAGCCTTTACTTTCACTCATTACGCATTTTCCCTTAAACTGTGTAATGTTTTGAAGCCTTTTTCAACTTAAAAAAAGAACCTTTTGAATTTGAGCTCCTCTACCTACTGTCAAGGCAAGGAGTAGGATAAAACCGTTTTGCAAGTATGCTCCCCTAGAAAGGCAGTGTCAATTCCTGTTGGCAAGTACATCTGTCAGTATGTAATAGCATACTGCTGTTAAAAGATAGTATGTACAGGGCTTTTTGCATTGACAGGTTTAAAACCTAACCTCAAAAACTTTTTTTTTTTTGTCCTTATATTGTGTCTTAGTTGCCCTAAAACTTTTAGTATTCTGGCACAGACTCTACCCTTCAAACTTAGAGGTTTGTAGTGTTGGGTTGTTTTGCAGTGGTCCTACAAAATGAGCACTTTACTTGCCTATTTATCAGACAGTTATAAAATCATGGCTACTAGTGATTCTGTATTAAATCTGGTGTTCTTGTTTTTATGGTATCTATTATGGTTTTGAGTTTAAAGTATTGCATTTGAATGTATACTCCTGAAGTTGGTTGTGTGACTCATTTACCATGTTTCATTTTCAGGTCTCTAATGATGAAGTATCCATCTGGATTTAAAGCACATCTCTGAGCTTCTTAATTCTTCATAGAAGAGATGTGTTCTAGATTCATGGGTAAGGATATTTTTTTATCTTAACTTGGGCCCTTTTCCTTAGTATTCTGTGATATATTTTTAATTAGATTTCAGCAACTTATTTTTATGTCTTATAGGTGAATCAGATACTTTTATAGTATAGCATTCTTTAGGTGCCTGTGCTAGCTCTTAATTTTGACTCCAGCTAATTATTAAACTTCGGAGTTCTAAGTACCAATGCTCTAACTAAATCACTGTAACTCAGTATTACAGGTAGAGAAACAGCATGGTGGTATATCGGTAAATAATTAAAAAATTGGTTTGTGATTTGAGATTCCTTTTCTGATATATATAATAGTTCTACAGGCTTTAATTGTGCATCTCACCATACGTCTTCTGAATTTGGAGTTTTGGGAAGACAGAAACTCCATCCTGGAAAGCAACGAAAGGGAAGGATCTGAATTTTGTGCAATTAAAAAAACAGCAACACGTTTTTTTTGATAATGTAAACCGTATTTCATCTGAAGAAACTTTGTGGTATTACACACCCACACTTCAAAACAGTAGAAATAAAACAACCACAAAAATCGCACTAGAAAATACAATTTTTTCTAAATACTTTTTAATTTTTGTAGGTCTCTAAATAAAACAGCTAAGATTACTTCATACATTACAGAATTTGTATAATAAGTTATCTCCATGTATTAAGCACTGCTTGCTATAATATCATTTTGAGACTTCACAAATTTACCTTGACTTAAAAATTAATGTTAAAATGGATCTCTTAAAGAAGCAGAGTAAGTGGCCCTAACATATGCAGTAGGACTTTCTGATATCGTGCTGGTTTATACAGAGAGTTCTGTAACATACTTTCTTTTTGGTGTAGTTTTGCTCTGTTCAGCTTACGCAGAGCTCTTCTCAGTAAAGAAGCTGTCCCATTCATAGTGAAGGCAAACATCTTTGAGAAGGGTAGAAATTTAAATTTCTCTTTAGGTGCATTTGGAAGATGGATTTTCTTTCCAAGTGAAATGTCACTTGTCATGTTGGTTGACTTGAACTTTTATGAATGACCATAACAATTGACACTTACTGAATAATTTTTTTTCTTATATAAACCTTTAATATTTATTTCCCAGAGGCTACCTGCGAGAGGAGGAGAGGTGGTAGAAGGGAGTTGTGCATGTCTGGGGAGTAGAAGGGGGGAAACAGTTACATGAGGGGCTTGGTGCAAGCAAACCCAGTGTAGGTATGAGAACAGACTACTCTGAATTACTATGACAATCACACACAAGCCCGTTTGCTCCAGTTTTATGCTCTTACTCAGTTGGAACTGTAGCTGTGGACTGGAACCTAGTCCTCAGAATTTAAGACCATCAGTTTCAAATCTTCCTCATCTTCAAATCAACATACAAGGTACTTGAGTTATCTTTTGAGTATTTAGCATGATGTCTGTGAACTATGCAGCACAATAGAATTCTAAATGAAACAGTGTGTTGAGGGTATGATTCTACTGAAGGGATGGCTCATTACTTGAAAATAATTATAAATGCATACCAATGAAAAGCAATTTTAAAATAAAATAATGCATATTTATGTATAGATAATTGGATATGTATTTTTTTATTTAATGAAACAGGCTACCAAAACAAGTTTTCTCCTAATTTTAGTGATACCAATAAGAGAAAATGCATCTTTTCAATCCATATTTAGCTACAGATACCATGGTACTCTTGTACAAAGACTTACTTATTCCGTTCTGTTAGGGAATAAGAGAGTTCATCGCTACTGAATGTCTAAATGTTCTTCTACATTCCTGGGATTTTGAGGAGATTGTGCTATCCCTCTGTGCATTTTAAATTTAACATGTACATTGATCTTTAAATCTATAATTGAATATCATTTATATTGGCGCATCAGTGGGAAGTACCTTCTGTATTATTTAATTTACTGCAGCTTTTTGAATTCGGCCAAAGCTTTAGTTATAATTAAATCTGACAAATAATCATAGTGTAATTGTCTTTTATTTTTAATATAGGGGAGGGAATGTCTTTATCATGTCTGAATATTAGGCAGAAGTGATCAGTTTTTTGAGTATCTGGTTTTTAACACGTGGCGTTGTCTACCTCTTCTGACACAGTGTTCCATCTGCTAATAGATGGACAAATCATAAAAAGCCACAAACCTGTCATGCTGTTGTATGCTACATAGAATTAAGCAAATATAATGATTTTTTCAGTCTCTTTGGCAGATGTCTTGTTTGGAAGCAACTCTGTTATGCCTGGTTGCATTGCTTTCCTAAAAAGAAAGAAAAAAACCAAAACACTTTGTGGATAATGTAAAACTCTTCTCTAGTTATGACTCTCTGTGTTTACTCCTTCTGTGTCCTTTAACTGTAGTCTGGATTTCTGTTATGTCATGTTTTTATGACTTCAGTTTTAATTCCTTCTGTCTACTAACTTGTCCCTAGCTTCTTTCTGAGATAGCTTCTATTATTTGTCTGGATAGCCATTGTTTCAACTTCTTTTGTGAAAAATGACCATCACAGTCACTGGCTTCTTCTTATCTGTGATACTGTCACACATTAGTCATGTGAAGCAGTGATACTTAGTCTATCAAACTATGAAAGTGTGAATATCATGGTAATGTACTGTATCTTTACCTGATTTACTTGCTTATAACTAGAGTAGCTTGTTTTCTGTTGTCATGTCATCAAAAGTAATCAACAATGCAATTAATGAAATAAACCACATCAGTAGTTTTTATTATCTTGCATTTTACTGCTACTCCCGCTTCATTTTCTTGCAAGCAAAATTTGATGTCTTTGTTCCATTCTGTTTTCTTATGTGTTCATTCTTTTTTGATGTATTCTGTAAAATAAATCTTTCTTTCCTTTTCTTCTGGTCTTTAAATCTTGTACCATTCTCTTAATTTCTGGTCTTGTTTGTGTCTGTTAACTACAGCTTGTCTTTTTACAACTCAGATCTACCACACGCTAATGTAGTATAGAAGGGGATCATCTCTTTGAGACTTCCAGGCTGTCTATTCCTCGTGGTCTTTATTTCTGACAAGAATAAAGAGTTGTTATTAAACTCTGATGGACAACCAAAATGGATAAAATTTCCCCCACACCCAACCCTTTGCAAGGAGTTGCATTAACCGCGTTAACTTGAAATCTCAGTTTCCTAACCTAGCTCTGGTATTGATTCAATCTTGTTGCACATACACTTAAGGAAAGGAATCAAACCAGGCTGAGTGTAGCCAGTTTAATTTCAAAGTGATTTTGAATATAATAAGTAAAAATTGAGAAAGACCTTAAAGTTTAAAAAAAGTTAAAATTACAGTAGTAGTATGAGAGCTGCTTTTGCAGGTTAAGACGACCAACAATATTGCATTGATACATATTCTGTTTGTAACTGAAAAGATAGTTTTAGACCATACAGAATACAACATGGTTTGTTTTTAAATGAAAAACATGTGTTATGCAGAAATTAGTATTTTTTCATTCACTTGGACTCATAAATTCTATTTTAATACCATTTCTCCTGTTCTAATACTTTGGTTTCAATCTATAATTTAAAATAGATCTCTTAATGTTAAGATCTAGTAGATTAAAGAAAGTACAGGTGTTCAGTTTAATAAGTAGTGACCAGACCAAAAAAAACCCAAGAGCTGGGAGATCTTACTCTTCTGATTCAAGTATGTTTGCAGAATAACTTCATACTTCTTGGAGAAAATGCTATGTTTTGTGCGAGGCATCAAATGATAATCAAAAAATTCACTCTTTAAATTCCAGATGCTTTAGCATATCTGAAGATGGCAAACCCTGAAATGTATTTCAGTTTAACTTGGGGGATACTGTTGATGTTTCCTGGTAATTGATTTTAGAAAACTTCATATTACTTAAAAAAACAAACAAACAAACAAAAACCCCACAACTTTTTTTTTTTTTAAGAATAGCAGGTCTAATGTATGATTTTGTTACATAGCTGTTAGATAGTAGTTACACTGTAGTAGTAGTTCCTGTTGCTTAGTTTTCTACATAATACCAGCTTGATTACTACAAAGTTGAGAGTGTGAAATACAAAGGGAGAAACTAAATACTAGTAAGAAGCATTGCTGAATGCCTTTGGGTTCCATTATGTTTAAAAAAGAAAACAAAACCTACTGCAGAAAATTCTAAATTTACCAAGTGTCCTATAGTTTGTAAATACTGCTGAAGCAATTCTAGCTGATAGGGGGCAGTAACTTCTTAAATTCAAGTACAACAACTGTAGTCTTCCAATTGCTTCATCAGGTTGTACCTCTGTTTTGGTGCTCATTTTATTGTCTAGAATTGGTCCAAGCAGTTCTCAGACATTGATGTTGTAGAAGGATCTTGCTAACTTTAAGCTCGGTAAAGATTAATATTAAATCAGTATGCAATAATGGTAGACAATTTAGACATGCAAAGTATTAGAATTAATTTAGTTTTTACAAAAAGTGTAACTTCATCACAAATTCTCAATGTAAGAGGGCACAAAGATGTCAAATTGTACTTACTAAGAGAAATCTAACTTTTTACTGTAGTTTGCTTTATTGAGTGGGGATTCAAAACTAGTTTCCCTATTCTGATTCAAATGCAGCCCCAATAAGAGCTTATCTTCCATGAGAAGTATTTTGGAGCTGGTACTATAAAACACTGGCTGTCGTTGCATTGTTAACATTGTAGTTGTCAAGTCCAATAGATGAACATTTTAAAAATGTTTATTTCTTTGACTGCTCTTCTGCTAACTCAAGGTAAAAGCATGTCCAAAGTTCGAATTGGTAGGAGGAGGCTGGATAAAAGTGTGTTAAACCGTAATTGTACCTGCCATTGTTTTCTATGTAAGAGGGAGTAAGGACATGGAGAAGAGAATCACTTACAGAAAGCATGTAAAAAGTTTTTGTGTCAGAACTTATTTTGTTTCATTAAGTTGGGTGTGAGGAGGTAGGATTTTTGTTTTTAAGGAAAAGACAGAAAAATAGTACTTGTGTGCCAACTAATTTCAGAAATGCATCACAATTTGCTTTCGTATGCCTTCACAGTCTGCAAGCTGAGCATCTAGTATTTCTATATTCAAGTATAGCAGAGAGAAACAAAAAGGACAGTTGTTCAATAAATTTGGAGATGACTTTGTGTGAAAGGCTAGTTTCTCCAAATTAAATACCCTTGAATTTCCAAGTTATGGTTTTCTTTGGGCTGAAAAAAATGTGATGGATTTTGTAGACACTGAAGAAAAAAGGCTAAGGGTAAAAGTACTTCTCTGGTCAAAAAACAAGGTATCTTTGCAACAGAGTTGTGTTCAGGCTATCTACAGCAGTATCCTTTCCAAAAAAGGCTTGGGTTGGGTTTTGTTTTGTTTTTTCACTTTGTGATCTCCTCTTTACAGAGAAGCTTTCTTCATAATAAATTTATGTTGGTCTAATTAGCCTGTAGAGGTTTCTCATGTATCTAGCCTTCAGATTTCTCAGTTTGGAAGTTCGTCTGTGCTATCCATCTTATTTGGATCCTTGAAGTGAAGCTGACATCTTCAGGTTATGTTTCCTTTTTATACCTACTAAGACTTACTGTTTCATAAAGCCTTCTCATTTTAATAAGAGAGTATTATTTCCTCATTATTTCCTCCTTTTTCCTTATGCTGAAAGAAAGTAGGAAAACCTAAGATGAAAAGTGTTTCTTGGGTTTTGAGCAAAGAAGCAAGTATCTGTGAGGCAAGCTCAGAGTTACAGTGTCACAACTGTAGTGATGCTAGCTGTTATGCATGCTTTTTTCCCATTTTTTACTGTAAAGGTACACAGTTAGTAAAACAGGAAGAGATAGTCTGGTATGTGTTTTTTCAATATGGGGTTGTGTTAGTCCTGTTAAATAGTTCTAGGCTACTATGTAGTTAAACTCAAGAGCATGTATAGTAGTTAATTACCATAGAGTAGCTGGCTCATATGTCACTTACCATACGTTAAAAAAAAAAAAAAATAAAAATTGTACATCCTATTGTATCTATATTGCTAAAGATGGAAGAAATCTCTCTTTTTGTCTGTTTTTTCAAGTTACCACCAACTGAATAGCCTTCTTTACGGTAAAATATAGTTTATCTCTGGGCATAACCAACGAGCTGTATGCAGTCTGCTGAGCTATTTATACTGAGTCTCAATATGTAAACTTTTATCGATACAGACTTCAAATTTGAGTTTTTAACAGTAGAGTCCTTGTTAGCTTGGAACATGACATTTTACACATGGCTACCATAATCTCCATCTATCGTTCCTCAGATGGGGGTTTCTGTAATTAGATCATTTGTTCTGTGTCTACGTTATTCTTTCCTTGTACTTAATCTGACTTGCTTGTCTCCTCTTAGCTAAAATAGCTCTTCCCCAACTTATCTTTTGAGTTGAAATACTGTTAAGATGAGAGATGATTATATTAGAAATGGTACAAAAACCTAAACCTGTGACACGTCATCTACCTGGATCCTGATGTTGGTTTATCATCTCTTGGAAGGTGTTTGATACTGAGAAAGTCATCATTCTGTTGCTTTTAATCATAAGCAGACAACTTAGTAAGTGTTGGAAGATAATGGGGTCTAATTTATGTTAGTGCTTCCTTTAACTTGGGACTTCAGGGAGTCCTAACTTCAAGCAGTAAGTTCCGCATGTATCATCTGGAATCCACGGTTACTTTGTTATGCTAAGCTGTCACCTTCCTAAGCCTCTGTGCCCTTTTTACAGCATGCTTGTTCTCTATACTCATAGTAATTAACACTCATACCAATCCATGCTTGATAGATGTCACCACTTGGTGTCTTTCAGTGTGATACAAGATCCATCTGCCCTTTTCCTGTGTAGACCAGAAGTTTTATATACCCAAACCCTCAACAAGGTTTATTAATTTAGATTAGGCTTTATTCTGACTATGGTCACAACACTTTGAGTGGACTAGGAGAATAAGCAGAACAGATTTTCATCAGTCTTTTGTCAAAGACTACTTTGTACTTAATAGGTTCAATGTGGACGTTGTCCATCAGAGAATATTTCAGATTTTCAGTGTGTACATTTCTGGAAGGATCCTATACTCATTTTATTCTTAGGAGAATTCATTAATGAAGAATTGTAGTTGAAATGGAGGAGGAGAGCGTGAAGATGAGCTTTAGTAGTAGAGTCAGGAATTAAAAGCTGTGACTGTTTCCTGTTTTTTCTTTATAGTTGGGTATATGTGTTGACAGGGTGAGGGAATGATTATTCCATGAAGATGGTAATTGAAAGTGATTGCTCCTCTATTCTAGAGGCTTAGTAGTTATCTGGGGAGGTAAATTACCAGAGAGACACATTTTTGACACGTTTTCATTTCCTATTCTGTTTGATTACGCTACGAATATGCAAGTTTTTAGGCTAAAGTTAAACTAGCTATCCTTTTCAGCTCCTCTTGCCTGAAACTCCCAACTGCAAACTAATTCATTGGTGATCACTCAGTGATACTATGAATAAATAAAAAAGAAAACCAACTTGTATTTCAAAACTAGTTAAGTGTGTAAACTCTGTTGTGGAACCAAATGTAGTTCTTTTCCTGTGTTTATCTTTGACTGTATCACTGTATTAATCCTCTTGTCTTTCCTTTAAATAAGAGTTTTATGTCTTTAAAGTGAAATAAAAAACAGTTTTTCAGAATCTTACTTAATGCAACTTAAATAGAAGAAACAGAGTATCTCAGCTTTTCCTACTGAAGTCAAGGTAGCTTTGTTTTTAAATGTGGTTTATAACCTCTCAAGTTTCTTGTTTATACATACAGAATTATTGTGCACATTTTATGTATTGTATGATTTCCTTCTACAGAGAAATTTTAATTCTGGACTACAAAAAAAAAACACAATTCTGTTACAATTTGGTAGTTTTAATGAAAATGGCAACGGGGAATTGAAAATAGAGAAAACTGAATGAAAAAAATGAAACCACTACATTTAAAACGTCAAATATTACGTTGATTACAAAAGGCACAAAAATGATATATGCTGCACAGGGTATTGAGTATAAGCAAAAATAACTTGAGTTGTGGTTTAACTAAACTGTAACATTACAAACAAAATATCAAAAATCCATAAAAGTACTGGGGAGGGGAAGGAGTGATGAGGAGAGTCATGAAAGTAATTTTTCTCCTTTTTTTTCTGCCCCCCCACCCAGGGTGCTTTAACACTTTAAGACGAATGTTTCATCAGAAGCACTAATGGATGTTGGCATGCCTTGGATAAAGTGGTGACCGCTGGATCTCATTTGTTTCTGTTCACTGCAGAGAGCCAAAATTGACTCCATTTGGAGTTGAGAGAAAAAGCAGTACAGACCTATCAAGATGACTGATCCTATGATGGATTTTTTTGATGATGCCAATCTTTTTAGTGAGACCTTAGAAGGTTTGTCAGATGATGCCTTTGTTCAACCTGGACCTGTTTCACTTGTTGATGAATTGAATTTGGGTGCAGAATTTGAACCTTTGCACATAGACTCATTGAACCATGTGCAAGATGCTCAAAATCAACAAAAGATGAGTGAGTTTGATCAGCTGAATCAGTATGATTCACTGAAACTTCACTCAGTAAATCAGTCTTTTAATAGCTCAGCTGACAATGTCTTATCACCACACTCTCAATTCAATTGTTCACCAGTTCATCCGCAAAACCAGTCTAATGGGATGTTTCCAGATGTGGCTGATGGTAGTCCTATGTGGGGTCATCAAACTGCCACAACTGTTTCGAATCAAAATGGGTCCCCCTTTCACCAAGGACATTCTCAGTCTATGCAGCAAAACAAAAGCTTTGTAGCACACCATGACTTTGCCTTATTTCAGGCTAATGAACCGCAGCATCAGTGTGCCTCGCTACGGTCGCAACAAAGCAGAAACAACACAGGGCAAGATGCTCTGAGTCAGCCAAAAGACTTCATGGAAGTTAATGTATCTACTTCTCTCAGAGTCAGTGTTAACCACCCACCTCCAGTTTCTAATCCATCAACTTCACAGCAGCCTCTGTCTGCTCAACAGTTTTCTCAAACTGCAAGTGCTTCAATACATTTTTGTGGGAATCAAGAAGGAAATTTTGATGGACAGTCCCCAACTATTACTCCATGTTCTGTCAATAATAGCCAACAATTTTCATCTCCTTATTCTTACTCCAATAACCACATTTCTCCTACCAGCCTTCTTCAGTCTACAACAGCTCTTTCTACAAGCCAGCAGACACACTCTATCTCCGACTTCACTGGAAGCGATGCCTTTACATCTCAAACAGGGACCAAGCAAGAAACAACTGAGCACATGTTGAATCCTAATACACCTTTGAATTCAAATAGTTTTCAAATGTTGCATTCTGCACATCCTCAGGGCAACTTTAGTACTTCAAAACTCTCTCCTGTGAATATTAATTTTCCAACTTCTACTGGTTCTGCTTCTCAGATAAGCCATTTCACTGACCCTATTGAAAGCAACGGTTTTACATCTTTAGATGATAACTTACTTCATCAAGTTGAGACTCATAATGAACCATTTACAGGACTTGACCCAGATGACCTCCTTCAGGAAGACCTTCTGCCACAGTTTGATGATTCTGCATTTGTTCAGGATAGCACAAGCCATGTTTTAGAGCATGACCTAGAACACCATATAACCCCACAGCAAGTAACACAGTCATCTGATCTTGTTCGGGCACAGTCTCAAAGTCAGATCCATCCTTGGCATTCTTCAGTTTCTAATCAGCATCTGCCAGACAGAAGTCGTGTGACTTTACAAGGACAGGTATGTAGGGATTTGGGGAGCAGAAGTTTGAGCTGTTTGATTTGGTTGATCTGGTGAAATGAATAATAGTGACTGGTGCTTGTGCCAAAGCATGATAACTGAAGTTTCTGAGCTGTTATTATTTGACCCTGAAGAAGTCTGAGTAACAGCTGGTTTAGGGGAGGAAAAAAAACAAACAAACCCAACCTGTTGATGCAGACCTTGCTTTCTCCTGTTGTTTTCTTACCATTGCAGAAAACAAGATTTAAATGACCTGAAATAGTTATTCAGAGAACATGGTGCTGGTCCTTCTGCTGCTTGTCTTTCCTAAGTACAGCAGAGAAAATTGGTTGGTTTATGGTTTTGGTGCAAATATAATGGCTTTTTGTCTTTTAAAGTACTTATAACAACATATTTTTAAGAGGTTTAATAAGGCTGGTGTGGCTGATTCCCTGCGAGAATTGCATTGGTTTTGTTGTTACTCAGTCCTTTGCTTGGTGTCCGTGCTCATGCTCGTTGGCTAAAAACTTTGGTTTTGTTTTTGATGTGATTAGTAATAATAGGAAACATAAAAGGCTATGTCTATGTTTGATTTTGTTACTTTTGGCTAAACCAAAAAACTCTGCAGTTGTTTTAGTGTGATGTGCACATCTACTGCAAGTATTAAAGCCTTCCGCATGGATGACAAGATAGTATAAAAATTATATTGTACTTTTTTTAATGGTATACAAGAGAAACGAACTTCACAGACAGCACTTTTCAGATTACCTGAGAGAAATAAAAATTGTGTGAGCATTGAAGAGTTCATAAAGACAATCCTTCAATCCTTCAGCCTGTTTCTTATGAGAGCTTGCTCATAACATGTAATGTACTGAATTTTCAAATAGTTTTGAGATATTAAGTTCACTTTAATTGAGATATTAAGTCCACTTTTTTTTTTTAATGCTGACCATTATCATCATCTTGTCTTTTATAAGAAGTATGTAAGTGTCAATAAATTGAAATATAGACTGGTGCTTCTGGATTGCTTTTGTCTGTTATGAGAGTAGCTAAGCTTTAAAAATAATAAAAAAGTAGGGCAAGTAAAGTATTTTTTCACAACACTGTAACCAGCAAAATCATGTTTTTATTACAGCTACTAGAAACCTGAGCATATGTGAGATTCTTGCAGATCTTTCAGCTCAAAAAAAGTTCCTGAATCAAAAGATAACGTCTTGAATATAGACGAGACTTAATAACCAAAGGCACAAATAATTATTCTTTCAGCTTTTAAAATTTATCAGTCTTTAAAGGTATTGCTGTGGTTTAGGAGACTAGTTAGTAGTTTTGCTTGTTAATGCTTCAAGAGTGGTATCAGTGACTGCATTATGTGTAAGTTAATACCTTACTATTATCACAGCTTGGCTCTGCTTGGTAGCTTCCAGCCCAAATTTGATTTGACAGGAATGACTGAAATTTCTTCAATTAGACAGTTTGGCAGAAGGAACTGTAGCTTCTGTGTGAAAAATGAACATACTCAGCTGCCATTGCTGGTTATCTAAGGTTTCCAAAATTGTGAGACTGTCTGTTGAAATCCATGTACGTGTGAACAGTGAAAGTAGGTATTTTTATTTTAAATTCCAGTAGGAATTTAGGTTGTATTTGGGAAAGGAGAGGGAATATAAATGTTTTCTAATTTTCAATCTGTGCATTTTTTAAATAGAGGCAACTCTGACATCAAATACACACATGCAGGCAGATCTAAAAAGGTTGTAGTAACTGTATTCCTTCTCTAAATTCTTGCTACCAATATTCTTTTTACCTGAGAATATAGAATGGTATCTTACTGGAAAAATAAATTATTGGGAAGGAAATGAACTTAATTACTGACTCTTGCTTCTGCATAGTTTGCAGAAGGACACAGGCCTATGAAAGAGGCAATGTAACACTTTCCCCCCTGCTCCCCTTAAATTTTATTTCATTAGTGTAGAGATAAGGGTTTAACACATTTAATCTTTGGTCTTGGTTCAGTAGATTGCTTCTCCATTACAATTTCTGCTTATGTTTATGGAGTGTGTAATTGTCAATTCCTACTACTGAAACTTTTTCTGTAAAATTGTAGTGTGATGTTAATAGAACATGTATACAGCTGTGTATTTGAGATTAGCTTGATTAACTGAATGATGCAGTAGATACAATCTGGTTTTGATAAAATGTTTATTATTTTCTAGGTCAGGGAGGTGGAAGAAGAGGGCGTAGCCCAAGTAGCTGCTCTTGTCAGTTATCTGTAGCCTAAAGACACATGGTATAGTAGCTACTAGCAAAACGTGATCCTGCTTATTACTGTGTACAGTACTGCAGAGGGAGCAGCGCCCACATCCCCTGCCAGCAAGCAGAACAGCAGAGCCCAGAGTTGTGAACAGTAGCATTGAGGCTATTGGTCTCCCATGAGTCTACTTGGGGTGAAGGGTGAAGAGGAAGTGGATTCCAGGAAAACTGGGGGTGGCTAGAAATCCAGGCGTTAGTATTGTTTGTGAGGAACATGTGGGATACAAGCCAGGCGGTGGAAAGTAGGTCTAATAAAACTTTCCAGTGCTGTGACTTTTCTGGAGTATACATCAGAACATTTTAAGGTTTACTTCGATCTCGCTGACATCAGTTTTAGCACTTTGTTTTGTAACTAGGAATAGAGGGAAAGTTCTGAGACCTGTGGAGAGTGTTTAACGTTTGGGGGGTTTGGTTTGGGTTTTTGTCATGGTGTGAAAACAAGGCAACTTTATGGTATTTAAACTTTTTTTTTTTTACATTTTTTCCCTGGAACTCTGAAATGAAACAGACGGAAAACAGTTATAAAAATGCTTGGTTTGGTTTTTATTATTTTGGGGTATGCAATAAATTGTATAAGTTAGATTCTGACCTTGAGTTTATCTAATTGGACAGATGTTTAATGTCTGCTTCAGAAACTGGTTGTGAAGTGATGGCTGTCAAACTATTGTGAGGAATATATTGATGGGGGAGTGACAGAAGCAAATAATGCAGAAGCCTCTTCAGATCAGCAGTGTGTTTAACATGAATAGTAATAGAAAAGGATGGCAATTACTGAAGTTAAGAGGTGTTTTGGATCTGTCTTTTGTCTTATTACAATTCGAAGAGGGGGTTTACTTCTAATTCCCACCTTTATTCTTTGATCACTTTGTATAATTTGAAGTTCAAGATGAGTTTTCTGTTTGAGCTTTTTACAATTGTGTGTAGTTTAACCAGAGAGAAGAAAGGTGGGGTAAGGGATGGGGAGGGAATATTGGTCTTTCTGAAACTGGTTGTCTTTAGGCTAGGAGTTAGGTGGGAAGGGAAAATTTTGATAATTTTCATGTGTAATAGTTAAGGTGAAAAGTTTATTGTTTAACAAGACAATGTTTCATACTGGCTTTTGTACATATTGAGGAAACAACTACTAGTGGATTTAATTATTTTCATCAGTTTTAGGTTGATAATGATTATTTTTCAGAAAGGAAAACTTTTTATTTTATGAAGTAGTTAATGAACTGTGGCTACTGGAATGGACCCAACATTGGGCAACCGAAGATCTTTAACTATAGTTATGCTGACGTTATTTAAAATTAAGAAAGAACATTAAATACTTGTTTTGTTATTTGAAAGCAAGCATGCTCATCACATTTTTACTTGTACAGCTATTCTTTTGATAGAAATTAATTTTTAAAATAATACAATCTGTTCAGGGTAATAATGCTGCAGAATTAAAAATAAGATAGAATGTCTTATGCTGCTATTATACTTTCTCTGCCTGCTGTAATTAGATTATAATTGTAAACAAATTGTGCCTCTTAATCTTACACCATGCATTTTTCATCAGTTTGAGAATGCACAGTAAAGTGGAGAAGTGCACTGAAGATTCATGTAGCCTCAGCTTTGACTAATATAACACTTCTGATCTTTTTAACTCTACTTAAAACTGTTTTGAGTTTCCTAAAGCTAAATATTTGCTTTTCATAAAGTTGAAAAAAGACAACAAAAATACAGGCTTCAGCACTCAGTTCTGCATGTTTAGAAGAAAAGGAGGTCAGAAAGATAATCTGAAGTGTAAACTGTCCTAAGAGACATTTTATGTGTTATTTTGTAATAAGCATTTTAATCTCTTCTGGCTACATACATGAAAGCAGAATAATTGAGATTAAACTGGAAAATAATATTCCATAAAATCAAAAGTGCTACAGGACAAGGTGGTAGTCTTAGTTATTAAATCGGGTGAATCTTTTTCTCCCTTTTGTGACTTAAAGTTTGGCACCTATCTTGATAATTCAGTATATTCATGAATTCCAGTGTCTCACATCTGACTTTTTTTGTAGAAACTGACTTGAAACATGCAAGTGCTTTTATGCTTGTAAGCACCTTTCCGACCACTTGTTTTATAGCAACAGATGACACTGTATTTTTGGAGAGAATTTGTCTTGCCTTGTTGAAAGTTTAGCAAAGCAAGTCTGAACATTGTAGATGAGTGCTTGGTTGGTGTTGTACCCTGGGACATCTGTATATATCAGAATGGCATAACCTCATATATGAGCATATCATCAGAGGTGGAACTAAGTTTCACCTGATCATAGTCCAGGCTCATGTGCTGCTGAGGTGCAAGCCCTGAATAGTCATGGGCCTTTCACCTCTGACTGCGTTAGCAGATGCCTCCCTTCTATATCAACTCTAAATTCGTTGTAGACAAGTATCCCTTGGATTATTCCACTTGTAAACTTCTTACTCTGCCCTTGGTTGCTGTTCTACTTCTGTATGAGATCTTGCACTGTAAAGTTTTTATGAGAGAAATACATAGTAAGCAGTGATGTGTTTTCTTGGCAAGTTATGGGAGGTACAAGCCAATTACTTGATATATACAGTTATGGAAAATGTATAAAAGTCAAGGATATAGTATTTGTTAGAGTGTATTTCTTATATTCTGTATAGTTTAAATGAGCCTGCAATGAGAAATATTTTCAAGTAATGAACTGATCACACCATATATAAATTCTTTGTAGTAGAGACTGGCTATTTTGCATAGTAAGTTTATAGATTATGGCTCCTAAGTGTTGTTACCATACAAGATTGTAAAATTACGATGCTGTTAGATACATATAATTTGTGAAGCAGTGGATGACAGTTTTCAGTGGGACTGAGCATAATAAAATAGACGTCTCAAAGTTTCCCCTACTTTGTATCATCTGAAAACTGAAATCTAGACATCTGTTCTGTTCCAGTAAGCATTTGTGTTTGGGGGGGCATTAAAAATCATATATTGTAATCTTGAAATGTAAAAAACCACACCCCACACACCCCCAAAAAAACCCAAACCAAAAGAGACCTAAAACCTTGTTCTTTTTCCTAAAATGCTTAATAGTGCTAGTATAGCTCCCATTAGGCATATCCACTGTGTTTATATTGTTCTTGTTCTTTTAATTATGGTTAATTTTATGGGTGACATCATCATATTAACAAGTGCAAATCTTTGTCTGAACTTTCCTTTTAACCATTTCTAGGAGTCATATATGCTCTGGATTTAGTTCTCTGTGCTTAAAGAACAATTTTCACCTTCCTTGTAGGAGCTTAATAAATTCTTTACCACAGTGAGGCAGCAGAATTCAGTTGTCATCTCCCAGCACCTAATAGGTTTATCATGTATGTACAAGTAATGAAAGTAGTCCCTCCACTGACCTTCTTTGTACTGTATTTTGCAGCTTTTTTAGCTTTCTTTATATTATTTTCAGAAAGACCTGCAGAAATAGGGGGGAGTGAAAGTGGTGAAGCTGTGTCAAATGCACAATGTTAATGAGTAGGGCAGTGTCTCTGAGCTTGACTAGTACAGTTCCTGGAATGATCTAAGTCTTTTTTTTTAAACTATAGCTGTATATAATATGTTTTCATTACTAATCTATGGCTTTTTGCTAAGGATGTGTTCATCATTGAAGATAGCAATATTTTGATAGCTTTATTTATAGATTATATGAAACATTTCCTTTTGCATGTATTTTATCTAAGTTTTATATAAACATTTTATTTCTTTTTAAAATGACAAATTGCATAGGTTGGGGAAAGGAAGTACATGTCTGAGAGATTAGTTTGTAACATATTTACTGATGAGTATTTATTATAATTTTTAATTTCTCCTGTTTTCATTTGCCTTGTTTTTCCTTTCAAAATACAGCTGTATAGTAAAGGAAAGACAAAAATTGCTGGACTTTTAAGAATGGGGAACATGCACCAGTGTATCTGCTTTACTGTTTTAAAGGCTTTATGAGTTTGTTAGTATCTACCATTTCTGTTGGGTAGAGTTAAATTGTTTCATCATTCTTCTTTTTGTTTTCACTAATGCTTTGCTTAAGTCTCTCTCAACCTTTGTCACTTGTCAAATAATTAGGCGGTCCAATTATTTGTGTGTGTTTCCTCTTTAAAACGAAGTACTTGCTGTTGTAATGATTGTTATAATTTAAGAATATAATTTTTCCTGAGATAATTGCACACTCACTAAACGACTGCAGTAATTGTCTTTAAAATGTGCCAAAAGAGAAGCGTGTTTGTAAAAAGCACTTAACAGATGGCAAGCATAGGAAGGAAGCTTCTGACTAGGTCAACTTACAGGAGTAATCCTACAGATATCAAGGCGAGACAGGTTGACAAAAATAAGTAAAATAGATCTTATTTTTGAAATGATATTGCAGAATAACTGTGATTGAATAATCTAAATAATTATTTGCAAGCAGATGTCTTGTTAACACTGAAGAACTATAAAGCAATTCAGTAATGTGAGAATACTGATAGAATTGTGGAAGTTTAGTGTCTGGAAGAAGTGGTACATAATTACAGAGAAAACAGAAAACAAAACCCATCTTAAATTGTCTTCTAAAGACAGCAACCCATACTATAGACTGTTAAAGCTATAGTCCAATATATGCCTAAACTATAATTAGTTTAAGAGGAAAAAAAGTTTATGGAAAAAAGCTCCTATTCTTCCACTTTGTATTGTGTTAATGCAACCATTTGTGCTATGAACTGAACCGGGAAACTCGTTCAGGTGCAGAGAAACTTCTTAGTTTTGTCAAGGGTGTTTTTCAGGAATACAAGTTCCTGATTCAGTTCTCTTAGTTGCACAGAACTGTGTACCATAGAAACAGCAGTGGGGAGAGAGGAAGGAGTGGAAAGCATAATTGTCTGCAGCAGAGGCAAAATAATTGTACATGGAACTGCAGCCTCAAATGCAGAGAGTGCAAATGGGCTTGTTGTGGGACTACTGACTGGCACTGGTAACCACTGATCTGCTTTGTCTAACACTATTATCTAAAGTCTGAATTTTTTAATTGCTTCAAACATACCATTTCTTCAAAAAACTCCAGAACAGTGCTTCATCTTGAGACACTTTGTAGAAAATCAACACTTTATAAAGTGTTAGTGAAGTATTATTACTGAAAGAGAAGAACTTCTGAAGATGTTAACCAGTCGTATGGTTTTGAAGCCAAAGAATTTGAAGTACATTTGGAATTCATGTGGCTTTTGTGCAGATGTCTGTGTCCTTTGTGCACTCAGGTTTTACGGTTTCTTTTAGCTGTTATGCTAATTCTAAATAGAGATCAACTACTAATTTCCAGCACTTTGTCCGCCTAACAGCCTCCTACATCTGGAGAGGTATTGGGTTTTTTGTTCATTATCAGGTTAAAAAATTTGCACAAGTTCCTGGTTACATGGATTTCCAAGATAGCGTCTGTCTTCAGGTGTTGAGTGGATTGAATTTGGGAACTTTTAAGGCTAATAAATACAAGCGAGTGGATTTCTAGGGTGATGAGACTGAGAATTCTTACATTGATTTGAATAAGTTTGATAAATGAATCTGGGAATGTAGCTTTAGGCTAGAAGCAGTTGACAAGTCTTACATTTTTGAAGGCTGTGTAATTTATAGTAGAGATTGATTTTTCTTTTGTAAACGTGGCAGGTTTTCTTTTGGTGTTATTTGGTCTGTGTTTGCACTTAGTTGGGTTTTTTGCTCCCTCAATGTCTTACTGTGAAGGCTAGTATTTTAATTTATGTCTTATGAAATTGTTCCCATCTTTCACATACCGCCTGTTCAGGAGTTAATCTGTATTTGAAAGTAATTTCAAAGGTAGTAAGCATATTGTATATGTACACATAATGCTATTTGATAGCGTACTGACTTGCAAACCAGAACTAGCTTCATAGATTGATAGGAAGGCCTTTTTTAAGAGATACTCATGACTTCACAATTTAGTTTTAGTATATATGTTGGAAAGAAAAGAGAAGTTGGCTTTAGTGTTAAAAAAACACATTGCAAATATTTTGGTTCTGAGCATTTTGGGTTTTTTCTTATAGTTTGAAACATTGTTTCAGAGAGTTCTGACCAACAGGTTTTTAAAATTATCTGAAGAGTAATCTTAAAAACAATTGTTTCACTGTACCATCTTTTTTACTGAGTACCACACATATCGAAGGAGAGTTCTTTAATAGAATTTTAAGCAAAATTACTAGAAAAACATAGCTGTTTTGCTTTTTGTGACTTGCAACATGCTATGGCTTGCAGTACTTGTTTTTATACTTCAGAAGGATAAGAAATAGTGCTAGAAGATGCAGTACATCTGGGTTGTTTTTCTTTCCTAAATCTTTGTAGCAACTGCTCATGAGGCACAGGTATGGCTCAGCTTGATGTGTAAATTTTGTTGTAGCAGGAACTTTCATTCTTGCAAGTCTTAAGCAGCAACCAGCTGTTACAGAACACAAGTTGTCACAGGGACGGCAGGTAAATTAATTTAAGAAACATATGAATGACAAAGACACGTATCTTACTGTCTTTAAGTTTATTAAGAACAAATTTAAAAAGATCAGGTGAATTTATTTTGATGTGCCTGTGTCATAGCTCCTATTTGTATCATCTTGTGGAGGATTCTTTGACCTGCAATCATGTGGCATTATGAAATCCGATCAACTCCAGATACTACACAAGAGGCATGTTTAATGGTGCCAGCCCAGTATGCTTTTTGGCTTATTATAGTTTAATTGCAAATGTGTATGGGCTTTGACTGATTTCAGGAGATTTTCAGAAATGATGACCCAACCTTGATTGTTGGGGACAAAGGTATGAAGGTGCTCGTACTCCTGGCTGTGCTTAAGGATGTCCTTGGCAGTACACTGCGGCTTCTAACCAGGCTGTCATTCTGCTGTATGTTGATAGCAGTTTCTGTTTACTATAACTCCGTTAAAGATGATTAGAATTTCTCTTGTCTTGAGCTTTACACTGGGTCAAGTCCTGCCTCTTCTGCCAATAGCCAGACTCAGTTGAGATAAAAATTACTGTTAATCTTATGTTTCTAGAGACCTGTCTTGCAACTTTTTCAGTTTCATCCCTACTAAAATTTCATGCTCTCTGCTGTTATGGTTTGGGTTTTTTTATGGTAATTCCTGTGAAGCTCTTGGATGCTATGTTCTTTCTCTAGAAATTTTTTAGGAGATTTCTGGGAAAAAACAGTTTGGGTTTTATGCTTTTGGTTTTTTTCCTTTGCCTGAAATTGAATTGTGTTGGTCCCCAGTAGTATCCTTTGACTTGTGACCTCTATTTTCAAACCATTGCCTCTTTCTGATAAATTCCTTTTCTGTAGACATCTAGTTTTCCTCCTCGTTTAAGGGGGAGGATTTTGTTGAGGAATATTTAACTGAGAAAACTAGATTCAACAGAAGTCGTTTCATTAGGTTTGCATATATGCTAAAGTACTTTTGTATTGGAGATTGTGGCATAGAAAGCTGTTAAAGTAGTTCATTGAAGCTGAAACAAAAAATATGGAAGTTGGTTTGAATTGAAGTGGAAGAAGTATGCCCCCCTTTGATTTAAATTGATATAAGCTGTGCAGTCAGTACTGGGTTTAATGATATTAGTGACTTCCTAGCTGTTGATGTTGAAGATAAATGACTTTTCCCAATTTCTGTCAGGATATTTTAATGTATGTTAAGTGCTGATTTTTTTTGTCTCACTGAAATTACAAACTTTGAAAACATTTTGGTTACTCTGTTAGGTATTGAGGAGTACTACAAAAAAAGCCATGTTCAAAGATTGAGTAAACTTTTAAACTTAACTGCTTCTAGTGAATGAAATTATTGTAAATAGAGATCTTGCATGCTAGCCTTTCTGAATATGCAATGTTTTGATTTAAAGATTGTTCATGATGAGTATTTCCCTATTAATATGAAATCAAATCATACCTTTCTTTTTTTCCACATCTGTCATCTTTCACAATACTTCATTGTTCTGCCATGAACAAGCAGTGAAAATGCATATGTTTTTAAAAAACAGAACAAAATACAAAGGAGGCTGCCAGTATTATCATAGAATCATTTCCTGGTACTGACCAAGACGATGAGTTGCAGCATGTTGTTCGAAGAGCCTTCATACTCTGAATAAGCTGGTTGACTTAACTTCTAAGTGAATTTTATTTTAACATTGCACTCAATGTTCTGCAAAATTTGAGTAGAATTTGGTAAACTATGCTGTTAAAACATGTTGTGGAAGAGAATCTGTCTCTGTTTTGTTTAATCTGTGGTTGTTTCTCTGACCTAGCCTAGCTTTCCTTTCTGCAGGTAATTGCAAAAGTGAGGCATTGAGACAAAAGGTGGGCAGGTTCGTGCTAGTTCTGCATAGTTCTTGCCTACTTGCCCTTTGCTTTCATCACTTCAGTAGGTTAAGTGACTCCTTTAAGTAGTAGAAGAGTACAGAAAATAGACCATGGACGGTTCTGCAGTTTACAACCCTTCACAACTGTAATGTCTCCTGACTGTGGGACAAAAAACAAACGGAGAGGTTTCAAGGGGGGAGAGCGTAAGGAAACAGTGACAGTAGTAAAACTTAATAAGGATGAGAGGGGTTTTGTTTTTAATTATAAAGATATTTTCTTACAAGGCCACTCCCATGAGAGGTGTTCCTTCTCCCATGTAGAAGGAACACTTTAACTGAAATTAAGTTTTGACAAGAACCAGCTATGGTTCAGGTCCTGTTGCTTTTTCTTGCTAAGTGATGTATGCCTTGCTGGTTTCTTAGTGTGCTTGGGATAGGCATGCTAACCTGATGTTGGGTGTTTGGATTAAGGTGAATAAAAAGCTCCTTGTGTGTTGTTCTTTTTGGAGATAGTTTGGGTGTGGTTTTGTCTCCTGGTCTTCCTCTCTGGTTGGTAATAAAAAACATGAGAAAATTAGTCTCTTGATGGCACACAAAAATGGTGGCTGTTTAGAACATGGATCGGCAGGCAGCAACTTGGGAAAATGGAAAGCTCTTATTTCAGTTGAATTTGGAGGGTTTTTTTGTAATTTTGTTTTCTGTTATGCACACTTTTGCAGCCAATTCTTTGGTTTTTTTACATAAAAATCAGCTTTTTTAAGGATTTTGTCATCTTGGATAAATAATTTCTGTGTAAAGGTAAACAAAAATTATTTGATTTCAGACTACTTGAAAAGAAAACAGTAGCTAATACCTGAATGCTTTTGAAGTAATATGGAAATTTACTGAAGGCTGTAAGTCTGAATAGTGCCTATGTTATTTTAAATTGCTGGGTGCGTAGTGAAGAGGTTGGATAAAAGCTACCTGAACACATTAAACTTCATGCCCTAAAGTTTGTATGGCATGTATAGGTTACTCAAATGTTCTTTTTTTTTTTTTTTTTTTTTTTTTTTGTTAGGAAAAAAGGTCAAAATTTCAGCTGCTATTTACGATTTAAAGCTTTATGGAGCTTCTAAAATAAAACCTTTATTTAGAATCTTCTCTCTGTATCTACTGTGTTGAAAAGATCTTGATCTTTCCCAGTGAGCTCAAACCTGAGTTTACAGTAGCAGGTGAAAAAGCTGCATGCTTGCTTCTAGCAGTTTTAGGTTTCCCTGAGTGTGAAAGACTTTCTAGTAATGTAGAAAAAATGTAGCTTTTAAAATTTTAATTATTTAGATTGAGATGGTCCATCTCTTTCTACCCCCTTTCCAATTTTTAATGTGAGGTAATTTTATACGTGCAAATGATAGGTATGGTATGTTTTCAACTGCATATAGCTGTAATGGTTAAACACAATTATGTCTTTAGTTTTCACAGTATTTGTTTCACAGCGTGCATTGCAGTTTGTATTTATTTTGGTATTGGGTCATTGAGATAGATATTATTACTTTGCTATCTGGATGACAATAGCACTTGGACACTTCGGGTCAGTATTGGCATTCTGTTGTATATACAGGCTGGGTATGCTGCTTTCATAACTGGTATGCTTTAAAGTTAGATTATTGAACACCTAGTCTGCATCTACTTGATATGGTTTCACTTGATAATGTTTGTGTACTAAGCTGAAGTTAGCAACAGAGTTCCAGTGGATTAGTGTGAGTTTATTTGAGCTGTTATAAAAAAATACATATTTTAAGAAAACAGCAATAAAATTTGCAGTGAAAAGTTCAATATATTCTCTGTGCAAAATTTCTTTCTTTTGCCTTATTTTGTGGATGGAGTATATTTCATTTCAGGTATTTTTTCACCTTTTTTGTTACAGATTTGAATTTATAATTCTTAGCACTCTGATTACAGAATTCCAATGTTCTGTATTTCCAATGTAAGCTTGGATTTTATTTGGCCCTTGTTTTGCTTTTTGATCATGCTTGCAGTTTTGGAAAAGCGTTAATGCTTAACTTCCTTTTGTGACTCATAAGGCCTTAAAGCAAGCTGCTGTATTATTATAGATCTTGTTCCTTTCCTGACAGGCAGTTGCTGAAAGAATCTTTCCCATTAGAGACTAACTTCCTTTGTGTTAGTAAAAGAGATTACATTTCAGAAGTTTACTTCGACCATCATACTGCAAGATCTGTTTCTGCATTTACACCTGAGTGTGTGAATTGTCTTACTGACTTCAGACAACCAAACTTGTGAATTTGTCTGTCTTTCAGGATGGTAGCTTTAGAATAGCAAAAGGAAAGAAAAGTAATAGAAAGTAAGCAGTAGTTTCTGAAATTGATGGTTAGAAATAGAAACTATCACAACAGTCTTATATCTCTTTTGTTTGGTTTTAATTATGCATAGAGAATTGAAACAGGCTTGAGTAGTCAGAATGGAAATACAGTAAGTGGAAGCTTTTCAGGATATATTACCCTGAATTTTAAATTTCCTATATTAAACTTTTTGGAAGAGGGAAGAGTGATAAACTCTGCATTTGTGGGAATACACAATTTCCTCAAAACTTCAAAATAAATACATTTTAATTTATACATGGAAAAGTTCCTTTTCAATCATAATTTAACCCTAGAGAATGATATTATGTGTAGACAAATTAATACTTCAACAGAGGAGTAACAGTTTAAATATTGTCATAAATGGAGAAGTACACTCCACAGCATTTGCCTTTTTTAAAGTATTTATTATTTGCCTTTTTTAAAGTATTTATTCAGCCATTTCTTAATCTATATAATGTAATAATTTGCCATGAGAGTCCTGTCAGTAGGTGCACATTTGAGAGGCTCAGATGCACGGGTAGGAAGTGGGGGGGGGGAAGTTAGAAGGCGATGTTAGATGCTACTAAGCATGAATTTAAAACAAGAATAACAAATCAGGAGGTGTAAAAGACTGATCTTTTGTAAACTTAGTCAAAATGTCTTCTGAAGAAATACAGGTCCCTATACCATTTCCACAGTCCTTTGGTTTTGATGCATTTGAATGTCTTCAGGGAAGGGGGAAGAGCAGGTAGGTAACAGGAAGGCCGGTTTAGCATTGCTTTAGTAGGACTTTTGTTCAGGTTTTCTTTTGTCAGATGAGAATCTATATGGAAGTAGGGAGAAAAGAAAGAACGAGTAGATGATGCGGTGTCAATGGGTTGAATTTTGCAGCTTGTGGTTACTATAATTGTAATGTTTTATGTGGATTCTCAGAGGTCCGAGAAGGATTGAGCTAATGTTTCGTTTCACTCAATAAGATACCTCTTCTCTACCCGTCTGCCTGCTTCATGTAAGTTGTAGGGACATCTCTGAGATTTCTGTTCTTCTAATTTGACTAAATTTGATTAATGGGTTCGAAATTACTAGGAGCTTGAGAGCATAAATGCACCAACTTGTATGGCATGGTCGTATAGCCTTGTTTTGGTTTTTGGGGGTTTTGTTTTGTTTTTTTTTAAAGCAAGCTGCATAAAAATTGAACAGCTGTCACTTGTAGTTTAATGTGCATGTATAACTGTAACCTGAGAGCTGAAAAACAACCTAGCTGAATGTTTTAAAGTTAAATCTTTCATGTAAGTCTTTAGTCAAAGAATTATGATTATCAAAGACTGGCTTCATAATAAGGGACAGAAGCGTTCTTTGCTTTATGAGGGACAACTGTTCTGTCACTTGGGGGGGTGGGGGGCTGGGGCATTTAGCGTATCTTACTGGTTTGTTTTTGATTAAGCTACTTGGGAAAGAGGCTGGTCAGGTGAAGGTGTTAATAATGTGTTTCCTTGGGACAGCCAGTGAGGTTTGATGAAGTTGTAGTGAACAAACTTAGATCCATGTCATGTTATACTTAAGTAGGTTAATCTTGAATATGATAACTACATGAAGATGTCTTATCTCTCCAATGATGTAGCATGTAATTGGGGGGAAAAATGGGCTACTACTTTGCACTGCTATTTTAAATTTCAAAATGTGTGGCATTTTGTAGACTGGCTTGGGTTTTAGTTGGTGTAGGGATGGTTAGATTGAGGAGCATTAGGAAAAAGTCCACTGGTGTCTGCGGAACTCTTTTTGCTACTTCACCATTCAGAGCTCTGTAGACAGCTGAAGAGCAATGATGGGGTTCACAATACTGATGCTGGCATTTGTCTGCCCCCTTTATTCATATTGCTGCTACATCTGCTTTTTAAAAATTCAGCAGATAGTAGCAGGAGGACTAGAAAATCTTGCCTGCAGTAAGCTTATACTTGGCACATTTTGTTGCTATGTGTTATATTTTCAAGATACCTGATGCTTGCAAACTGGAAAGATTGAATACTGAATCATTCTGTTATAGAATAATTAAATTTTTAGGTGTATATGAATTTTTTGGTGGTGCTTGTTCTTGCAGTTTTATAATAAATATTTGGATATTGTTTCTCTTTTTTCCAAAGCCTCAAAAAATAACCATAGGGAAATGTCTGAAAAGGTGCCTTACCTTGGGGAGAGGGAGAACAAACCTCAAACTTACTCCAGCCAAAAGTCATTTAGCGATTTCCTGTTTGCTTCCATTTTGTGATGTGGGGTTTTTTCCCCTCTATCAATCTGAAAGTTAGGAAATAAAGTATCTTCTTACTGTATTGGGTTTTTTGAAGAGAGAACAGGAGTTTAATAGAAGTTTTCTTCCTTTTTGAAATCAGAGAGGCATTCAAAAAAAGACATGTTTCAGTAGTTTGATCTAAAGAAAAGTTCAGAACTCTAATAGTAAAAAGTATTTTAAGCATCTCTCACTGCACTTTATATTTACATTTAATATCTGTTCAGGGAGTCCCCCTACTTTGGGTTTCAAATATAATGCAAAAATAAACTGAATTTAATCTTGTGAGGGAATGCAAGGTTTCCTACAGAAAAGAACAAGGTTAAGAGCTTATTCTGATTTTTTCCAATACTGTTACTCAGCAGGTTCTTGAAGCACCACTTACCAGTGTGAGAGATTAGTTTAACTGACATTTGTTCAGTCATGAAAAACTAGAAATTAACCAAAACTGCACTAATTTTTTTTTTTCTGGAGTATAAAAGGTCATTAAAAAAAGTTGGGGAGAGCTGTTCTCTATTGCTTCTTTGCAGCATTCCACTTCCTACGGATATAGAAGCTATATGGCTTTACGTCTTAAATGAAAGTTTTCCTAGTGTAAAAACAGGGGTGTGTTCCAGAAGCAGCTAACTCTTAACTGTACCTTCTAAGAATGTCTTTGATGATGTGAGATTTCAGTGGATCAATATATTTGTAGGGTTTTATCTGGGGGTTTTGAACTCTAATGACTAGTCCTTAAATCAGAAAGATCTGTGTGATTTTCTTGCCCATAAGTGTTTGGCAAAGTATCTTACAGATTTATTTTCAGATGCTCGCACAGGACTTGTTTCTAACAGCGAACTGAAACCTGACTTTCCTTCTATAGAGCATTGAGTTAAGTCAATTCTGGTTTTTAAGGAGTCAAATAATTGTGAAAATTGTAAGGTAAGATCGGTCAAGAGTGCAAGAAGGAAACAGAGTACTGGAACTTTTTTACTAAAACATTTTGACCTTTAGGATGGGTATTAAAGGCTTTAGAAAATCTGTAGAGGTATGGCATGACTCTGAAGTTGGTCTGAGCCTAATAATTCAACTCTATTGTGCATCCACAATGCCAGTTGACATGAACATGATAATTGCTTTTTTTCCATATATCAGAGCCCACAGTTTTCTCATGTTAAAAATAGTGGTACTTCTAGTGGAGACTCACCCCATGGGTGGAACAAAGGATAGGCACTGCATCAGGCTTAGATCAGTCCCAAGTACTCAGCGTTACTAGTTCAGCATGTGAAAAACAGCACCTGAGAAATTTTGCTGAGGCAGTGGGTTTTGTTGGTACTGTGTGCCATTTTCCAAATACCTGTGTTCACCATTACAGACTCAAACCAAAGAGAAGTGGGTACATGATGCGCACAGAACACTGAGCCACTGAAAACTGACACGTATCCAATGCAGTAGCTTGGCAGACAAGCAGGATGAAGTTTTCAATTTCTTTCATTTTCTGGCAATTTAATATGCTCCATTACATAGTACCTCCTTTAAGAATTACAGTGAAAGTTGCACACAGTTTTTATACCACTACTAAATATTCAGAAAAACAATCTAACTGTGTTTGGCACTGAGGCCAAAAAAACTGTCTTCAAACAAAATCTTCCAAATGGAAGCTTATGTGTGCTGTAGATTCATTCTGTAATATCCAATGCTGCCTTTGCAGCATGCCCAGGTTAGCAGCATCTGGTTACATTGGACAGTGGCTTGCTTTTTCTCCCAACGAATGATATGGTAAGTCAGAGGCTTACTGGTTAAGAAGCTGCTACTAATCACAACTATGGTATCTTAGCTATAGAAGTGGTGAAACATGATCAGTGATATTACTGGGTTCTGTACTATTTAGATGAGGAACGATACCCTATGTAGAGAGTGTGACATGCAAAGCAGGTGCATGTTTCGTCTTAGAAACATGACTAGTTTAAGGTTGCTGACCTTTACATTAATGTTTTAATTTTTCCTTAATTTAAACTTTGGTCATAATCTTGGTGTTAAATGCCTTGTTGAGGTATTAACGTTCTGAAGTGACTTGTGCAGATAAAAACCATTGCCTGGCCACATAGCTGTAGTTGCTAGCCATTCATTTATCAAAATTACAGATAACAAATATGGAAGATGGAAGAGGTAAAACTCCCCTCCTGCCCCATATCTTTTTCCTTTTTTTAAATCTATCTGTAACACATCTATTTTAATTTGGGTTAGGTTTCACAAATATATGTCTTGAGATTCTGTATCCCTTAAACACCGAGACATTCATTAGTGATAATAAGCAAGAAAAAGAAGGAAGAGTTTTACTAGAAAGAACCACAATTTGGAATGCTTCATTGACTGGCTTAGTTCCATATATGCACCAAAGAGAATGGAAAAAATGATAGAACCCCATGGATCTTCATTTGCCAGTGCTCTTGGCTTTGTAGAGCAATCCCAGCAGATGGTGTGGAGCAACTGTTGAACAAGAAAATAAAAAGCACTTCTGAAGGAACTCTGAAGCGGGGGAAAAGGGCACTTTTCTGGAGAAAAGGAACCCTGTTGCATGTTTAGGTGATATTCCCATCAGTTGTGCAGAAGTAGCTCAATTAACCATGGAAATCTTTATCATCTAACGAAAACCGCTTCTTTTGTTGGGATTGCTATTCAGCAAAGGAGATTGCTTTCTGCATGCACGTGGGGTGACGCACATATTGTAAGGAATCTTCTACAGATTGACTTTGTCGAGGGTGTGAGCTCATATCTTTTTTTTTTTTAATAGATATACTTTTTGATTATAAAACCACCATTAAAAAAAAATCACTAAAAGAGTTATTCATGCAGACTGTTCTGGAGGAAAAAAGTTCAGAGTGCTAGAATGGAATTCAGAAGTCACTGCGTTGAGCTCATGCTTTTTTCTTTTTTTTTTCCAAATTTGCATTCCAAAATATAATTTTATAACTCAGATGATGAATGGATATTCTTTTAAGATTTTTCACTGTAGCAGCTTAAAAGCAATTGCAGTTTTCAAATTTTGATGTGATTATAATGTGAAAAAGTGAGAAGCTAATTTGGACAAAAACCACGAACTATTGATTATCATTAGTTATGTGATTAATTTATTGGTATTATGGTTGTGATTTTGATACTGTTTTGGTGACGTGACATGAACAAAGGGATTCCTTATTTAGTAATAAACTTGGACAAAGATGATGTGGTAATGCATGAAGATCAGGTTTCCAGGTGGCTAATTTTAGCTCCTTTCAGTGCAATTGATGTCAAGGTCATCTTGATTTTCCTAAGGACCTGGTAGACTAGCAAGGACTTGTTACGCTTTCAAGGCATACGGTACTTAGCATGCACCTTCTTGCAGGTGTGTGCTACTACCAGTAGAAGTAAAAGAATCATTCAAGGCATTGCAAATGTAAACCTTAGCTTTCTATTGTTAGACTAGTTAGGGTCATAATTTAGTTCTTAGTAGTAGCTAGAGTTTGGGTGAGTAGATCCACAAGTGAAAATCATTATTTTTAAAAAGTGCTTTTCATAATTAAATCATGAATGTGTGACTCATTAAAATTGCAGGGAAAGGCATTACCAGTCCTTAGATTATATCAAGAATGGATGGAACCCAGGAGAGATAGTTAATCTTAAAGATTCTGTGCACACACAGAATTGAAAGTAATACTCCTCTATCATGAATGGCCATACCTACTCTAAGAAAGGTGTTCTTACAGTAGAAGCAATGTTTTACTTACGGAAGAGATAAGGCAGGATTTGGGAGTTTTTTCTAGGAGACAGAAGTTTTTTCTGTATTAAACTTACCTTCCTCTTGGGGCTTCCTTAGTAGTGACATGCAGAGGAAGTGAAGACAATTTGTTGTGGAGCAAATTAAAATGGGGTTAGGCCTTCAAGGGGAAAAAAAAGTGTCTATAAGTGTTGAGGGCAGTGATATGTCTTTGCTGTGGTAAGTACTGTTACACCAGTGAAGGTCTTCAAATGCATGTCCTACGCAACCCACAACAAAACATGGGAGAAATGTCTATGAAAAGCCTACTGAGCAGAGTACTGCTGTAGTAAGTAGCTATTGGGAAGACTGCTGTCATGAGTCTGTCTCTCGATATTGTCTGGTAACTTACTTGCTTTTACATTAGTCTGTTTAAGATACCATTCAGACGTGTGTAGTGTACCTTCTACTCCTGCAAGACAGCATGTCAAATTCTTTTGAATACTGCTGAGAAGATGCTCCCCTGGCTTCTGTGAATCTGGGCATATGTGGGGAAGTCTATAGCTGTTGTCTTATCTGTTCCACCTTTAGTATTTTTTAGGGCTAGCTCTTCCGTGTGAACAGCAGTGTGGCCTATACCTGCTGCTGTTAATGGCTTTTGCAGGCAGCAGCAGTAGCATGAATTTGACATGATTCCTGCCAATTTCCCTGCTGCCCACAGGATTGCTGGGAGCAGCAGGGAACTGACAGGAGGCTTGTTCATTGCACTCTGCTGCTGCTTGGCAAAGCTATTAGCAGCAGCAGATACCCTGGAGCTCTCTCTGAGCAGACTCAAGACAACATTGCACTGGTTTACATTCAGTTATATTTGGATGATTATCTTTGTAACCATGTAAAGTAAAAACATAGCTTTCCAAATAAAATCTTCAGGTTTTAACTACGTGGCTGCCTCAGGGTTTTCCTTTCCACCTTCTGCTATACGTTTGTCGTTTAGGAGTTTCTTTCTTAATGCTGATAGATGGAATAGGTTTGTAAGCTGTTGGTGAAAGGATATGCTCCTTTAGGATGCTTGATCTGCATCCCTGCTTAGTGGGGAGTGGTGGTGGTATTTTTGGCTTGGCAAAAGGCTTTGTCCTTTTTGTTGTAGGTGTTGTGTAGCTTTAGAAATTGTTTTCAGTGTGCATGATGATTTATAACTGTTTAATTATTTTATAGCCTATATTATCAGAATAAAAGACCTCTGCTGAATTAGATGATTTTTGTTGCTTTGGTTGTGAAGTACATGCAGATACTGTCCTCTCTAGTGCAAGCGTGTTTCTGGTTCTTCTCATCTCAAAACACTTGCGTTGCTTCCCAGTTTTGGTTTTTGTGACAATGGTGACTTCCTTGATGAAGGTTTCATTACAGCTTTATTTAGCTTAGAATGGCTGGCTGGTGCCTTCCTGCATCTTCATGAATGTCATTTCCATATGGTTAGAAATGTCATAGCAAAATTAAAAAAATATGTTCTCGGTTTTCTAACAAGTAGCTTACTGTTTGTGCGGTGCAGGAGACAGAAGCAATAGTGTAGAGTAAGCAGCAGAGTGTCAGCCTGAGGAATCAAAACACAGAGTAGCCTCGTCCAGCATACTCAGAATTCTACAGTAAAGAAGTAGTGAAAGCTGTTGAGGAATAACTTTGGGAGGCAGCTTTGAGCTCTGAGGAAATGTAGCGTAAGAAACTTCATTTTAAAGGAATAAAATATCTAGGAAGATGATTGCAAAAGAATTATGAAGAAGCCACCATTTCTATATTGCCCACTTAATTATTAGGCATTTTTTGTTTGTTTGTTTGTTTCTGGCCCAGGAATGTTCAAGAATGTACCAGTTGGTTTTAAAAATCTTCTAACTGTACTGGCTTTAGTAGCGTTAGAGCTGAAATTATACCAAGAGTACATTAGGAATGTTTTTCTGTTTAGCTGATCTCAAAACGCAAAATAGTATGTTAATTAGCATTTCACAAAGTTATGAAATAATAATCCTTAAAAGATAAATCACTGCAACTTGTTATAGATGCTGCAGCTGTAATGTAGAAGCATCTTGGCTAGAGTTCTCAAAAGTAAAACTAAAATTTAATATTTGTCCTCGTGATTAAGCTGCATATTTAGAGAAATATCTTTGAATTTAAGTGGTGGTGGTGTTAAGAAAAGAATCCATTTAATGTATTGGAACCACTGGTGTTTTCAATGGACAATGAACTTCATTTTGAAATTAATCCTAAATGGAATTGAAATTCTGATAAAGCGTAAGGCCTAATCTTAACAATCTCAAAACCCTTGGAATATTTTAAATTTTCTATGGAAAAAAATATGTATCACAAAATAGAAGTATAAATATATATTGAGCAGAACAAATGAAATCTCGATCTTTCTTTATTCTTCTTTAATGGGCTTCTGAGACCACAGGGTATTGCTAGGACAGAGCTATGTTGTCACGAGCCGCTTGGGTTTTTTAATAACCTTTCCGACCATATCTCCTTTTTGGTTTTATTTGATATGTTGACAATACGTGCTTAAAAACTTGTCTGATCTTTTAAAATAGCACTTTAAACCCACCGCGGGACGAAGAGGAGTCGTGTCCCCAGTCATCGAGGAGGTCGCCGCCGCAGAGCGTCCCCCGGTCTGGGCGGGGGGCGGAGGGGTAAAATCGAGTTAAGGTGTTCTTCCATTTTCTGAAGGAAGCAGGGAAGTCTGTAGCTGCTGGCTTACAGTAATGAGTTCAATGGGGGGGGGGTTCAAACCCAAACCAAAACAGTATCTCGGAAAGCAAAATACGTTTGAGGCCGCAGACTCAGATTTCAGTTCCTGTCCCCCCGTGCCGTCCCCCGGCCCCGTTTCGCTGAGAGAAGTGGAACCGCGGAGTCGCAGTGGGCTCTTAAGACAGAGGAAAACGCCCCGTTCCCACGGTTTTCCCTCGAAGCGACAAACCCCTGGCGGCAGTACCGGGGGCGGGCGGGGCGGTGAGGGTTAATGCCCGTACCACATGTGGGGAAGAGCAGCCCGTTGGGGGTTAAACTGCAGAGCCTAATGGAATAATAACGGGTAGCACCATCTGCTGGCCTACTTCCGCAGAAGGAGTCAGTATTTTTAACGACATCTCTAATATTCATGCTGATGCATTTTGATGCTTTGTGCATTCATTTCTTTCTGTGCTTTGTTGGAATCTGGCTGGCTGCTTCCAGCTGTTGCCGAAAGCCCGCTCTGGAGGGGAGGCGAGCAGCCCTCGCCGTACCTGAGCCCCAGGACCAGCGGATGGGTGCTTGCCGAGGGGGGAATATGGTGATAAATCACAACGTGTGTTTGTGGAGGGTTGTGCATATCTTGGCTGCGGCTCGCTAAATAGGCCATTTAGCAATCTTCTTTCAATGCTTTTCTCTTGAGCACTGCCTGGGGTGCTGAAAAAGCGGAGGGCAAGCCTTTGTCTGACGCCAAAAATGTCTTCAGTGAAGAGGCCAAGAGGAAGGGTAAGTGAAAGCCTGAATGAGTGGGAGGAGGAGGGGTTCTTTGGGCTAAAAGGCTAATGGGATTGAATAACCTTCCTTATTACTGGCTGCTGCTGCGGGAGCCGTGCTGCATCGCCATCTTGAGCTTGTTGCTGTTTTCTCGGGTCTTGGTTATTTGTTATAGCCTGTAGGCCTTAAGGTGGCATTTTGGAGAGCGATCCCGAACCCTGCCTCCTTCCCGGTGCTGCAGCGCTGCTGTTCAGCCTTGGCTGAGGCACGTATTGAAAACGTATCCAGTGAAGTGCACTGGATTTGGCCAGAAAATGTGTTCGGAAATTCCTGGTGGCTTTTCTTCATGCTGTAGGCAGAGGCGCATTTACGGGTGAGAACGTAACGTAACTGTTATCTGCTGGGTTTTTTGTCTGTTTGAATAGGAAATTCTTTCCATTCCTCAAAGGGGAAGGGGGGAGGGGAGGAAAGCAACAACATGTCTCCTAGCCTGTTTAAGGAGAGGCTGATAACCGGAATATTGCATTCGTAGCGTAAACAGTTCTGCGTCGATGAAATGGTGATTAAAAACCTGAAAATAAAAGCAAGTTACGTTTTCTAACTCAGGCACTGACCTTCTGTTGATCTCGATAAATACTGCTGTCTGATCTTTTTATGAATATAAAGCTGTTTAATTTTAGTCTTGGGTTTATCCTTTGTTTGTTTTTTTAATCTTGATTTTGTTCGAGCATCTGTTCTGTTTAGCACGAAGTTAGCCTTGTAGGTCTTTCGTCTGCTTTAAGGTAACTGGGTCCTGGTATCTTACCAAAGGCAAAATACTGATGCTGTTAACTTTCGGGAGTTCTGTGCTTTTTCAGGTTTTATGAGAACATTCGTTGGAAGTGTGTGTCAAATGCATGGAAATGCTGGAAAGGTTAAGGATTGGTGTCTCTAACTACAGAGGTGGAAAGAAGGCTGAGAGAATTTTAGCAAGACATTTTTTTACTGATTTGCAGTATGTGGATTCGTTGTTTAAAACCCATAATTGATGTAGTTGTTCTGAAGCCCACGCCATTCTGTGGTATAAACAGAATTCCTTCTTTCTTTTTTTTTTTTGTCTGTATGAGCCCCTGACAGCTTAATGTTTTTTTTAAAATGCATCTCCAGATAAAAACATTTGCACTTCTTCTTTCCCGAAACGTTTATATTCTTAAAATAAGGTGATTTTATTTACTTTTGTTTCTGGCTACAGCCTCCTTCCTCAAAGAAGACTGATGGTTCAGGATCATATACTAAGTTGCAGAATACCCAGGTGAGGGCAATGTCTGAGAAGAAGCAGAAGAAAAAAGCAGACTCGGAAAGTAAACAAGAGAAGGCAAATCGCATAATATCTGAAGCGATTGCAAAAGCAAAAGAGAGAGGAGAGAGAAACATTCCACGAGTAATGAGTCCTGAAAACTTCCCCAGTGTTTCAGCTGAAGGAAAAGAGGAAAAGAAAGGTAGAAAAGTTAAATCCAAACCAAAGGACAAGGAGAGCAAAAAACCGAAAACTGGTTCCTCATCCAAAATTAAAGAGAAAGCAAAAATTGGGTAAGTAGATTAAAATGCCATCTTACTTCTTCTCAGACTGTAAATCCTTGATTAAAACGAATACTGCTTACTGATAATAAAATGTTTTCCTCCACTGCCTACACGAAATTCTTCCTGATTAAGTCCATGTGTGGACTCTCTCATTCAGGAAAAAGAATGCTCTGTTTTCTCTTTAGATAAAATCATTTTAGGACTGTCCTTTTGAAAGGAATTATCTTAAATTCATATTCTAAAATATTCTATATTTACTTTGAAGCTTAGACAAGACCAAAATATCTTTCATCTAGTGTTGTAATCAGTTCCGACTCCAAATTAAGTTTATCTGATACTATAAATGCTGTCTTTATCAATTTTGGCATGTATCTTTAATACAGTGTGCATGATAAACTGTATAGAGAGAAACTGGAAGCTTAATGAACTTGTAGCAAGTGAATATTCTTACAGATACAGTATGTATCAAAAGTGAAGTGCATATTTGGAAAATTAGTATTCTAAGCACTTTGTAGTCTTCAGTCATACCAATTCCAATCTGCCCTCTTAAAAATTTTGCAGACTCAGCTGGGTCAAGCTGGGTGGATACCTTGGGGTAAGGAGTTTTCAAAAGACATTAGATGTTAGAACTCTCTAAGGGATTCAGTAGGTGGCACATCTTCTGACTCTAGAGCTAACCTAGTTCTGTATATTTTTAAAGGAAAGTGTGTAATTTCCAATGGTAAGTATGTCAGTCGGGACTTAGCTACAGTCTGACTTTTATTTTTTAAATCCATGCTCTTTTTGGTAACAGAAATATTAACTGGCATATCTCTCCAAATTAAAATGTCTCATATACATATGTATATTCTCATTTATATGGAGCAGAAGTGAATGTTCTTTTAATCAGCCCGTTTGTTTGCATTTTCTTTTTTTTTTTTTTTCTAGAGATCAGTGCTTTTCTTACAGGTTCAGAGTAAACCTCTTCCTTTTTGAAGCTATCCTATAGTATAAAGGTTACTGCTCTAAACTCAACTTGATTCTTAACGTGAACTTTCATGGTCTTTAATTTCTTTCTCTTCTGGTTATGGATTGGCATGTGAATACTGCTCATAATACTCCGTAGTGCACTGTACAGTACTTCCTTTTCTTCTTTTCTCCATCTTGTTTATAGTGGGATTTTGGATGTGTACTTCCAAAGCTGAATTTCACTTTCATGTTTCTGAATTTACTTATGTTCTATAACAGACATTTTGTGGGTTTGTCTAATGAGAAAACTTACACACTGTTGTTTAACTAGTGTCAGTTTCCTGAAGCTTTATGTGAATTCCCTTTAGTGTGCTTTTTATTTGTTCTTTCAGATAATTACAAAACCTGCCAAAATATCATCCTTATGATATACTACATAGTTCTCATAATATTTTTACTGGTTTTAATCAGAAAAATGAAATAAACTGTTACCTTTGATTTATACCTCTGCATTCAGGTTTCTGTCTTCATGAAACGCTTAGCTGTGCACATTAGTTAGGATCAGTTTTAAAGGTTTCATGAGACAGCAACAGTTGAGACACGGACATTTCTCAGACTATGGTTTTAACCATGATATTTGTGCTTGACCCAAAGTACACTGAAGCTGGTAGAGAGACTCCCATTTAATTAAGTGTGGTCAACTTTTCATAATTTTACATTGAGCTGTGAAGGTTTACCTCCCCTTTATTTACTAGTTCAATCAGCTAATGGCCCAGTAGCACTCTGTTAACTTAATGATGCTGCCAGGTATTGCTTTAACTACGTGAGACGCATACCTAAAGATTTAGCAGTCACATCCTGCTAAAGAGTAGTGAAGAGAGTCTTCTAGAGCCACATATTACACATTTTACAGAATTTCTATGTATTTTGGTGGACAGCAGTAAGTCAAATGCTTTGAGGCATGCACATATTTCACTTTTTTCAATCCAGCCTCATGTGTTACGTTGTGTTACCACTACTTCATATTATTTATATAAATACATAAGATATTAACTGTTAGCAAAGAATATACTACAATGGTTTTGAAGAGCAGTAATTTCAAGAAGATTTTTTTACAAAGTAATCTTACCAGACTCTGTTTTCTATGCAAATGTAGCTATTGATCTTACATAAGAAGAATATTTACTGTAGAATGGCTATACTAGTCTTTTTCAAATGTGGTTAAAAAAATTTTGTGATTAATAGAATTTGTTTTATTCGGAGAAGAACAAAATTAAATCCAATACCTAATAAGGGTTTTAGAAGGCTAAACAACTCTTCTAAAGGTTTATTCCTATCTTACATTCTTAAGAAAATATTTCTTAACAAATCTAAGCACATCCTGGAAATCATTCTTACATCAAAGTAGGATTGGGGTTTGAAATGTGTCAGTTGCTACATTGGTTTTCTCATTTATCTTAAAATAAAACAAACTCTGACTGAATCTTGGGAGAAAATTTTACCATGCTAAAATAATACCTTTAGAAGACAGGGGTTTTACTGGGCAAGAAGGGGAAGGGAGGACCTCAATTCTATGAAAACTTCTGGTTTTCTCTTGGAAATAAGGATTTTTGAGATCTGTTTAAAATTGGAAGGAAAAGAAAAGTTACTATTTTGTTTTCTTTTTTACTCGATAAGGAGAAAAACTTCAAAAAAATAGTTTGCTTGCATTTAAGCAGGAAAGAAAACCCAAAGACAGTAAAAAGTCCCTCATGATTAAAAAGATAAACAATTTCCAACTGTTACAAAGTATTATCAACTGTAGTTCTGCTACAAGCAATGAAATCATGAGTGAAACCTCACAGCCAATAAAGGTCCACAGTAAAAAAGAATAAGCTAAGTATGTATTTTTAACAGTAGCAGAGAATTTGTTTGGGTGCATCTGTCTTTCCTTTTTAGAAGGAGTTTGACTATATGTCCATCCGAGATGAGTATCTTTCTTTCCACTCAGTGTTTTCTATAGCAGACACATTTAAATTGCAGTAACTGTTAAATATGTTGATTCAGATTGGATTTTGAGAGCCAGACCAGTCCTGGAGGTGGTGTGGAGTTATATGTGTTCGAGAGGATCCAAAGTCAGATGCATGTTTCAGGTGACTCCTGTTTGATTTGCAGGCTAGTATAGAGGTGAAAGAGCAAAAACTACTAACAAATAAATTGAGTTTTTTTTTTTTTGAGAAGTGTTTGGAGAATGGTTTTAATTTTATTTTCCACATCTCTGCTAGCATCAAACATAGCCTATCCAATATAAGCACAATTGTACCTTCTATAGTCCATCACTCAAACAGCAAACTCTTATTTAGGTTGTGATCATAAACTTTGCTGGAATCTTACAGGGGTCCTGTCTGTGTAGTATATCCTGTGTAGCATGTCCTGTACTGCTCTTGAGGAGGATTTGCAGAGTTATACAATTGTCCATCTGTGAAAATTATATACTCTGCGTTGCTGATTTGGTAGAGCTGGAGCTGGAACACAAGTTGTAGAGCAGACCTTGATAAAATTGCCTGGTAGCCATCAGTTTAAAAAAAACCAACCAAACAAAAAAAACCAAACAAAAAACAAAACAAACAAACAAAAAAAAAAAACACAAAAAAAAAAAAACCAGGCATGCTTTTGAATGTAACACAATACAGCTTTTACTGAAATGAATAGCCCTCATCTAGGATCAAGATGAGTTTTAACTACTGGGTCTTGATTTAGGGGACAGGATGATTTTTAAGCAGTCTTTTTTTTTTTTCCTCTTCCTTGCTAGTTAAACAGAATTGGTATGTGTTTGGGGGCTTCATGTTAACTGTTTACATTTTCCTTAGTGACTCCTCTGTGATTTACATGTACAGAAAAAAAAATGTAGCATGATTCTCTCCAATTTATCATTGATAGTTATAAATTACTAGCAGTTACTTTCTAGGTAGGCTGCAGTTCCTTTCTAAAGGTGTGGAGTAAGGTTTTTGATCCTCTGACCTGTTGAAGTCAAAGAAATAACACCTGTTAATTTCAGTCAAATGCTTAGAACTAGATTCAGTAATTAGTAAAGTTTCTATGCCATTCAGCATTGGTGAAGATAAATAACTGAATTCTTTTATTACCAAGAACATTGTAAGAAATTATTGGAAGTAGAAGAATGCATGTATAATATATTTAGTGTTACCAAATTAAGTAACCGGTTTGCTTTATGCATTGATTATTGATCAAGTTAATTATTTAAAATTAACTTATTTTACAACTTTTCTGAGGACTGTAGAACCCTTTTTCATATCCTGTCTATTTACCAAGGTGCATTGATGTTTAAGAATCTATTTAAACCGTTAGTATTTTTGCATAGAACTTGTTTCCACTTATAAGCTTTTTCTAACTCATTACAATTCTACTTCTATTTCAAGTGATGCATATTTAAACTAAAAAGTCTACTACTTACCACTTCTTCATATGAAGGATAGAGGAATTATGAATTTGTGAACATTCTGTTGTTCAAAAAATTAGATTGACATTCAGGTTTTATAGCTCTCAGTGTATTCCCACCTACTCAAACATAAAATTAAATATTATGACGCTGATGAAAAGCAGCAGCTCTGCATTGGTGGTGTAAAGGACAATATCAGTAGACTGCATTTAGGAATTTTTTTTTTTTTTATCACTGTATAGTTTCAAAATAAATAAATCCCCAAATCCGAAGAATTCTATTTACAGAAGTTCTATTCAGGGTGGTAACCCATAAGTTCAAAACTGTTTCCTGTTATCAGAAATGGCTGTATTGTTTCATATGCTAAAAGAACAATGGTGGATTATTTTTTTTATTCAACCTTAAATTATGTCATAATGAATCCAACAAGTCCTATATGATCCAGTTCACGACTCAAATGAGTAAATGTCCTTGTTGCCTTGAAGTAGGTTTCACATCTACTGTTTACAAGACAGAGCATTTTTAGGATTCAAGACCCTGACAGAAAATTTTTATATGATTGCTTGTTGATATGATACTGTAAAGATGGTTTGAAACCTTTGTTAACTAAGCAACAGGAGACATGGGGAGGGGGTTGGAGAGGAAGCCATTCACTTGTTACACTGATCCTGTATCATTTAAGTTTAAATGCATAGAACCTGAAGTGAATTTCCCAGAAGGCAGACATTGTGAGTTGTCTTTTGTGTTTTAAGTCAGGCAAATGTTAGCTGATAGATCTATTCTCAAAGGGAAGAGATGCTCACTGAATCTTTTTGTTCCATTCTATCTGTTAGATCATAAACTACTTCTGTCATGATTAGGAATGGCACACAAATTCCAAATTCGATCATTGTTCTGAGATGCACTGAGCTGTGGCTCCTTGGTGAAGTTTTCTCTGCTCCCAGATTCTTATTTTGATGCATAAGTTGGGTCTAAGTGACATAATCTTAAGTTTCGAATGCAAAATACATGAATGCAAAATAGTGTGGTCTTATCAAATAAATAACTACACATTTGTTTGTTCTCTTGCATTATTATTCTAATGTTGTATGAGCTTGAAATAGCTGTTGGTTCCAGTACTATAGGAGTCTCTTAAAAATCTGTGCACAATCCAAAAGTTATTAATTTGAAATATAACTGGAAAGGGAGACAATAGCTAATATTAGTGTGTTAGTATTATATATTAAACATGCTAAAAGGGTAAGAGCAACTGTTTTTATATCACCAATTTAACCCTCATTCTAAGAGGATGCGCATCTTGTCAAGGAAGTATCTGCTTTGTATTTTGCTAATAGATAAGATTTTTAGCTAAGTTTGTATTGATAAATACTAATACTGTTGATAACATAGTAGTTTCATTGCTAGTAATACAACAAAGTACTTTGACTACAAATTAAAATATTTTGAGGGGTGGCTTTGGACACTAATTATTAGTTACTCAGTGCTTCTCTGTTTTGGGAAAATTGAAGTTAAGTGGTGTATTAAAGGCATGTATTGAAGGCCAGCAATACTTACTGTTTCTTACATTCATAATATGTATTTGCTGTTTTCTTTCATCTTTAATAGTTTGTCATGTTCACTATTTGGAAGGCTTTGAAAACTGTTCTTTTTAACTTTAAAGCTGTTCGAAGTGCTGACAACTCTTCCATCACATTCTCTGCTATCAAACAGAAGGGCAATGGAGCAGATTCTTACTGGTTCTTAATTTATAAGAATAAAGGTGCAATGCTCGTCAAATAGTGATTCCTGGTGCTCCTGCGGATACTTTGTCTTTTAGTTTTGTGGATCTAAACCATGTTAGGAGTCTTGTGCTAAGGATCAGAAGTAATAATGGCTCATGAGATGGCTTCTTTTTATTTAAACTTTTCCATTGGTTTAAGTTTCTCAACATCTTTAGTTTGTAGTTAAGAAGGAAGTATTTCTAGATGTTATGTAATAAGATACACTTCGAATTTAAAAAGGCAAGGGAAAATGAAATGGGAATGGAGTCTGCTGATATTATTTATTCTGTGTCTACAGTGTGCTGTTTCATTTTCAGAGAAATGGAATAGATAGTTTCTGTTCAGAACAGTTTGTATCTGGGTGGGAAAAGGGATTTTAGCCAAGGATCTTTATGCTTTCATGCAGAAATTTTATAAACTGGCAAGAGAATTTGTGCTCTCAATGAAAAATTTTCACAGAATTGATCCAGTTTACAAGCTTTGGAAAATCATTGTTTTCACATAGCAGATTTTTTAGAAGTTTTTGGCCAAAATAGGAGCAGATTGCATTTTTACGAATAGAAATGCGTGACTTTAGCACCATACTGTCGTTCAGTAACATTTGATAGCAAGGAGCATTGTGCTTCTGGGCACTGGATCAGAAAGCAGTGAGGCTGTGCATTTATTCTTTGCATTGGCACCGTATCCATATAGAGGAGGAAACATTCTGATCTGCAACATGGAGAGAAGATGTTGAGAAAATTCCAGGGAGATGCATGTGAAGAAAAGTGCTGGGTGTAGGGAGTACAAGATCGAGATAAGACACAAAAGCTGAAGGAGAAACACAACATTGTATGAGACTGCAGAGGCAGAGCAAGAGGTGAACACGAGGGGCGATTACAATTACAGAGGAGAGGAAACTGTGGAAGGAAAGATGTAGCTAGAGCAGTCTAATCACAAAACAAGCCATGTTCTAAACCAGAACGTCCTTAAAATTCCCTGCTATTCAATGGATACCACTACAACCCGTAGTAAAATAGTCATGGCCTTTCTTAGTATCGTGCTTCTTGAATCCAGAAGGAACCCGAGCCTAAAATATTAGGCAGTAGTGCATGAAATGAGGATGAACTATATGTTTGCATGCATACAAATGCTTAATGTAGCAACATGCATTTATGAAGCATTTTAATCTACCTTTTCACAAAAGAGGATCAAAATTTGGAATAGGTTGCCCAGAGAGATGTCAGCCTTGGAGGTAAGCAGAACTGAACTGGACCGGACTGAGCAAAATAAGAGCTCTGAAGTTGGCTTTGAGTAGGGACCATATGTCCTCCAGAGACCCCTTCCAGCTTGACTTACCCGTCAACACTTATTTGATGAAAGAACTTTTAGTTATTTTTATTTGTTGTTAGTAGTCTTGTTGTTCATTTAAAAAGCAAAATGTTTTTTACATTCACAGTCATTTCTACGTGCCATATATGCATCAGGCCTTTAATGCATTTGCTCCAAATCAAAGAGAAGACTTTGGATCTTATTTATTGGTCAAAAAAATAATAATTTACAAATTACATCATGTGAGTTCACTGAATTGAATATGCACTATGTCCAGTTATTTCAATGAAAAGATAAGCAAGGGACAGGTACAGATCAGCACAGCTTGTTGCACTTAATGACATATGGTCAAAGTTTAGAAGAGTGCCTACCCAGCTGAGACCAGAGTTTCATCTAGCCTAGTATCATCTCTCTGGCAATGACCAGAAGCAGATGCAATGGGAAGAATTTAAGAGCAGGGAAAACATACATGATACTTCTTAATATTTCCCAAACTCCAAAGATGCAATCCAGGAACTTTGTGGGATACGTACTGTTTCATTAATTTATTGGTCTTCCAAGAAATTCTCACTCATAAGTTTATCAGATTTCATTTTAAACCCATGTTAATTTTTAGCATCCAAAACTTCATTTAAGAACAAGCTCAGAAGTTCAATCAGAGTGTCCCTTGTTTGCATCACATTGGAATATATTGGGTAACTTGACATATTAGCTGACAAGTGCTAATGTAGCACATAAATTCTATGAAACAAAGTGAGATAAAAATGGAAAAAGTGGTTTATCCAAGTCGGTCACCAGAAAGAGTTGTACTGGACAAATACAGAAAAAGAATCCTAATCAAAGATGGAAAAGCGAGGGGAAAGAAACCCCCGAACTACTCTTGAAGACAGTAGGAAAATCAGTGTGTTAGTTGTTGAAATTATTTCCTGCAGTTATGAAACATGTTTTCTAAGTAATAATTAAACTGAGAACACCTAATGAAAAGCAAGGACTTGAGGACCAGAATTTACTGTTGAACAAGCAGCTCTGTGAACAAGCAGATACGTGATTATGCTTACTGCAGCTTAATTTCAGCATTCATTCGCCAGTGCCATTTAGTTCATACTAGAAGTAAAAAATATGGGAGTGGAAAATGCCTTTTTTTTTTTTTTAACCTTTCCACTGAACATACCTAGTGATTAAATATTGAAAACCAATTAAAATGTTCATTGCTTCTTAAAATATGCCTGTAATCTTTTGTAGGTCATGTTGCTTCAACTATTCATAATGTTTTGGTAACTTAAGATTTTCATTTTCTCTGTGGACTGTTAGTTTGGGTGTAGTAAATACGTGATAGTTCTCTTATTTGTACACATGCAAAGAGAAGCAAATGAGATACAAGTGTTTGAACCACTACCTTTACATCAGTGGTTTTTCAGGTGGCCAATATATTTGATGCCACTTTGGTGTATAATAACTTGTTTAGTCTGTATAAAGACTAAAGTCTTGGCTTTCATTTGTGCCATAAAATGGCAGAAGAGTCTTGTATGCTGGAAAAGTTACTTCATTTTCTGTTACACAGATCTGATTATTAGATATGATATAAAATGTATATTTTAGGACAGCTCTTGATCTGTGATTTTATTGGGTAGTTTGTCATCACTCTGCAATTATGCCACTGAAAACATATTTTAAGAGGAGTATTTGGCACATTTCAAATATGAAAAAATAAATATTTTGACGCTTTTTAGTTAAAAACAGATCAGATTAATTGGTATCATAATTTACAGTGTAACATCTAATCTGAACAAAGAAATAATTGGTGCTTTTTCATTAGAGTTTAACTAACATATTCAGCACAATGTTGATTCTTAACATACTCTGTGAGTTCTGAGATTTCCTTACAGATAAAACTACTGGGTTTTGAATACAGTTTCTTTTTTTTTTTACTTTTTTTTTTTACTTTTTTTTTTAAAGGGCAAAAAGGATTCATGCAATTCCCCCTTTTTTACTATTGAATGACTTATTTAAGCATACAAGTTTTGCATGTCAGACAGCTTTGAATGATTTTAGATTGTTGTCCATAGCTAATTTTTTTGAATAAAAATAAGAGAGTATATATTTTGCAATGATAAATTGTTTATGGTAAATCATTTACTGTTGTCATCTTCAGATGGTATTTATGCTGACTTGTATAGTTTACCACTGTCAGTTAAAGTGTTGGATTTTGCATGTCTCTTACTCATAGATTTAAAATACGTATGATACAGAGGAGTTTCTGATAGTAAGGTAACTGCTTGCCTGTAGAGAAACTCGGTAACAGTAGCAGAAAGTACTGTCTACTGTAAAGTTGTAGCTTTTAGTTTTGAGACATATTTTTCATTTTTTTCAGACAGTGGTGCTTTCTGAGTTTTATATTAAAAAGAATATGGGAATTGCTAGTGGCTGTGGTGTTATTTTTAGTCTTGAAGTTAAGTAGACTAGTATATGGCATTCACTTAGTTGTTGGTTGTTTTTTTTTTTAACAGAAAGCTAATCATCACACTGGGTAAGAAGCAGAAAAGAAAAAATGAATCTTCAGATGAATTGTCTGATGCTAAGCAGACTCCACAGCGGCCACTGAAAGATGAAGACTCACAGGTAAGTAGTCAGAATTTTTCCCTTTAAAATTTGTAAGTGTTGTTATTTCTACAGGTATTTTTTCCGCTTTCTCCAAAAAGTTTTTGGACACAGTGACAGTTGCTTTTTCACTTTCATAGGTGGAACCTTACACTATCAGTTACTTTTCACAGTTGAAAGTCAGAAAATCCTACAGGTTAGAGTCCCCTTTCTGTAATGGGACATCAGTGCCCTTGTATCTGTCCATAGATTTGAGACTAAGTGCTCATCCATTCAGCTGGCAGTTAGACCTGATCCTTACTTTGGCTGACTTCGTCAGGAGAATGCAGATTGCCTAATAGAAGGGACGTTTATCAGTGAAACTGGCTTCTTGAGAACATTTAAAAGCCTTGTTTCAAACTTTACTGTCTTCCTGAGCTCTGCTTCTGTAGAAACTGAAGGATTGGTTTCTTTTAGTGTTGGATCTGAAGGGAGCACTCGCCAATATGCCGATAGGCTCTAGTTGCTTGTGGAATACTTCTGAAGGAAGTGCCAGATAAAGAGTTGAAGTTGTAGAGTCATTCCCTCTGGGAATATCTCCCTTCCTTCTGCAATTTTTTCATAGATTGCCCTGTTGTAATAGTAGCATAGCTACTTGTTTACGAAACTTAGGCACAAAGAAGTATGAACTGCTTGTAAGAGATTATATCCTATTTATGCCTATGTTAGTAACAGAATTCTAACTTTCTTGCTTTAGGGTAAGCTCCATTAAAAGTAAGGTTATATCCTGGAAATGCACAGGTTTTTATCCCGTGGCAACTTCATCCACAGAGATGAAATCAATATTCAAAAGTGGTGTTGAGTAAAAATTAATTGCATTATTTGATGACAATGTCAGAAAACAATTATGAGATACTGAGTTGACCTTTAGTATTTCACAGATGATAATGCTGGGGGACAAAAAAGGATCAGAAACCATTCCCAGAATGATTTGTTTGTTTGTTTGTTTTTGCTTTTGTTAACTTAAGAGAGAACTTGTCTTACGTAAAGGTTACCTGGAAAGGAATATGAAATTATTTAATTCTCAGGGAATTTGTCTTGGTATAGAAAGTCCATTTAGTACACTGAAGGAGGTGAAAGCAGGTTTGGTGGTTCCAAAGCACTTTAACTTATTAACAGTGTTCTGTAATCAGATGGGTATAAATTTGTAGTCCAACAAGTATAATAAAAAAGACTGAAGATAATTTCTTTTTTCTCAATTGCTTTTGATTTTTGGATTTTTGATTCCTAGTACAACAAGGGTCATCTTCAATTCTAGTGTGGATAGACAGGGAGTATCATCAAATTGCATGGTGTGAAGGGAACAGAGGGTCGAGATAATAAGGGGTGACGTGGGATAGAAAATAATTACACTGCTGAATTTCACAGCACTGCCCTGTCTGTCTTCAAAGGAGTTTGGGAGAAGCGTAACAGGAAAGACTTAAGTTGCTTTACTTCGTTAATTCATTCTTTCTTTAGTTCCCAACATTTTCATTTTCTTTTACTATTGCAAATAACTCTATTTCTAAGAGGGAAAGAAAGGGGAAAAGTTTAGGGTTTTTTGGTTGGGTTGTTTTGGTTTTTTTTCCCCCTAATTCATTTTGTATGCTTAAGTTTCACAGCAAGCATCTTCCTTAAATACATTGATTTATTTCTTGGAAAAGTGTGTGGTACTACTTTATTTCGTGCCTTAGAGCATTTGTTTATGACCATGCTTCTCAGCTCAGGGAAATAAAAAGGTTTTTTCAAACAACTCAGGTTATATATCAATATGTTGGACAGCATATGTATGTTGATGTTTTGTTAATCACTTCATACTTTAAGAAAAGACATAGTGAGAAGGCTTGAAAATGCTAGTTAATGCCTCCTTAGAGTTTGAAAAATTCAACATGTACTTAATGAGTAAAACTGGAACCTGGTTCTTAATCCTTCTTTTCCTAGTTCATACATCATTTTGCATTGCTTCTGTTAGCTGGCATTTAAAAAAAAATTCTACTTCTGTCAGCAAACTATTGTTGATTTAACTATAATGTGATGTTTTATGTCACTTCAGTGTGTTTGTTTAAATCTGAAGTTTCTTTCTGTGCTAAAACCCCACCTGCACACACTCACTTTTGATTGAAGAATAGCTAATCTGGCTACACTATTGTGGAAAGCTGATTGAGTAGTTTCATATATGAACTGTCCCAGCTTCTCCAGAGGAATGGTGATGCCCATTCTTTGACTTTTATTGTATATGTAGTGTTACTACTCTACTTTACTAAAAATAATGTAGTTGTTAAAATATAGCTAGGTCTTTTACCAGATACCAGCAAGACCAAGGGCTGAATTTAATAGGAAGAAAGTTCCTGTGCTGCAATCTTACTGTTACTTAATATCTGCTCTGCAGAAGCCAGTATGACCACAGGATTTTGGTTTTTGTTCTATTCGTAACTTGTTCTTCTCCCAGCTGATTACTACAGTGTATTGCAACCAGCAGTGGCTTTTCCTAAACAAAAATATGCTATCATTATTTATCCAATGGATTTAAAAATTAATTTTACGAATTGAATAATGCAGTGTGTCGTATATTGGTACTGAGGGATGAAAAGGATATGCAATCTCCTAATTAAGTATTTGAAACTTAAACAGTGAGTGAGAAGGAATTATTTCCTTAGACTGAACATTATTTCTCCAAATGGAACTTGTCCTCAGACTCTTGCAGAAACAAGCGTGCATGGAAGATTACAGAGATAAACCGCAAAGCAAGACAAACACTGCCGTTAAACAAGCTTGATTAAGGTGGAGGAGAAAACAAATACATTAACAAAGCAACAACTTTATTAGCCATCAAATCAGAATTCATCAGCAATCTGACCAATACGATCTAATGAAAATCATAATTTTTTGTATAGAACTGTTATGTAGTAGAGACACTTCAGCGTATTTTGTGTCTTTCACTTAGATTCTTGAATCACACAGTAACATACTGCTGTTATACTGCATTATGAAATTGCTGTTGAAATACTGATGATGATGATGAGAGATCTGTTAAATATCAGCTTTGTTCTCATAGGCTGAAAATACTGTTCCATGTTTGCGTTTGAACTCTAAAGGTAAAAGTATCAAATGTTTATATGAAACAGAAAAAAAAATTGATTTATAGACAATAGTATATGGCTGCTTCTGTCCCTCTGTGATTCACATGCTTGATGTTTTCTCTGAATGTTGGCCTTTGGTTTTAGATACAGCTAAAGTACTGCTTAGAGTGTCTCAAAACTTTCAATTGATGTTAGAGGAAGTTTTTGGTAAAATCTCTATTCTCCTGCATGCAGAAGAGAAGATCAAATCGTCAAGTTAAAAGGAAAAAATATGCTGAAGAAGGAGAAGGAAAACAATCAGAAGAAGAAGCTAAAGTTTCTGTAAAAATGAAAAAGAATTCTGCCCCTTTACCTGCTGAACAGCCTTTACAATTATTTGTGGTAGGTAAAAATTGGCTTGGTCTGTAGTGGGAACTTTCCATTTGTCTCAAGTAGTTCAACGAATAAAGCTCATAACTTGGAAGGAATACATTATTATTACTAAGCCGTAGTTTATTTCATGTGACATCTTGCTAAGATCTTGACAACTGGAAGAAATAGCTTATTACTGTTTTTTTGTTTCCATTATAAACATTCGTTGACTGAACTGAAGTTAAGGATAAAACTAAGGATAGTATATCTCAATGTATTATGCTGTGTAAGCATATGAAAAAGATATGTGGTAATATTATGACTTCCAGAAGTATAAAACTAATTGAGCCTGTGGGGATCTCTGCTTACCAATATTTTTAAAAAAGATACTTGTCGTCCCCCGTCCCCCCCCTTCAGGTTTACAGTTCACTGTTTAAGTTCTGCCACTTCTGATACTCAAACTTAACTGTTGAGCCTTTCTAGGTAAATGAAGTGGCAGGAAAGAAACAGGAAAAAAAGTGATCCTGAGACATTTGAAGGAGTGCCAAAGTGGTAATGGAAGGAGAAAGATAGTATGATTGGGAACAAATCGGACAAGAGGGAAGGTGACTTTTTATTGGAAGCAACCTTTAAAGACTGGCTTTTTATCTCTGGAACCACAGCTTCAGTCTTGGCAGGGCTTAGTAATCCTGTATCTGTGTCACACCTAAGCCCTGCTGGAATTCTCAGGCATGACCTTGTCTGCCCGATTCCACAGCATGTTTGTTACCGATGTTCAGAGTAAACCTATTAAATTGAGTTTGGCACATGCTGGTTTTGTTTTATTAATATTCTTTTTAACCTGTCTGCCAGAGTTCTTTTTTCTCCATATCTGTGTAATGGAATTCTGGGTGTGTCCAGTGCATCAGATCAACTTAACAGGGCATTCATAGTGAGTCTGTGTCTGGAAAGCATCAGAATCACCATTGCTTGCACTATAAGTGTGTTTGTGAGCATTGCATCTGATGCTCTTTTGGAAGTGCCAGACTTACTGTACTTCTGCATGTGTTTCCTCTGGATTTTAAATTTTACTCCCAGATTGTTAAAGAGAATGCTACTGGTAGAGGTCAAATTTGCCTTTATTGTTGGTCTCATAACAAGCCACTTGTGTTTGAAGGTTTTAAGCCTGATCAGTTTGAAGAGAGGGCATTTACTGCAATTCATGTCATTGTTTTCCTGCATTTATAGGAAAATCCAAGTGAAGAAGATGCAGCAATTGTAGACAAAATCTTATCCTCCAGGGTAATAAAGAAAGAAGTAAGTGATTGTCATGGGATAAAGTTGCGTATTTGAAAAAGGGGTTTGTGTCTATTGTTTTACATATCTCCTGAATTTCCTTTCTTAGATACCTGCTGGGATGACAGTAGAAACAGAAGAGTTTTTTGTAAAATACAAGAACTAGTAAGTATTAAAAAGTTGTTTCATTGGAGGCGTTGACTGAAATGACAAGTACCATATTCATGTACTAAAGTCTGGTATTGTTTGAAGATTATTTATAACCAGATTTTGTCATCTTTCGATACTTCACAAATTTAATTTTACAATTGCTAAGAATCTGCATTATGTTGTTAGTATTAAACTTAAAATTATCAGCATTGTGAAACCAGCACTGACCAATAAGCTGACAGCCATTATTGCCAAAAGAACAGAATTTTTAGAGAAGATATATTTATTAAATTCAGTAGGGGCTGCGTGCCTGCAGCTGATTTTAATTTCATGAATTGAAATCAGAGCTGTTTTCTGAACCTGGATTAGATTTACAGTGTCATACATTTAGGAGAGGTTGATGTAGGAGTCAGTCTTACTGTTTTAAAAAAAAAAAAAAACAAAAAAACTTTTAGTGATAGAAATGATTTTACATCAGGAGGAAATAAAAAAAAGAATTAAGAAGAAAAAGAACTTTTTCCATATTTTCATATTTTAAATTTCATACCTGTCTTCCTGTCACTATTCAGTTCTTGACGTTAAAAATGCAAGCACATTTTTAATTTTACATATGTAAGTAATTTCATTAGATTCTTGCTAATAAATGTAATTTTTTTGAGACTCTGGATTCATATGTTTCTGGAGACTATTTAGCTCTTGTTTTTGAAAGGGTAAAGTCTGTCTTTTCATCTCAGAATGAGTAATACCCAGCAACAGCTCTTTATTTCTAGCAAATCTTTAGAAAGCTTAAAAAGTGATTAAAATATATTAAAAAGGGGGTGTGAGGAAGAATTAAATGTACTTCTGTCAAACCAATCTAACTTCAGAATGGCTCACTTGGACTGCAGTTAGATGGTGTAGGTACTGGTGCTTATGCTTCCTCCTTCCTTTGACTCCATTACTTCTTGCTTCTGTCCCAGCCCAATCTGATGATGTTCCTTTTTGCCATGGGCTCTGATGCTCCTCACTGATCTTTTAATGGGCTCAGATATATAGCTCAGCAGTACCTGTGAAGAGATGTTCACATGAAGTACATGAGAAAGCTACATCCAATATATTAAGTCCTTTATATCTCTGGGTACTTTCTGATAGAGGTGTCAGTTTTTAAACTTATTTAAGCTCACTTCAAGTATGCTTCCTTCTCTTCTTGGGACACATGAAAGAAATTTATGAATCCATAGAGTTCTATGGATCGTAGCCCAAAAACACTGCCTTAACTAGATGCTGTAAGATGATCATTTGGAGGAATATATCTTTGTTCTTTACAGTGAATTATGTCTTAAATGATAAAATGTTCATTTTCGAGTGAAATTCTGGTTTATAAAATACATTATTTTAACTGCATATAAAAAATAGATAGTAAGGTTTTGCTTTCACTAATATGTTAATGTTAATCTCCGTAATTTTAGCTCTTATCTCCACTGTGAGTGGGCCACAGAACAACAGCTTTTAAAGGATAAAAGAATTCAGCAGAAAATAAAACGATTCAAACTAAGGCAAGCACAAAGAGCTCACTTTTTTGCAGATGTGAGTATGAAATATACAATTAAATAAGCTTTTTTTCCTTGTAAATTTGTGATTAGTAGTTAGCTTTTAAATAGAGCAGCTGAATGTTGAGAAGTAAAAATTAGCCATCAGGGTTGGGTTTTTGGTTGCAGCAGGGGGTTGTTTGTTTAAAGTAATTTTAAGAGCAAGTCTTCTAGAGTCACTGAACTAACCTGACTTGCATGGTTTAAAACTGGGATTGTTTGGGTAACTACTTAAAAGTGGTGAGGAGGGAAAGATTATGTTAGTATGGCTAGTTTCTCTACTATATGACTTTCACAAGACAGCACTTCATCCCTGAATAACTGTATTTTCTATTCTAATGTCAGATCTGTCTTCAGTGCCAGTTGGAAAAAAAAAAAAAGGGGGGGGTAGATTTCAAGGTGTGTGCAAAAACCTCAGTAGTTTCCAACTGCCAAATTCACTTGGTGTACAATGAGACCAGGTCTTAGCATATACCAGCTTTTTTTGCCTTTCTATTGATTTTATTAATCTTGCATTGCAGATGGAAGAAGAACCTTTTAATCCTGACTATGTTGAAGTAGACCGGGTGTTAGAAGTATCTCTTTGTGAAGACAAGGACACTGGTGAGGTAAATACATCTTAAAGCAAGTCAAGAAGATACACCTCCAAGTAGTGTTTGATAATCATAATTTTAGCAGATTTCAGAGAAACACGTTAATGATTTTAAGCTTCAATAATATTTTTAATGAGACATGACAATTTTGTCATTTCCTATGCTAGCCATGTATTTTGAAATAGAAATCAGAGTTCAGTGGCTTTTATTAGTATTAATAGGTCATAGTAGACAAATCTTAGGTAGTTACTGATATAAATGTGAGGTTTGGTAATTCCTTGTGAGTTCTGACAGAAGGCTGATCCCATGTACTGTCCTGTCTCTGATAGTGACAAGGAGTCACTGCTGAAAAAAGCATGAGAAGACAGGACAGTGATGGTTGCCTCTTCCTTTCTAACTGTCTCTAGGCTTCAGGCAACCAGTGATTGAGAGGTGTTTTGATAGCCACCAGTGGACCTGACCCTCTGTATTTATCAAAACTCTTTTTTTAACTTAAGTATCTCCTCTCGAAAGCTATTACAGAACAAAACAAGAGATTAGAAAATAAAAAAAGAAAACAGAAAAGCAAATCAAGCAAATAAATTGCCAAATTCAGGAAGAGCCTGAGGCGAGCAGAGAGCAAAGACTGATAAAGTTGTTTATTAAGGCTACTGGAATAGCTATGATACTTGTTCTGCTCTTCTGGATAGCAAAATGAGCAGACTTCTATGCAGTGATTTCTGCATTAATCTTCCTAAAGCAGGGTTGAAGGTTAAAATTACTTTTCAATGTGTGCAGCAGATTTGTCATTATTATACTTGTAGAAAGAATGTGTTGTCATAAGACTTTTCTCCAACTTCTTGAAAGATTACTTTTTATTTGGTTTTTAAATACTTATTTACTGAGTCTAAATAAAATAATCTGCTTTGGTTCCATCTTTTGAGACTTTTCCTAAATTTTTATGTATGTCACCCAGCAGACCTGTAGAGCTTTCTATTTTGTTGAGAAGACCTCTGTTCAAGCTACTTTCTCAAGCTCTTTGTTGTAGGCTTAGATAGTGTGATTTGGAGAGTGGAGGAGATGTTCTCGGTAGCACCTCTGTAGTTAGTTCCGCTTGCCCCACTCCCCCTAGCCCCCATTTCCATAAACATCACAAATGTAGTAATTTATCTTTCCTAAGACTTAAGATTTACTTGTGGGTAAGTGGACTGAAAAGTACTCCAAAATTCTGTAACAAGTGGCAGAGTATGAGAAGCCAAGGATAAGTAGGTAGATAACAAGAATCTGCACCGAACATTTCTAAAAGTATCAGAAATGTGCTTTTGTTTCCAGCTGTCATGTAAGCTAGCCACTCAAATAGTAAGGCATATTAACAGTCTGTATGCTAAATTAAAAGCTGGTAACATTCAGAATTTTCTTCTGCAGCCTGTTATTTACTATTTAGTAAAGTGGTGTTCGTTGCCATATGAAGACAGTACGTGGGAGCTGAAAGAAGATGTAGATCAAGCAAAAATAGAAGAATTTGAACAATTGCAAGCTTCCAGGCCTGACTCAAGGAGATTGGTAAAATTATACTTGATTTACTTGTCTGTCTTGGCAAATTGGATTTGATTTTCCCAACTCCAAATTTTTGTGTTAAAACATAAGGCTTATTGACATTCTGTGTAAAGGATCTGTGTGCCTTGTTACCTAGGAATAATAATATTTTCAGGTAGGCATAGATAAATATTCTTTTCTAATTTGTTACTCTGTTTAAAAAAAAAAAAAAGCTGTTTAGGAAAAAATATGAAGTGCTATAACTTTCTGAGATTCTGAGCAAGGAGCAACACATTGAAACTGGCTATCAGAATCTAAACAACATTAAGATGAGGAGAAAGCGGAATAAAGTATAAACATCCTTTTATAGAGAACAGAGTTAAGTCTTGTGCTTCAACACTGAAGGAAATTGGCAAACGAGATCTGTCAAACGGATTCTGTAATTACTTCCTGCTTTTATTTTTCTTCTTGTCATAAAGGGCTTGCTGAAAGGAAGAAAAACGTGTAATAAGGAAATGTGTTTTATCTTTGAATTATCAATCTTCTGTCTCATAGAGCAGGAGAAAACAAACTAGTTCTATTTAAAGTCCTGTATGTCATTGTCAGAGTAAGACATGTGTCCTGCATGGTGTAGTACAACACTTGTTCTAACTTACGTATTTTACGTAACTGAATATGCATAGTGTTTGAATTTGTAGGCTTTGGATTTTATTTTAGTGGTTTTTCCATCTACAGATAACGACAGTAGTTACGATTAGCATCTTCATATTATATTTAGTTCATTTTTCTAGTATTTATTTAAAATCCTGCCATTTTGGCATGTGGGAAGAAGGGCTTTTATACCTCTGTTATGGTATTTGGCTTTGTGAGAAGATGGTGATTAAAGCACAACTGTACAACCGACAGTCATCTTAGCATCAGCAACAAGTGGTTTTTGTTCCAGGCTCCAGCAACTACAAGAAAGTATGTGCTGACTTGCAGCCCTGGGAGCAGGAGCATGGCTGCTTCTGGTGTGGGGGAGTGGACAGATAGTTGCTTGTGAGTGAGGGGAGGAAGGCACAGCGGCTGGGGAGGGACAGCTACTTCTGCTCAGAGACCTGGTGTCAGGTGATGCTGACATTGGCAATAAAGAGATATGAAATTCAAATTTAAAATTCAGAGCTGCCAGATAAGGCCACGTGAGTCTAGAGTGAATGCAAGCTTTTGTAAATACTGAGAAAAGCGGGGGGGGGGGGGGGGGGGGGCGGTACAGCTGATCAGAAAGGCTCTTACTAAAAATGTTTTGCTTGATTGTGTGAGTTTGTTCATTTTGGGATGCAGAAGGTATCTGAAGAGAGTGCTTTCTGCTGGAATCCTACTTAATATAAAAAACTTCATGATTTCTCTACTAAGTTGCCTGCTAAGCTAATGGCCAGCCTGTTGAGTCTCCAGGCTTGGGAACTAGTGTGTGTGTATGTATATATATATATATATGTGTATATACTTATACATAGCCTGTCACCTTTCCTTTAGCTTGCTAGGGACATTAAGACAGTATACCTTGATACTCTTATCATCTGTTTTGTGATGTCCTTTGAATCATGATCCTGCATATGCTGATGTTGCCTTTTGTCTGATCCCTTGGAGGAATTGATTCAGGGAACTAAACCACTCACAAATCTACTTTTTCTCTATTCCTGGTGTTGGCTTCCTGAATTGGGTAACTGAGATTGTGTGATCAGCAGTGACAAGGGGAAGTGCTGAAAGGCATGGACAAGATGACAGTAACTCAATGCAGATTGCCCTAACTGCTTCAGGAGGATAGCATCAGCATCCAGAGCTACTTAGACCTTGGGGATTTTGTTAGACCCAAATACTCAGTTGACTCTGGTTGTAGGACAGCTGTTCTTAGAGCTTCCAGAGTGAAACTTCATATGTTCTTGAAGTTTGTCATATGAATGTATTGCTGTTTCAAATTACCAGTGCCAAGCTATTTGTATGCTTAGTTTTGGAAATCAGTTACTTGATATTATTATAATATAGTTTTTAATTAATTTTAAAAGTATTAATTTATATAGACAAACAGCTACAAATTTCAGGTTTCTGCAGACTAGTAATTAGTAAGTAATGTTAACCATGACACCTTCCCAGTTTTAAGGTTGAATAATTACATTCTGATTCTGAATTGTTAAACTCGGGAAATAGGTTAAAATGTTTTGGAAAAATAAAGCATGCACCAACTTGCACATGTATTAATATTTCCCTCAAAGGACCGACCGCCTCCAAACTCCTGGAAGAAGATAGAACAGTCCAGGGAATATAAAAATGGCAATCAGCTCAGGGAATATCAACTGGAAGGACTTAACTGGCTCCTATTCAACTGGTACAATAGGTATATGCATGGAATGTTTTTTAATGTAAACTTTAAACCATGTGGAGTGAATCACTGTTACTGGGGATAAATACTGTTTTAACTAAGTTCATCTTAACTTCTGTGCTTATAGCTAAAAGGGTGTAACTGGAAAAAAAAATCTTTCTTTGGGTGTACAAGTATGTTTTTATCAACAAGTATAGCAGAAAGCAAATCTCAAAACAATAAACCTAACTGAAAATAAATTTTCAACGGCTATGAGTAAACTAAAACAAAAAGCAACTTCCACCAAAGAACAAGCTTTCAGGATTTTTGGAACAACTGGGAAACACTTGCATCTTTCAGCATGATTTCTAGAATTAATAAGTATTTCAGATAAAGTTACCTCTCTTCAAAAATAAGGCTAGTAAATAATTGTTTTCTATATTGTAAGCTAAAGTTAACTTTTGAGCATTAATGCTGTGTTGTATTAATGAGACTAATAATCACTTTCAAGATTTTTTCCAGAATGATGTATTTTCTCTGTATCTAAGTTGGACTTCTATTCATGAGTCTTCTTGCTTGCTTTATTTCCAAAATATCAGTTGCCTGTCCTTTATAGCAATTATAGAATCACAGAATCATTTGGGTTGGAAAAGACCTTCACGATCATCGAGTCCAACCATCATCCATGCCCACTGAACCATGTTCTGGAGTACCTTGTCTACACGCTTTTTGAATACCTCCAGGGATGGTGACTCCACCACTTCCCTGGGCAGCTTGTTCCAATGTCTGACAACCCTTTCAGTAAAGAAGTTTTTCCTAATATCCAACCTAAATCTCCCTTGCTGCAACTTGAGGCCACTTCCTCTCGTCCTATCTCCAGCCGCCTGACAGAAGAGACCAACACCCACCTTACTACAGCCTCCCTTCAGGTAGCTGTAGGGAGCAGTAAGGTCTCCCCTCAGCCTCCTCTTCTCCAGACTAAACAACCCCAGCTCCCTCAGCCGCTCCTCATGAGACTTGTGCTCCAGGCCCCTCACCAGCTTTGTTGCCCTTCTCTGAACACGCTCCAGCACCTCCATGTCTTTCCTGTAGTGAGGGGCCCAAAACTGAACACAGTACTCAAGGTGCGGCCTCACCAGTACCGAGTACAGGGGAACAATCACCTCCCTGTTCCTGCTGGCCACACTATTTCTGATGCAGGCCAGGATGCCATTGGCCTTCTTGGCCACCTGGGCACACTGCTGGCTCATATTCAGCCGGCTGTCAACCAGAACCCCCAGATCTTTCTCTGCCAGGCAGCTTTCCAGCCGCTCTTCCCCAAGCCTGTAACACTGCATGGGAGGTTGCTGTGACCGAAGTGCAGGACCCAGCACTTGGCCTTGTTGAACTTCATACGATTGGCCTCAGGCCATTGATCCAGCCTGTCCAGATCTCTTTGTAGAGCCTCCCTACCCTCAAGCAGATCGACCCTGCCTCCCAACTTGGTGTTGTCTGCAAACTTGCGGAGGGTACACTCAATCCCCTCATCCAAATCATTGATAAAGATATTAAACAGAACACGGCCCAACACCGAGCCCTGGAAAACATCACTTGGGACCCACCGCCAACTGGATTTAACCCCATTCACCACAACCCTCTGGGCTCATCCTTCTAGCCAGTTTTTCACCCAGCAAAGAGTACACTTGTCCAAGCCATGAGACACCAGCTTCTCAAGGAGTGTGCCATGAGAGACAGTGTCTAAGAGGCCTTGCTGAAGTCAAGGAAGATAACATCCACAGCCTTTCCCTCATCCACTAGGTGGGTCGCCTGGTCACAGAAGGAGATCGGGTTGGTCAAGCAGGACTTGCCTTTCGTAAACCCATGCTGACCGGGCCCGATCCCCTGCTTGTCCTGCACTTGCCATGTGAGTGCTCTCAAGACAAACCATTCCATAATCTTCCCCGGTACCAAGGTCAGGCTGACAGGCCCGTAGTTCCCTGGATCCTCCCTCCGACCCTTCTTGTAAATGGAAAGTATGTCAGCGAGCATACCATTTTTACCATACAGTTTCATGATCTGCAAAAGAAAATTTTGTTTTAATTCTCAGTCAAGCACTACATAGCTGTGTGAGCGTCTGTGCTAACAGTGAAGGGCTGGAATGTATGGCTGAGGGTGAGCACCTAGTGGTACTTCATGTAGTAATCTGGTAATATGCATTTGTCTCAGTTTTAGAAACAAGGGGAATTTTGTCAGTGATGCTATAATGCACTCCTTTTATGTGAGTGTAGCTGGGATACTTTCCATCTGTGACTTTTAGGGAATCTTCATTAATTTCTAGCAGTTTTGTCAAGGTGAGTGTACATGTAGGAAATCTGATTAATTTGAATGCCTTTAATTAGGGCAGACATAGTCCCAAAAGAATACTTCTGGAATTTTTTCTAGGAGAACTGCATAGAACATTCCATTCTCAGGTTTTGCCAGTGCTAAACATGATTGAAAGCTTGTGGTTTTGTGTACTGAGTTCATTCTTTCACCATAACCAGGGAATGTTTGCAAGCATCTTTTAGAGTATCTCAATTTTGACTCTTGCTTTAAACTGGTAAATATGAGCTTTGTTTTTATAAATTGCCCATTTGAGTAACAGCTTTAGTGTCTGTACTGTCTTTGATGTTAATAACAAATAAATACATTTTACTTTCAGACGAAATTGCATTTTAGCAGATGAAATGGGTCTTGGCAAAACCATTCAGTCTATTACATTCCTCTATGAAATCCTCCTGGCTGGTATAAGAGGGCCTTTTCTGATCATTGCTCCACTTTCCACTATAACAAACTGGGAAAGAGAATTTCGCACGTGGACTGACCTTAATGTTGTGGTGTATCATGGAAGCATGATCAGCAGGCAGATGATTCAGCAGTATGAAATGTACTTCAGGGACTCCCAGGTATTGTAACGTTACTTGTATGCAATAACTTACCCCAAACCTGTTTCAGGTAGTAGTAATGAAAAGTATACTTTCCATTATCTGTACGTATGTCTTAATGAAAGTCATTTTACATCCCATGATGTGTTCTTCAAGCTTTTTACATATTGGAATCTTTAACATATGCTTACTGAGTAAATTTTGTGAAAGTGGTTGCAGCAAGATGCATGTTGTTCCCGTATGCTGAGTAATTTTGCAATTGAATAGCAGTGATGCTGATACTCATGTGGAGATTAAAGTGTGCACAGATGGTTGCAGTTGGATCCTGAATTTGAAGAGCAGTGAGAACAGAAATACAGCCAGTTAAGCTCTATGTTACTTTCATGTAGCTGTTGATTTCATTTTCCTAGTATAAACGAGCTTTGTGTACAATTTGCTTTTCTGTCTGAAATACTTCAAATTAAATGACATGAAAAAACTTTGAAATCTGAGTATTTTTCAAGGGTTTTTTTTTCCTTTTCTATATATTCTGCATAAATAAACAATTTTTTTAAACTATCATGGTATTTCTACAAAACTGATAAGGCTGAAAACTTTTTCTTTAAAGTAGTGCTAAATACTAAACTGACATCTGGTTTCTCTAGTGAGTTATCGTATACTGCCTTATTGAAGGCCTTACATATTCTTGTTGTCAGGCCAGTGGAGTAGAGTAAGCTGGATAAAAAGTGTTATTTTAGTTCTCAGGTGATATTTTTGTTACTTACTCTGTGAGTGATAAATGTATTACCGTCATACGTTTTGATTGATTGGTGGGAGGGTTTTTCCTGTCAGTCAGTCTTTCAGATTTTCCTAGGGTTAAAAATGTGATATTACCTACATGCACCTTTTGAAACAGTTTTATTAGATGGTTATATTTGTAATTGAAAAGTGGTTAAAATTTTACTGTTGGTTAGATAATATTGGATTTGTGGCTATGGATAATTACTCACTAGTATTAATTACAGAGTTGTAGAGATGTGAACAATGTGTATGGGATGACAAAACAATTTATAATGTAAAATCTGGTGTCTGGCTCTTGATAAAATTTCAGCAACAAAATCTTTAAATTGAGTAGATTTGAGGTAATGTAACAAATTTTGTGTGTTGATGAATCTCTAGGGACGTATCATTCGAGGTACCTACAGATTCCAAGCCATTATCACAACTTTTGAAATGATTCTTGGTGGGTGTCCAGAATTAAATGCAATTGAATGGCGGTGCGTTATTATTGATGAAGCTCACAGACTGAAGAACAAAAACTGCAAACTCTTGGAAGGACTAAAATTAATGAACCTTGTGAGTAACTATTATTTCACTTTTTGGGTTTGGTTCTAGTTAAGTACAGTACGATGATAAATGACAAATCTGCTTTATCTGCTGAAAAAGACCTTCCAAGCAGTCTTTCTCAGGACATACCTGTTCCTGATACTCTGTTAAAATATGTGGGGTTTTTGATAGCTGATGCTGGCATGTTTTTGACTAAATAAAATGTGGCAAGTTCTACTTGTAAGCAGAATCTATTTCTGATAATACTATTCCATAGTTTGTTTTGATTATGATGAAGATTTCATTTAAAATTTGCTTTATAATAATAGTTTTTGTGCAGTAATCCATGTTTAAAAACCTAGAAAGTACTTTAAACAAGTTGTTTAATGATAAAAGCAAGCAGGTAGTAGAATTTAACAGAATTATTGTGTAGTCCTGTAGTTAAGGTTTTATTGGAAATAGTGCAAGATTTTGTAAAGCAGATACTACCATGAACCTTGAGGCTTTTGGTGCACTACTACAAGATGCACCATGAATAGTTTTGCATTGGTTTTTTGACTTCATTATTACTTCGATAGACTTGTTGGTACATGTTCTCAGAAGTCATCTTTCTGATACATGCTTAGTGTATATTTTCTACACTATAGAGAGAATTATACATGTGTGAATATTACTGGAGAAATTGAAGTGTTCAGTCATTTCTTCATTACAGATGTAGGAAGACAATTTGAAGAAAAGCTAGTAGAAGACACTTACCGTTGTTATTTTATGAATCTGTTTATCTGTATTACCACTGTACTTAGTGACATGCAGAACTGGTATTTTCAGGTTATGATATTCAGACTTAATGCAAAAAATTTTGCAAATGTGTGCGTATAAGGTCATGTGCTTTGTTTTCTTTTATAGGAGCATAAAGTGCTGTTAACGGGTACCCCACTGCAGAACACAGTGGAAGAATTATTTAGTCTCCTTCATTTTCTTGAACCATTGCGTTTTCCTGCTGAATCTACATTCATGCAAGAATTTGGAGACCTTAAAACTGAGGAACAGGTATTGCATGTTGAATAAGTTCATTTTGAACTTCAGTGTGTAAGAGTGACTTCCTTGAAAGGAAAAACTTTTGTTTTGGGCAGTAACCATTACTGCTTCCCACCCTCCTCTTCACTCCCCACATATAGCACCTATGAGTTCTTCTGTCATGCAGTTTCTCTAAACTGTGCAGGCAGTAGAAATCAGTTAAGTATGACATTTTATGTTGAAGAGTTATTTTTGCTTTTTTGGGTTGGTTTTGTAAATTTGGCAAGTGAATAAAATAATAAAAATTGAAGTTTTCTGGCTTTGTAGTCAGTCTTTGCAGACAAGTGCTAAAAAGATACTCTTTTTGGTTTTGGAGGACATTTAAATTCTTTAGTAATTTGAGGTTAAAAAAAGGGCTGTATCACATCTCAGATCTTTTATATAAGGGAAAAAATTAGTGATACTGAATTAAAAAGTTTTTAATTAAGCTATTTAACTACTTTTCCATGTTCCAACAAACTGTTGTGTTTCATTCAGGTTCAGAAACTGCAAGCTATCCTGAAACCCATGATGCTTAGACGATTAAAGGAAGATGTAGAAAAAAAGCTGGCTCCTAAGGAGGAAACTATAATTGAAGTAGAACTAACTAATATTCAGAAGAAATACTATCGAGCAATTTTGGAGAAAAATTTTGCTTTCTTATCCAAAGGAGCAGGGCAAGCAAATGTACCCAATCTGGTTAACACTATGATGGAACTCAGAAAGTGTTGTAATCACCCTTATCTCATCAAAGGTAAATACATGCTAAAGACTGATTCTTTGGGGGGGGGTTAACTACTTTTGTACTTTTATTTAAAATACCCAAGAACTTTTGTTGTGATCCTTGATGTCTTCATCAGACTTGCCAAGGATTGGATTAGGTGGAAGCATTTTTTTGATAGAGGTAAGGCAAAGTTGTGAGGCAGTTGCTTATTTGAGGCCTGAAATGTGAACTTGTTGTTTTGTAGGACTTTACAGAACATTTAAAAGCAATTATCTCATGGAAATGTTACATCTTTTTAAAAGCAGTATGAAGAAGAACTTCTAGAGCTAACTTTTAAAATTAATGCTTCTTGCAAGTGATATGGACTGTGTCAGTCTTCATTGCTTTTTCTTTCATAGTTATAACTAACTTTGATTGTTTTTCCTGCTTGCAAGAAAATACACTTTAAGCTCTTAAAGGTTTTGCTAGGATTTCAATCGTAGAGGGACTTGAGAAAAGGTTCTTCAAAATACTGGGTTTAAGACTCTATGTCCCATTTAAAATATCAGAGACAAAAGGACTTTAGGTTTTTTAGTTGGTCTTTTACACAACACTTGAGAACAAGTTGTATTTTCGTTTTGGCAATTTGGAGGAGGGGTTCACCTCATTCTAGTTGTTTTTTTTCCTGTGGTGTTCTGCTTAAAAACTTGAGACTTGTTTTCAAAGAGCATAGAAATAGATCATCTTGCTAGACTTCAGATCCATCCAGAAATTTGTTCTGTCTCCAGCAGTGGCTAATGGGGGATATTTAAGTACAAGCACTGATTTTGGTAACTTGGTCTTGTATGTATACAGAGATACTTGTGTAGATACACCTGTAGATGCAGAAATGTGTTCTTTGATAGGTGCTGAAGAGAAAATCCTTGGAGAGTTTAAAGAAACGTATAGCCCAAGTGCTCCTGACTTCCATCTGCAAGCAATGATTCAGTCAGCTGGTAAATTGGTTCTTATTGATAAACTTCTTCCAAAAATGAAAGCAGGAGGCCACAAGGTCCTTATCTTCTCTCAAATGGTGCGCTGCCTTGATATTTTGGAGGATTACCTTATACATAAAAGGTAAGATACTGCATATTCTCTCTCCTATTATTGTTCTCAGTGGACATATCTTTGAATGTTAGTGCAGGATTAATGATTACAGCATACCAAAGATAAGAATTTTTTTTCTTTTTGCTAATCACTGTGTAACTTGCTGTGTTCTGTCATGGCTTATCATTTATTCACCAACAAATTAAAAACTTCAGAGAACAACTAAAGAGAGGTTGTTGAGTAAACCATGTGCCTTCAGTTTGTTGCTTTTTCTATTAAACATTCTTGTATGTATGTACTGTTTATACATTACCTGTTAGAAACCAAGTAAGTTCAAGCTCAGCACTGTTCATCCAAACCCCAGGAAGCATAGAACGTGCTCTTTATTTATATCGTGTTGAACTTGAACCAGACAGGGGTAATGCAGCTCCTTACTCCCAACAGAACAGAAGTACAAAATGGTAAACAACTGGAGTTTTGGCTTTTATTAATGTAAAAATAAAAACACGCTTCCTATTTTTCCTAAAGTATTACTGCTTTGAAATTTGCAGCAGAACGGAACTGCCAGCATAAAGCAGCTCCTGAGATCTGCTTTTGCTGTCGCATATAATAGTAGCCTTTGATTATACTGTTGACTCCACAGAAACTAAGAGCTTATTTAAGCACATGACTAAGTACTATGCATGAAGCCTTAGCACATAAAGTATAACCTTGAACTTGGTTACAATCAGTAGTTGCTATATCAACCTGAAGAACTATAAAAAGGCGTACTTTTGGTTGTTTTAATAGTCCATTTGTTGGAATGTGCGTACTGCTTTGAACTGTGTCTGTCAGTGAACTACATGGTAATACAGAGTTAACGTGAAAAAACAACTAGTAAAAATGTCAAGCCTTCCTGCAGTGGATACTGGAATGTATATTGAAAATCATTAGTAGATTATATTAATACTTCTTTTTGTGGTAATTTTATAGAACTTCTATGTTTCTATATTTTTTGTTTCATAAAGCTATCTATTTGAAATGAGAGCTCAACAGTTCGTATGTTTTATTTTAATAGACTAATTTTAACTTCATAGTAGCACTTAAAATCCAGTATGGAAAATACTCCTTTTTCTGTGACAGTGTAACATCTAGACTACTGCATCATATCTACAGGTAGAATATTCTGAAATCCACAGAAGCTGAAACTTGCTCAGTGTTACTGTTTGATTAGAAATGTTGGAGCACACACATGATTTCACTCAATACTTAACAGAATTTGTTGCTGTAGGAAATAGCTGCCTGCCAAAATGCCTGTGGTCCTGTGGATTATCTGCTGTGACATTTTATAGTTGATCAGAAGAAAGATGGTTGTGAGGCTTTTTGGCTAGTAGATACATATTCAGCATCTTACTCCATTTACAATGTACAAAAGTATTTGCTCCCTTTTTAAGCATTTCACTTGATTTCAGAAGTTTCATAGGAGTCCTTGTAATTATGAAAGGTAACAGAAATGACAGTATTATTTCAGGCTTTTAAATTTGCTGGTTTTGGTTTAGGAAGCCCCAGATTCATTGATGCCTTGATAAAGACTGTTAGAGTGCTGTCGTGTCTTTTTTGTTCCATTTCGCTTAATCTTGACAGAATCAATATGTAGTTTGTCCAATGACAGCTCACCAAGTACTGCTTTCTGCTGATTACTTGGTTATCCCTAACATGTTCAGACAGTTTGGTATATAATACAGAAGTACACTGTCCTGCTTCTGTGACCTTGGGTGGGGATCCAAGCATAATAGCATGTGAAAAAGCTGTAAGTCCACATGGGACTTCAGGTTATGGTATGTTTTAATGCAGCTAAGTGCCATGGTAATACATGTTTCCTGGTATGTATGATCAGGTACTTGCTTTAATGGACAAAGTTCGGAAGAACTTGTCTTAAAATGATAAGTGTTTGGACTTGCTGATGTGTATTAGTACTACAGGTATGTGATTTCTGTTGTGATTCCTGGTTACGTTACCCACTGATAATCAAAGTTACTTTCTGTCACTTTTATTCGCTGTAAAGAATAAATAGATAAGCAGGAGATCTGTTCTAATCCCCCTTTAAATCGTGAAAAACTTTGTAATTATTTGTGTGGGTGTGTCTGTGGCAATTTCCAGATACTTATATGAACGAATTGATGGGCGAGTACGAGGGAATCTCAGACAAGCTGCAATTGACCGGTTCAGCAAACCAGATTCCGATCGCTTTGTCTTCCTTCTGTGCACCAGAGCTGGTGGTTTGGGCATTAATTTGACTGCAGCAGATACATGTATAATTTTTGATTCTGACTGGAATCCTCAAAATGATCTGCAGGTAAATTCCTCTGAGCATAATAGTGAGGCCTAAGTCATCAAACCTGGTTGATAGAAATTTGGTCACTTTGAATATTGTCTCTGTTTTGAACATGCATCATTTTAAAATGTTCAGGGTTTTTTTTAAGGCATGTGTTTAATGTTTTTCAATGAATACTTTCTACTTGGATAGGAGACATCATCTGGGTTTGGCTGGGTTCTAACTTTTTCTTTCAAATTGATTACTCTTTAAAAGCACAACAGAGGTAAACGAAGTCAGTAAGTTGATAAAACCCTTAAGATTTTGATGACACTGTGAAGCCAGGGGTTACATTTGGCATATACTGACTAATACAGTTTATGGAAATAGAACTGTTCAGCTGAAACTTAACATATAGAAAAGGGTTAATATGTATTAAGAAACAGTGAATTAATCAACTCTAGGAATTGGGTGCTGAAATTGAATCCATTCTCAAGTTGCAACTTCTTTATCATTTGTATCTGGAGATCAGATAACTTAAGAGATAGCATGTCTTTTTATCTAGTGTTACTGCAAGAGAAATACCGTTCAGTAGCATTCAGCACAGATCATTCATCTGCATTTTACTTACTACACTGGTTTTAGAAAACTGTTCACAATGTGGAAAATGTCTGATAGCTTCCATTTACTTAAATGTGAATTGATCTCCTTTTGAGTTCATACTGTCATTTTTCAGTTTGTGCTACAGCAGAAAAAATACTTAGAAGAATCCTAGATGTTCCTAGATAAGTCTAAAATCTTATTGCTGTTCTCCCTTCCTTCAAAAGGCTCAAGCCCGTTGTCACAGGATTGGTCAGAACAAAGCAGTGAAGGTCTACAGACTGATAACACGTAACTCCTATGAAAGAGAAATGTTTGACAGAGCAAGTCTGAAACTGGGACTGGATAAGGCTGTCTTACAGAGTATGAGTGGAAGAGAAAACAGTGTTGGTGGTGTATGTAGACTTATTTCTTGAAATAACTTCCCTTTTGCTTTTGTAATCATGTGGGAACTATTTTAAATTACAGAAGCTACCATTTTTCTGTTGTTTGAATCTGTTCTGTTTTCTGATGTGGACTAACCATATAGTTGACATAATTTTAAATGTAGTCAGTTACTCTGATAAATCTTTCACTATTTCTTGCCTCTTAAGGTCCAAGATAGATAACGTCGAATTAAAACAAGGAGAAAAGTTTCCCTTTGTTTCCTTGTATCTTCTCATATTAATATAATGTGTTACTTTGATATGAGATTTACATCTAATATTAACAGGTGATTTTTTTAAACTTGCATTCCTCACAGTGTTGAGAATAGCCAAAACAAAAAAGACACGTACTTGTGAAAATGTGTACTGTAACCACATAACAAATTAATTCAACTGTCAACTGGACTTTTCTCTTAGCTTTTAATAATCTAAATTTAAAGTTTATAAATCATAAGGCACAGTTAGGTTGCAGAAACATTGGAAGGGGAAAGAGAAATAGGAAAGACTTTTTTTTTTCTTCCTTGATTGCCTAAAACCTATTTTATTTGCTCAGATCCAACAACTCTCCAAAAAAGAAATAGAAGACTTGCTTCGAAGAGGTGCATATGGTGCCATTATGGATGAAGAAGATGAAGGTTCTAAATTCTGTGAGGAAGACATTGACCAAATTTTGCAGCGTCGTACTAAAACTATCACAATTGAATCAGAAGGAAGGGGCTCCACATTTGCCAAGGTGCAGAAGCAGCAAGTTGTTCTTTAACAGTATGGAGCTGTAAACATAATTGAATGTTGTAAAGCTTGTGCTTTTTTTTCCTTTTTAAAGTTATGTTTACTTTTATTTAATGTGTGTGTATGTTAGGTACGTTTTTGGGGTTCTTACATCTATGTGTTTATATTAACACGTGCCCATAGCAAAATCAGATTTGCGCATACAAATTGGGTAAATGCCAGATGCAAAGAGCATGCTTGAGCAAAGATGACTAATAGGAGTGTGCTGCTTTTGAAAAGGCTAGGATTTGTGTGAGATAGAATGCACTGCATTAACCAAGAATATTAAAATAGTTTTGTTTATAGATCTGTTTGTATTCAGATATATTAAGAGTAGGAAAAAATATATATAAGGCAATAATTAATAAGATTAAAAATTGTCAAGCTTATTCTAAAAATGCCTACACATAGGATATAATTTGAACCTTGAGCTTTTTGGTGGTTTTTGGTTTTTGGTTTGGTTTGGTCTTGGGTTTTTTTGTAAGAGTTTGAAAAGCAAAATAAGAAAGTTCCTAAAATAGCAGGGGGTGGAAAGTATATATATGTACATTGGGGGCTGAGAATGTAAAGTCTTAGCAGTAGTAGTCTAGGATAAAATGGGACCAACACACTCTAAATTTTGGTGAGTAAGAGAAAAACAGTAATATCATAGCATCCAAAAAGCTATGCTGGAAAATTGGATGAACAGAACAAAAAGTAAATTTGGACTCCTTAATTTCCAAAGCATATGCAAATATCAATCTGAACAAATACAAGTTCAGATAAATTTAAAAATACATGAATAAATATTTTTTTTTAAAACTCAGGGACTGTAACTGAGCTTGGAACATGGGTCCTTCATGAATGCAGTTGTGACAATTAAAAAAAAACAGGAAAACTTAAGAATATAAATGTATATTTACTATATTTAAAATAATATTTATAAATATTACTTACTTATACATTTATTTAGGCTCTCTTACCTTTTGTTGTTTGTGGCTTAAACAAGAAATAGACTTCTGAAGGTCATCACCACTGTCTTTTTGTCAGAAGAGTTAGAAGTTTTTTGTATGTATTTACTCTTTTCCTATAAGTAGGGTATCAGGGTTTTTTAAATGCCTTCTGAAATTAAGCCTATTCCATGCTCTCAAGCTTTGATTGTTGGTAGTTTAAACACTCCTTTGAAATTTCCCTCAAGCGAGTACTTGTGCATGCGATGAAATCCCCAAATGCTGATAAGCCTCTTTAAAAGATTCTATTTTCTTCCGTTCAAGTAATTTAGATTCAGACTTAGAAGCAGAAGAATCTTGCTGCTTAATGTTCTTCTCTCCTGATGGTGCATAAAAGTTCGTTAGGTTTTTCTGATAGATTATGGATCTGGTTTTAAAAAATTAAGGGGGAGGAGAACTTTTGAGTTGCTTTGCATTGTAAGCAAGTTTTAAACTCGTAACAGCTGCTTGGGAGATTATTCGATGAAATAAGGTTATGTAGTCTTCGCTGCACTGATGCATTCAAATGCTACAAACTTTTGATGTATGACGTTGGTAAGATTTAGTTTTATTTATTACAGGCTAGTTTTGTTGCATCTGGAAACAGGACTGATATTTCACTGGATGATCCCAACTTCTGGCAGAAATGGGCCAAAAAAGCAGAAATAGATATAGATGCTATCAGTGGTAGAGTAAGTACTTCTCTTTTTTAATGCATGTTTTTTCAAGTATGTGCTTGCTGTTGAATTCTGAAATAGGAGGTGCAGGATTTCTGGTGCTCAACATGCTGATAGCTTTAGTATTTCCTAGCTCACTGCTGTCCCAAAAGAGTTTGGAGGTCTTTGATTTTTGTTGAAGATCTGGAAATGCTCAAAATTGTGTAATTGTTCTGCTTGCCCTGTTTCTCTGTAAATCCTGGGTTGGAATCTGCAAAATAGCTGACTAAGAGTTGTATAAATTTTAGAATACTGGAAGTTGTGTCCTATACTTGAAGGCATTCCCTTGCAGTCAGTTCTAAAAAGGTTTCAGTGCCCCTTTTTACTCAGACACTGCAGTGTAGTCTGTGTAAGTATTCAGCTCAGATGAGGTACTCAGTATTGTTTATAACTAATGAAATGGCATTGTGATATGAAACCCACTTTTTTGTTGCCTTAAATATACAAAATGTTTTACTTGCTTTTTGGGTGTTTACTGTCATGTCTTTACAAAATACCTATTAATGACATTAGAAACTGCTGTTTCTGAACTGAAACCATTTACTTAAGAAAAACTTATCAACTGTTTCTCTGATAAGGTTTGTTTGAAATTTTGCAGAACAGCCTGGTTATTGATACCCCAAGAATTAGGAAACAAACGCGGCCCTTTAGCGCTACAAAAGATGAGCTGGCCGAGTTGTCTGAAGTGGAGAGTGAGGGCGATGATAAACCAAAGCTCCGCAGGCCTTGTGACCGTTCCAATGGATACGGAAGAACAGAGTGCTTTCGAGTGGAAAAAAACTTGCTGGTCTATGGGTATTGTATACATCCTTCTTCATTCTAGGAAGTTTTTTAAAAAATACTCTTTTTCCACATACTAAATTGTATTTATGGAATAACTTTTAGCTATATTGGCAATAACTTGGTGTGTATATAGAGAATTTATTTAGAATATGAATTTATGTGAATTTATCATGCACCCTGTATAAATCTTTCTGAGAATTTGCAGTTGAAGAAACATTAAAGAGGAGAGGTGAAAACCTTTCTTCAGAAGAGGTTATGACATTTAATATGGGCACCAGAGAGGCCAGTAGTCTCTCTAAAAAATCATTACAGTAAGTGCTGTAGGCAGGCTCAAAACTCTGTAAATGAATAAATATCTGAAATAAAGTCTTGATAGATGACTTGATGTTCTTAATTGCAGAACATCTTGCGCTTCCATCAGGTGCAAATAGGAACTGGAAATCTAACCAGTTATTTTAACTATACTTAAATCAGATATGTTGATTTGGAAATAAAATCTCAGGTCTTCTCTCACCCACCTTATAAAATAAATGACTAGGTTTGTTTATCAGTATGAGTTCCCATCAGTTTTGTGTCATAGAAGCTTAAAACGTTCATCCATAATTTTTTTTTGTAAACAGGCAAGTTTGGTGTTTTTTTTTTGAAGTCTGTTTTAAACAGATGGAGTTTTGTTGCAAACGTTAATGTTACTTTCATGTTTCCACTCAGTAACTTAAGCTGAAGGAAGAAAGTGGAAGGCTAAATATTTTACAGATGAATTCCCTTTTGTAATAGAAATCTACAGGCTACCCAAGGGTTTTGCTTCTAAGGGCTGATTTGTGTTTTACTTTGGACTAGGTGGGGTCGATGGAGAGAAATTTTGTCACATGGTCGCTTCAAGAGACAACTAAATGAACAGGATGTGGAGATAATTTGCCGAGCTTTATTAGCTTATTGCCTTGTTCACTACAGAGGGGATGAGAAAATAAAAAGTTTTATATGGGATCTCATTACCCCAACAGAGGATGGGCAAACACGAGAGTTACAGAATCACCTTGGTAAGGACTTAACGTGTTTCTTCAGTTCAGTAGCTTCGTATATGTATGCCAGTGGTACTGGGATAAAACCAGCTAAAAATTCTTTCTGGATGTGTCCTACTTGAAATAGATGGAATTTATTCCAGATACGCAATTCAATTGATGGGAAAAGAAGTGTCATTTCTGCTTTGCTTTGTATTTGATGGCTTACCCAAATGGATTGGTATACTCTGTGTAAGCTTTCTTTTCATTTCAGTTTATAAGAACCTATTCTGTTTCATAGTAGGTGACAACACACTCCTTTCTTTCCCCTTCTGCTTTGTGCTTAGCTGGTGAAATGTGCTCCAGAGATACTCTAAGAGACTAAAGAGGAAAAAAAGTCATATCCAAAGTCTGTGATGCTAGTATTTTTTCTGCACCGCAGGTCACAATACCGGTATAGGATACAGGAACTGTAAGTGTAATGGGGATCTGTATCTACATGTTGCTGTTACTGTATTATATTTTAAATTATATAGGCTTATCAGCCCCTGTGCCTAGAGGAAGAAAAGGAAAAAAAGTGAAGACCCAGGCTAGCACTTTTGATATACACAAAGCAGAATGGCTTCGAAAATACAATCCAGAACATCTATTGCAAGATGAAGGATACAAAAAGCACATAAAACACCATTGCAACAAGTAAGCAGTAGTTGAAGTGTGAATGTTTATGTAAGGATTCTTTTTTCTTCTAATTCCTCATTTCTTAGAAGACTTTAAAATACTTGTGGCACTATCAAGAAAGAAGTTCTAATGGTGTTAGCTTGATTAGAATAAATAGGTTGCAGTGTATTCAACGCTGAACTGAGTATTTCACATTCAAAATAATAGTTACAATTTTTAAAGGAACTGTATGTTCGTGTCTGTACAGAGAGAAAGGGAGAGACATCTAGCATTTTGGGGGAGCCTTACAGCAGCCGAAGGACTAAAGAGTTTGGGAGTGCTTAGCAGAGAAACTGAAAGCACTAAAGTTGTTGCCCCTCAATCTTATATGCTGTTTACCTGGCACGTTTTCTAGGTTTCTTAGAATCTGAGCTACTGGCTTGTTGAAAGCTCATTCATAATCATGAATGAGCTTGTTTTAGATAAACCATTTTTCTGTAGCAAACTTGTCATACTCTGCTTGAAAACTACACACAGCTGTAGTCAAGACTGGAGATAAAGCATGGAGAAGCCATTGGGGTCATGCACCAAATTCTAAGTGAGAAGGAATGAGAAGGTGATGTGAAAGGATGTTCATTGTCAGCCTGCTCGATTCGTTCTAAAGGAATCTTCTAAGTAGGAAAAGGAAAATAGCAGTTTCTTCTTAGCAGTATTTTATGAAGCAAGTGAGGAGTGTTCTGCTAGCCCTGGTCTTTGTCTAGGTTTTGAAAGAATTTTTGTAATGAAATGATTTGTAAAAGTGATTGCAATAAAAAGTGTTAGATGACCTGAATTGGAGGTTATCTCCTCTTAGAACTGAAGGAAGTGTATTTTAGGAAAAAAGACTTGAAAGCTTTGTGATATTACAAAAGACAAAACAAAACCACCTACAAATATGGAAAGCTTTTAGAGTGCTAATATTCGTATTTCTTTTTTTCTTTGTTTAGGGTCTTGCTTCGAGTAAGAATGCTGTATTACTTAAAACAAGAAGTCATTGGTAATGAATTCCAAAAGGTGTTTGATGGAATTGATGCCAGGTGAACTATAGAGAGGGTTTTTTTCTTGTTTATTTTAAATGTAAACTATGAAATGAAAATTCAGAAATCTTCCTAGATGTAAATAAGAGAAGTTAAAACCAAATATTTGTATCCTTAGGCTGTGAGAAAAATGTTTCTGTTTACTAAACACTTTGTTACGGACTTGACATGAGGAAATCCTGATTCCTATTTATGAGTTTAGCTATATACAGTAAAACTATTTTCTGAAAAAGTGAGTGAAAGATAGAACTATATATTTTACATTCTAATTGGTGGGTTTTTCCTGCCTCTCTATGCACACTTTTGGTTATGTGCTGCACATTCCATTAATCAATAATTTTATATTTTTAATGAAAGTATTACCATTTGGAAATTCTTGAACTCACTGATACAAGAGCTTGTTTTAATTTGATTCAGAATGCTGTTAAAAACATTTGTGGAAGAACAGTCCATCTCATGCTATTAAACACAAAAGCAGATAATCTTTGGTTTGCTAAGTTTTGCAAGCACAAACTGCTAGGAGTTGGTGGATTTTCCTGAGAGAGGAAGAATATTGTATGCTGGTTCTGCTTTCATATTCTTTCCCTGTTACTGGTCTCTGTCAAATACAAAATACCAAGCTGTCTGGGTGTTTTGTATTGCTGGTTTTAGGGTCCTGTTAAATGCAGAGATGAAAAATTGTATGCATCAGTTTCTTTAGGTTATCAGAAACATTTGTAATGATAAATTAATATTGTATTGTGTGGGATGTGTAACTTAGTAGTGTAACCATCCACTTTTTAACTGTTACTTGCTATTAAATAACAAAGTGCATTAAAAAATTAAACATTTCAGTCCTAGGTCTCTTTACAACCTTCAAAGTAGTCTTTGTATTAGTTTGCTGAACATGGAATATTATACATGTGTGCTTGAAGAGAGGAGTTTAAAAATCCCACGTTAAGTAGAAATTTACAAAGAGAAAATAAAAATTTATTTCTTCCTCTGAATATTATTAATGTTGGTGTGCTGTTGGTGGTTCTCTGTAGTGAAATTGATGTTTGGGTCCCTGAGCCAGATCACTCTGAAGTTCCTGCCGAGTGGTGGGATGCAGAAGCAGATAAATCCCTTCTAATTGGAGTTTTTAAACATGGTGAGTAATATGGATGACTACATGCGTACTTCCCTATGCCTCAATATAAACACCCTACACTAAATGTTTTTATAGCTTACTCTGAAAGTTGAATTTGTGCCACTTTTTTTGTCCCTTATAGGTTATGAAAAATACAACACTATCAGAGCAGACCCAGCGCTGTGCTTCTTAGAAAGGGTTGGCAAGCCAGATGAAAAAGCAGTTGCTGCTGAACAGAGAGCAAATGATTATATTGATGGGTATGAGCACTTAAAAGTGGGCATGAATGTTTTGGGGCCTTAAAATAAACAAGACTGAATTTTTTTGCTGTACTTCATTCTCCTTTTAATTGGTTTTATACTAGTTTGATGTCATCTTTGTGAAGAATACAACATTGATTTTACTCCCACAGAGTGGAAAAGAGTTAGGAACAGGGTAACAGAACCACTGAAGTTTGGGATTTCACAGTTAAGGGAAAAACGCAGCAACTTGTTAGCAAGGACTCTACCTTGTGTTGCTATTTCAGAAATACTACTTAGACACTGAAGTGCAACAGCCTTCAGAGGCGGAGTACTACAGACCTATTTAACTTGATTTCAGGTCAGTCAGCTTGGTGTATTAGTCTTGTGTAGCTAACCAGTCACCCCAGTAGATCAATTTGAGTATCACTGATAACTGCTGACAGGGAGAACTGCTTTTATTCATTGTTTCATTGGTGAGGTTAGCAGCTGTGGTCATAAAGAACATTTTTGAATGAGATAGTGAATTGTGGGGGGCAGCATTCAAGCCAAAGGTGCCATGAAATATTTTCCTCATTTCAAATAGAAAGCTAAATACAGTATATCTAACTAAATTTAAATGAATTTTGCTTAATTGAAAAGAGTGTAAGGACTTCTGAAATGTTACTAAGATGGGTTCTTTTGTGTCAAAATTTTAACAGGGATGTAGAAGATCCAGAATATAAACCAGCACCAGCAATGTTTAAAGATGACATAGAGGTATAGTAGGCACCTATTAATAGCTCCTTTTAACACACTTATAATGTAATACTTCCATCTTTTTGTTGAGCAGATTGTTACATTTTTCTGTATTTCTCTAAATTGATAGAACTTACGCCGTGTGTTACTGCAGTTGTGTGGGCGGGGGGGGGAGGAATGGGAGGGAATTGTTGTATAATTCTGTTGCATGCCTTGTTAGCCATTTGTCCAAAATATATGTTACTTTTATTCTTTGTCATATTCACAAATTGTCTGCAAGATGTAAGTTTAACCTAAATCTCTGGAGAGGGCTACATTTTAAATTTTGCTTCACTTCTGTTTTTCTGCAGGATGATGTTTCATCCCCAGGTGATCTAGTAATAGCAGATGGAGGTAAATACATAAAATCTGAGCCAGTTCAATCTCTTTTGAATTGTTTAATTCTCCCTAATTCTTGGATGAAATGTATGTAGATTGCCTAGTGTAGAACCATAGGCACCAGCAATGATTAACTTCTTTATTTTTCCTGTGACTTTGTTTTAATATAGATGGACAAATGATGGAAGGAGACAAAATCTATTGGCCCACTCAGTCTGCCTTAACAACACGTCTTCGACGTCTAATAACAGCTTATCAACGAACAAGTAAAAACAGGCAGGCCCAGCAGATCCAACCAGCATTCCCAATACAAACTAGTATGATGCAGCCTCCATATGAAGAAGCTGCTCTAAATCCAAAGATGGCTGCTAAGATTGAAAGACAGCAAAGGTATGTGCAGCATGCAAATACACATTTTTAGTGCATCCTTATTTAAAAAATACTGAAGAAATAATAATTGCTAGCTGCATGAAATAGTGGAAAATGACAGAATTTCCAATTTTTTTCTTGCTCATGAAGATGGACGAGAAGAGAAGAAGCTGACTTTTACAGAGTTGTGTCCACATTTGGAGTGGTGTTTGATCCTGAAAGGGGACGATTTGATTGGACCAAATTTAGAGCAATGGCTAGACTACATAAGAAAACTGATGAGAGCTTAGAGAAGTACTTGTATGCCTTTATGTCAATGTGCCGGAGAGTCTGTCGTCTCCCCTCAAAAGAAGGTGGGTGTATAAATTTTTACTTTGTTTTATCTTAAACTTCTGTTGCCAGTGCTTATCTTGAAGAGGTGGGGGTTTTTTCATGTATTCGAAAACAAAAATGGGGCAGAAGGAAATAAGGAAACATGTGAAGTGCAAAATTGAAAGCTTATAATGGGGAGACATATTAACTGATTAAAACCATCTCCTTCTAGTATTGATTTGCAGTGGGGTTTTTTTGCCAGATTCTCATCTTTCTTTTGTTTTAATACAGAACTTGTAGACCCAAACATTTTTATCCAACCAATTACAGAGGAGCGTGCTTCTCGGACTTTGTATCGCATTGAACTCCTAAGGAAAGTGCGAGAACAGGCTCTTAGACACCCACAGCTGTTTGAACGACTAAAACTATGCCAGCCAAACCCAGACTTACCTGTCTGGTGGGAGTGTGGGACTCATGACAGGGATTTACTTATTGGAGCTGCTAAACACGGAGTTAGCAGGACAGATTATCATATTCTTCGTGATCCTGAACTCTCATTTATGTCTGCCCAGAGGAACTATAATCAAAATAAAGTGGCACTCTCAAGGACTTCTACTCCACTCTTGCATCAGTACCAGATGGCATTATCTGCTTCTCCTCTTACACCTCAGTCAAGATTGTCAGATGCTAAAGTGAATGCTTTTGAGGACGCAAAAGCTAAAAACGAAAATCTGAAAGAGGATCCTCAATCTTCTGAAGAGGAATCTATGTCTACAGAGGAGACACAGACAATAATGAAATCTGAACCTTTGAGTCCAAAAAATGGCACACCAATACAAAATACAGACCACAAACCTAGCATGAAGACTGAAACAGACAGGCGCATGGTGGCAGCAAGGACAGAGCCTCTAACTCCAAACCCAGCTTCCAAAAAACAGAGAGTCAGCAAAAGGGGATCTGACTCTAGCTCTGACTCAGACTCTGACTCAGATAGATCATCCTGTTCTTCCAGGTCATCATCTTCATCCTCTTCGTCTTCCTCATCTTGTTCACACTCTCGATCAGGCTCTAGCTCTTCATCATCTTCATCTTGTTCTTCAGCATCTTCATCCTCATCCTCATCATCCTCATCATCATCGTCGTCGTCGTCATCATCGTCTGAAGAGAGTGATAGTGATGAAGAGGAAGCACAAAAACGTGGTATGTGTGTAGTCTTATTTCTCCAGTATAACTCTCAAATGGAACAAGTTTATTCTTAATGGAAAAATGTCTAAAAAGGGATATTAAATTCCACAAAAGTAAACTTAAATAAACATATTTGTTTGATTCATCAAGTTGGAAGAATTTCAGGGATGCAGCATTTTCTTTGCTTCATATCAGTGCCTGGGATGAGGTACTTGGGATTTGTTGACAGAATGATTCCCTAAGCAAGCTTACTGTGCATGTGGTTCATGTGTGGGAGAAGAGTGGAAAGGCTAATGTTTTCTGGAAATATACTGTGTATGTGTATTCCCTACTACTACGACTTCTTTTTTCTTTTTCTTCCTAAATATATAGGTTCTTTTGGTTTCCCTGTTTGTTTTTTCCACCCTTGCTCACCTGACTTTGTGGCTTCCTCATTGTGCTTTCGTGAAATCTGCAAGCTTCCTTCTGTCTAAGCTGTAGAGTAATATAAGCTGCTTTTTCTTAGAAACTGGAGGTGGTCAAGCAGTGTACTTGCGCTGAAAATTTTCAAACAATTAAAAATGGGTACCTGTTTAGAAAAGACTGAGACAATTATAGACCATGGGCCCAAATAACAGACACACTTCTGAAAGCTTCAAAGTAGAAGCAAAAACCTCTGATCAGTAAAGTGATGTAATTTTTTTTAATAAACCAACCAATCATTATTTAATACATTCCTTATTGTGATACTATGAAGTGTCCTCTACTTTTGCTCTATTGAAACTCAGAATGTGAAAAGATTCCTCCACTGTGTCATAACAAATGGTAATAGAAAAAGGAAGAGGATGAAGTTAGGCGGTGGGATTACAGCATAAGTAAATGAGCTATATTTTTTTTCCAGTACCTCGAGGAAAAAAGCGTTGTGTTTAATCAGGTGGATCCTCTTGTCTATGGAAATGACAGATGGAAACTGTAGGGTTAATTTACTGGGAAAATGATTACTGGGCAAGTAAAATGCCACTTAAACCAAATTATTAAGATGCTGCTGCCTATAGCAGTGGAAGGACATTTTCAGAGGAAACAGTTGTATGCAAACATTAAAACAGTGAGAGAAAAGGAATGCTTATATGACATAAATATTTATATCTAGATGGTGGATACTATAACACATGCTACAGTCCACATATTAGGCTTGATTTCTGTCAGCTCAGTCTGTTCAGGCAAGTATTGTGCCATCCTCAGATTGCAAAATCTCGTAAATCAGTCAGCCTTTCTTTTTGTGGCTGTTTTGCTGCAAGTTGGTGTTGAAGAGACTGCTAAATGCTGGAAAGTTTTCTTAACTTCATCTGTGTTTTAATATGAAGCCCAGGTTTTATTTCATATGTTGTACAATGATCATGGATCTTTGGCATACTTTTCACATTTGAAACAACTTTTAAGGGAGAGCTAAATTGTATCAGATGACTTGATACATAGCTATTGTTGAGGACAAATTTGAGTTCTGTAGAATTGTCCCTCAATGCTCTTACTTGTGCTGCTGTTACCTTTTCAGGCAGCACCTTTTCTTTTTTTTCTTTTTTTTTTTAAAGTTTCAGACTGTTTCCCCATGTCATAGTGAAACTTACATTGTTGTCTGGATGGAGGAAAAAGTAAAATAATAATGAGGAGAGAAGTATAAGAAAGTCAGATGACACAGTGGAAAGATAACTAGGAAAAAATACTCTGTGATTAAAATTTGAAAAATTAAATGATGCAGACGTATGTGTTCAAGCAAGAACACATTCATGGAACATCCAGGATTCCATCCAGTAAATGAAAAGGGGTGGTTTTTTTAAGTAGTATCCCAGTAGATTTGCCACGTTCTGGTGATAGACACTTTTCATTTCAATTTAATTCTGTATTTTAGTGCATGTTGGCTTACAAAGGAAATATGTTAAAATAAGTAAGGACTGTCTGTCAGAATACTCTGAAGCATGTCTGTTTTCAAATAGCTAAATGTTCGACATGTTAAGCTCTTGAAATATTAACAGGAATATGTGTGGAATTTACATGCCTAGAAAAGAATCAGCAGTCATCCTGAAAAATCTAACAGATTAATTCTTCAGTTTAATTTTGTGTTTGGACTTTCTCTGAACATTGTTCTGTGTGTTTTGTTCACCTGAACCTCTTACAATGAGTGTTTAACTTCTTTACGATATCAAATTATATTAGTGGTTTTCTTTAGCAGAAGGAACCGCACATATAAAAGCATATGATGAAGAGAGTGTAGCCTCTCTGAGTACAACACAAGATGAGACGCAAGACAGTTTCCAGATGAACAATGGGACACCAAATTCCAGTTATCTCCTACAAGGTGGATACATGTTGGCTGCATCCTACTGGCCAAAGGCAAGTTTTCAATACCACTTTGAAAAACAGGGTTGTAGGGGAAGGTGGGCTGTGACAATAGTATTCAATTAAGTGTGTTAAAACCATACCACTGAGTTGTGGGGATATCTTGGAAAAAAACAGAATTTTGTTCATGGTAAATTACAGTAAAATTATGACAAAGCATTTTATACATCGCTTGTATAGCTGTATCTGTAAAAGAGGGAATGTTCACATAGGAAACAACTTTAAAGGAAGCATATTTAAGATCAAGATGAGATAAATTTATCAGGTATTTGGATCATCTTAAGTCCATGAGAGGAATTGTTTAGAGTAGTCCAAAAGAATGTAAAAAATGAAACAGAGCAAGAAATTGGTCAAGCTAAGTATTACAACAAATTTCTTAATGGTAGTAGGACTCCTTCAGCTACATTGCAAAATCCTAAGTCATGTTAAAGCATAGGCTGGCTGAAGCACTGAGGTAATACAACTTTTATGTTAAAATTTAATTATATGATTCTATATGTGAATTAGTGATATTCTGAACTATACTTTGAAAAGATACGAACACCAAGTGACTGGAAATTCATCTTGTTTGAAATAAATACTGAATATTTTTAAGCTCTTTAGTCATATCTGAATTTCTATGGCTGACACAGCTTGGAAGACCACAGAGCGGTTTCTGACGCTTTCAATTGCTAGCTTAACTAAGAAGATGAAGCAAAAATTGTGAATTGCTGGATGCCAGCTCACTACATAAACTTTGACTGTGACATATTTTTGAATAGATTTCTGTCCTGATGTATAAGGAAAATGAGACTGATTTGGACATTTTCTGGGTCTGAAAAATCTACTTGCTTTTATAGTCAGTGTTACACTTGGAGATTTTCGTGTGTGACTTTTTTTTTTAAGTGTAGGAAACCCCATATAATGTTAACTTTTGTAACTTCTTTTGATGCTTATATTTTTCAATAGTTCTAAAGAAATTTTAGCATGTTTTAGCATGTTTAGTGTGTTGCTAGGCATATGCTTTATATAAAAAAAAGTACACTGGCGTTCCAATAAAAAAACAATTTCAAAGTTGGAAATCAGCTTGAAAATTCAGAGCCAGATCACAAGGTTGTAATGAAGTAAAAGCTTCAAGGTCAAGCAGTTGAGGAAAGTCTGAAAAGGAGAGCAATGCAGGAGACAAAAAGGTTGATGAAATGGGGAAAAGAGATGTAGAGTCTGAACTTCAGGAGCTTTTAGTTGTTATTATGTTTGCTCCTGGAAGATTTTTTTAAATATAAATACTACTTTTCAGAATTTTTGAATGTTCATTTTGAGAAGGGGAGTATAACTTTCATGTCACAGGTGCTTGGCAGATTGTGAAATAAGATATTTGGAGTGCACAAAATCAGACTATTTTTAAATATAGGGGACGGTCTCCAACTTGGTAAAAAAATGTTTGCTTCCAGAACAGTTAATTTTAGCGTTCACATTTTTTATTTGACAAATAACTGCTCTCTGAAATTATCAGAAAACCTGGTAGTTTCTGGAGTCTACATTTACTTAGCTGATTGTATTGGGACTTGAGATTTATGTATTATGCAGGTGTGTGAAGTTGGATTTGTGTGTGGCGTCTAAAGAGTGTGAATGAGTAATAATGTGGTTTCAAAAGCTAAAATGAGATGTGAATAAAAGTCTGTAGATTTCCTTTTATAAATGCTGTTTGACGGGTATGTTATGGTGCTGCAATTAAGTACAGAGATGGCTTTTGCATAGTTTTACAGGGAATCGGTACAAGTCCAGGAACTTAGAAATCTTTTAAGTCCAAGTCCAGTGATTAAAAAGTTGTCATTTCTCTTCCTTTTAGAATTAGAAGATAATACATAAATGTAATGTGTACAGTGTTGGTAAGCATTACTCTTACAAAAATATTTTCTCTTGGTTTTTAGGATCGAGTTATGATTAATCGACTTGACAGTATTTGTCAAACAGTGTTGAAAGGTAAATGGCCTTCAGCAAGAAGGAGCTATGACAGCAATACGGTGGCATCTTTCTACACAACCAAGCTTCTGGATAGCCCCGGTGCAGCTGCAGATTACAGTGAGCCCAGCGCACCAACACCCCCTCTTGCAGGTGTTAAAGAAGAATATGATCAATCACCACAGATGTCAAAGGTGAAGAAGCATGTACGAGAAAAGGAGTTTACAGTGAAAATCAATGACGTATGTTTATTTTTATTGCCCTAGGACCTGATTGCGATTGCGGTGTGAGGCATGCTTTACCTGCAAGTGGCTGCCTGCTCTCACTCTCACTTCCTTCACACACTTGTTTGTGGGTATTTGGGTCTGCTGCTTCTGGGCATTGAGTGTTTGGGTTTGGGGTTTTTTTTTGGGGGGGGTGGGGGTGGGTGCTGGGTGGGTTAGTTTTTTTCTTTTTTAATTTGCATAAGCCACTGGAAGGAATTGTTATTTCTCTCTCTGAAATTAAATTTTACCATTCTGGTGCTTCTTCAGAGAGCCTGTTTTATGCTGTTTCTAAGAAATCTGGTTAGTAAGAAAAGGTATTGCTGTTGTTTGGTGTTTAAACATTTAAACGTGTCCTATCCAGCAAGCACTTTATTATTTCATGGCCTTTTAGAGGTTATAGGTAAAGTTCCCAGTTTCAATGCAGGCTAGAAGATTCAAACATTTTTCTTGTCTGTAGTTTGAGACATGTTTGTAGCACACAAAAATGTATGAAAAATTCCTCTTGTAATTGGGTTTTACATTTCTTTAGGAAGGTAGACAGCTGTTCAGTGTCTGGATTTTTTCAGTTAAGATAGTAGATAATTCAAAATTTATATTCATATAAGCAATTCCATGACATTTCTGTTGAGATTTGTTCTTTACATGGACAAGAAGCAAGACTTGTTTTAAGGTCTAACACAATGTTTTCATTCTTCCTCAATTCTTCTGGAGTAACTGTATGTGAGAATCCTGATTATGAAGTAGTCGTTTCTGCTTCAGAAGAGACTCTTCTAACCCTAGCATTTATTTAACAGGAAGGTGGTTTGAAATTGACTTTTCAGAAGCAGGGACTGTCTCAGAAAAGGCCATTTGAAAGCGAGGAAGGTGCACTGGGACAGCAGCAATACCTGGCTCGGCTACGTGAACTCCAGAATGCTTCAGAAACCAGCCTTGTCAACTTCCCAAAATCACTTCCCAAATCAGGTACATAAAATGTTAGAGGGCATAAGGGATTAGTATTAAATCTTACTTCCTGGGTTCTTCTGTTGGTCTCCATGTATAGGCAGTGGAGAGAGATGTTTGCAGTGTTACTTGTTCTAAACTGCAGTCTTGGGGGAATTCTCTCCAGTGTGTTAAGGAAACCAGGCACCTAAGTTAAGGCACAAGGTTGGACCACATGAATACTCTCTCACAGCATCAGTTACTGTAATATTCATTTATTGGAAGGATGCCATTACATATTAGAAACACCCCCACAAGCAGATTTTAATAATTGCAATGTCCATCACTGGTCACTGACAGTAATCCGTTTAACTCAGAACTTATTGTGGCTAGTTTCTAAGAAACATGAAGAGTTCTAGATTTCTGTCTCTGTCAGTTCGCATTCTTCATATTCTTTCCTGTGTCTAATGTAAAGAAACAGTGGAGGATAATAATCTAGAACCAATTTTTGACTTACAGCCAAAAAATTAAAGTTGTTTTTTTTTAAAAAAAAAAAAACAGTAGGTGTACGCTGACAAGTAAAAACAAGCCTAAATTAAGCAGTTAAAATTTGGATTAAAATATTTGCAATTATTATAATTAGGTGCTCGATTTCACCAGCGTCTGATTAAATGACTGCAATTCATTGAGACTGCATACATACGTGGATGAGAACATTCCCTTTAAAAAAAAATACTAGCCTTCACTTGCATTTTGTACTTTCTTGTTCCTTTGCAACATACCATTAAGGTCTTGTTATAAACGTTTATTTAGGGATGTCTGCGTGTGTGCGTGTGATGTCAGCAGTTCTTAACAGCTCTCCTCCCTGTATAGAGGGGGTAAAGGGCAGTAATAGGAAGCTTTCATAGTAGAGTGGCTTTTCAGAGCCTGATACTAATAGTGTTTTAAACAGTCATAAAACAATAGGCGATTTCTGTTAGATATTACATGTAGAAATTACATGCACTTGCACTATTTCAAATAATTTTATTTCCTTTTTTATTCAGACATGTTTCTTGTTATAAACAGCTCAAGCATCTGACACTAATTTTATTGCATCATTAATAAGGTACTTCCAGTCACTTAACAGCCAGTGCCAATGGAGTCATAGTTGACAGTCAGCCTGTAGTCAAAAAGAGAAGAGGAAGAAGGAAGAATGTGGAGGGAGTTGATGTCCTCTTCATAAATAGAAATAAACAGCCTAATCATGTAAGTAAACTTGATTTTTTTTTTTTTAATCCAAAAAAAGGTCAAAATTAGTTAGTTCCTTAACTGAGCATAACTGTCGTCAAGATACAACACTTTCTTACTCAAAACTGTTGGGTTTGGGTTTTTTTGGTGAAAAATTTCACTGTCAGTTTATGACTACACAAATGAGAACTGGTATAGTTTTACTAAATATTAGATATATACAATATTGATAACTATTATTAAAAATAAATTTAATTCTAGTTTTGATGAACTGTAATTAAGAACATATTATTAAAAACTTCCTATTTGACCTAGCAATGCTTTCTGACATCCTTTACTGTAACATCTGTTACAGGATTTGATGGTACAGTGACTTAAAGGGAGTTATCTATGGCATGAGTAGTCTTACTGAGTCCTTGAGTGTGTGCATAAGGATCTGCAGGACTGTGGCCTTCATTGTATTATATATGAAATAATTGTGATGGTTTGTTTTCTATGGAGAACTTTATCAAATGTTTTGAATTTCTCCAGGTTAATCCAGGTATTAACTCCTGTCAAGTTGCTGCAGGAATAAACCCAGCACTCACTTACACGCAGTCCCAAGGCATGCTTGATGCAGAGAGTCCAGTTCCTGTTATTAACCTAAAAGATGGAACAAGGCTTGCAGGTGATGATGCCCCCAAAAGAAAAGATTTAGAAAGGTGGCTTAAAGAACATCCTGGATATGTTGAAGATTCAGGAGCTTGTATTCCTGTGAGTATTCCTTTCAGCTGTGCTTAAGCTAAATAGTAGAACATTTCTTATAAAATATATTTGGAATTTTATTCTATTTTACAGGGAATTATTCCTTCTTTGTTCTTCTGTTTTGTTTAGGAAAAAAGGAAAATGTCCATTTCTGTTTACATAATTTTAACTCCGCAAGCCTTCCTTTTCCCTCACAAACGTAATTGCTAAGAAAAGCAATACTAAGCAAAGACATTTGATCTTTGTCTAATTTCACCTAAGATTAAAAAAATTATCTAAGATAAGAAAACTCTTATTACCATGATACTGATGATGTGAGCTGAAAATGTGTAACAGTGTATTTAGTGATGTGCGAGAGGATTAAACACTTTACTCTGAGATGCATCTCATACCTACATTACAGTGCTATGGTGGTGATGTTTGTTTGTGGGTATGATGTTCTCATTATGTTACCTCTGAATTTGAGAGTTGTTAATGTTGAACGTGATGTAAGAAAATCATATGTATGACATCTGGAATAACAACCTTATTTCTCCGTAAAGATGTTATAATACAAAACAGTAGCAACATTCCTGATAGTTAAAGCACTGTGTAGAGGCATCAGAAAGAGGATTTAGTGCTGTTTATTGGTCTGCTTATTGTATAACTGTGATTAGTAAATTAGGATTGTTACTAAAATACTTGTGAAATTGAAGATGACTTCAAATGAATGCCTGACTCAAGAGAATGCACAGATATCTTACAATTTTTAAAACAGTTATATTGGAAAGTTAAATGGCTTGTTAATTACTTTATAACAGAGGATGCAGTTGCATGATGGGAGGCCCAAACAAAAAAGACACCGTTGTCGAAACCCTAATAAACTGGACATTAATAGTTTGACTGGCGAAGAACGTGTTCAGCTCATAAATAGAAGAAATGCAAGAAAGGTATTCATAATACTGTTCCCATTCTGATGTTACCGAAATGAATAGTTACCTGAAATGAAGAACTCTATACACTACACTTGCTAAAATACTGTGTGTGAACGAAAGGTTTTTGTTTTAAGCTTTTGGCACAGAGCAAGAAAGTCAATGACAATCTTCTAGTAACCGTTTTGCAACTATGAAAATGCGTAAGATATGGCTAGAAACTTGCCCTGTGGTTTATGTTTATATAGAATATGTTTCAGTATTTGTGCTGTTGACTAATACAGAGGCATGGCCACTGAAATACATGTTGTGCTGATCAAAGCAGCAACATTTCAGAAGTTCTAAATTTTGTCTACATCTCATTACTACTTCTGACATGATTAAAATTATATTAGTAGTGCGTCCTGCATAGAAACTTGTCCATTGGATTTGCTTAAATCCTGTGTACTGGATTATTTTGCTTTTTTTTTTCTTTTTTTCAGTTATCTCTGGCAGTTGACCTTTATGGTTCACCAGTATATATCCGTTGTAAATCACATTGCTAGATTAAACAGTAGCATAACAGGGGAACAAAAGTAGAAGGGGAATTCTTCTATGAAATCCCAACACTGGAAGATGGGAGACCAGGTGTTGAATTCAAGTTTTTGGACAGGTGATCAAAGTTTGGGAAATGCATAATGCATTTGAATAAGCTTTGGGGACGGCTAAAGGCAATATTCAAGAAAAGCATGCAGAACATTACTGTCGTTTATTGAACAAATTTGGACAGATATGTGGGATGGTGTCTTTGAATGTCAGTGTAGTACCAGAGCAGCAGTCCAGTGGGAGTCTTTGAGGTATTATGTCAATGTATGGAGCATTTTCTCTTGTGATACTGCTAGCTTTTCTTTTTGTTAGACACCAGTTGCAAGGAAACCAGGAAATTTTTTTATGCTGCTATATTAAGGTCAGAAGCTTTGTGCATCTGTAGAGAAGAGTGAGGCAAAATCTGAGAGTCTTTCATCTCTTCAGTGCATTGAGACAGCAGCTCTAAAGAGGAACCTGTATGGTTGCTAGTCTCTTGAAAAACAGACCCTTGGCTGCTCTGTAGCAAGCTGTGCCCTGAGGAATTTTTCGAAGTTGATGATCAAGGAGTGAGAGATTTGATCTGTGCTTGCTGTAAAAGCCTGTGTTTTCATGATGGCTTTTTTTTCTGTAATAAATTACCACACCATAGTTGAGACTTGTATTAACTTCAGTTTTCCCATTTATAACCTGTCCCTGACTCCTCTGCATCACCAAACTCATTTTGTCTCATTTTCTTTTTCAGTTCAGTTACTCATTTAGTAGCAGGGGGTGAGGGGATCAAAAGTAGCCTAGAAAATGTGAGTTTAAGTTGCAGTTTATAGAGAAAGTTGACCAGAAACTGGAATTCTTTTTTTCTTTCTACTTTATACCATTTCATCTTTGTTTCTGGATCTGAGTAATACTTCTGATTAATTTGAAAGCTTACTTTCCTGCTTATATGATTTTATTAGGACATGCTGTCTAGCAATCTTGTCCTTTTTTGCATGAAAAAAATACAAGAAATAAATTTCGCAAGAGAAGCAGAGTGTCTTAATAGAAGTATTTTTAGAAGTTGACTGAGGTGATAGACTAAAACTGATTTAGTGGATAAAGGAAGAGTTTAACAAGATTATAGTGACAACCTTCTTGGTAATGCGTGGACCGCTATTGTTCTCTATTCATGTGGTTGCTCTTCCATTGATTGTGTGTCTAAATAAACTCTGATATTAAACATTAGTAGGAATGTCAAATATTGAAGTTGCAAAGTATGAGTTTAATAGATGAGTTTGAGTTTAGTAGATATAGAACAAATCAAGAGTATCTCACATATGCCACGAGGAATCAGTCAAAAGCTCTGTCATACTCCTTGATAATTTAAAGTGAGATTTTATTTGTATTGTTTTATATAAAAGGCAAAAATGAAAGTGTCAGGTATGAATGTTGCCTTTTTCTTACCAAATGAGAAGTATTTCCTGACTTCTATCTTCTGCTTCTCAGGTGGGGGGTGCGTTTGCTCCCCCTCTGAAGGATTTGTGCAGGTTCTTGAAAGAAAATCCGGAGTATGGAGTGGCTCCTGAATGGGGAGAAGTTGTAAAACAGTCTGTGAGTATTTGCAGAATAAGATAACTATGACATCAAATGTATCATAAAAACAAACAAGGCAAACAGGAGGAAAAAAAGCATGCCAAAAGGCATGCTTTTCATTTCTGGTATTATATTAAATGTGGAATGTGGGTCAATTTTAGCTTTTCTTCTGCCAGCTCAGTTCTGTAACTTGGTTTGCTGGCACAGCTGTGAGTAGGAGGAAAGGAGGGACAGTGGCTGGCAATCCCCAATTAGAGATTTGGTTGAAGGTGTGATAGTACTGTGACTTCTTTCATAAATGTAGCCTTGAAGTTTTTTGGAAAGGTTTTAGCCCACAGAATACTTTCTTATTCTTAAAGTTATAGTTAAGAAGAGAAATATAATTTTAAACATTTCTTTTACTTTTTAATAAATTTCCTTTCAGTGTGTACCTTTAAGAAATACTTTCCTCAATCAAACTTTTAATCAAGTATTAATACAGCTATTTTCTATTACTTAGAATTTCTATTTTTTATTTCTTAGAGGTTTTGTTTTTAGCTAAAAACTAGCGTTGAGATTCCAGTGGAGGGAACAAGGTTAATTTATTAATGTATTTTTTGGAGTAGGTCTGCATGACTTCAGTGTTGCTCATGTATTCCTTCTGTATGGATTGCCAACAAAGTTAGTGATAAGATTTCCCTGGTAGTCCTGAGCCAGCTTCTTACTTGGCAGCAAGATGCATTCAGTGTGTTTGAGGTTTGTACTTCATTAAATTTAAAAGAAGAAAGTGTTTTGACAGACTTTGTCCACAGTTCCAACAAGACACCAGGCATACATTTTCATTACAGGAACTACTATATAGCTGGTATCTCTTTCCTTTTAAGTGTCATTGGTTCAAGTATGGTGTATGGTCCTGAGTTCATTCCCTGTTTGCCTTAAAGATAAGGATACATTTTGAACTTCAAAAAGTTGTGTTGTATAATAAAGAATGGTTTCTGAGTAACCCAGTTACTCTTCCATTCCATGTGTCTAACAGAAATGAGGATGGCTTTGTCAATATTCTTGCGAAGTCTATTTTCTCACCTACTATAACTTGTCAGAAGCGTATTTTATTTATACTACATCTTCAGCCTCTGGCAAAGAAATGACGGAGTTAATTTTTTTTTCTAGTTCATTGTCAACAGAACTTGTAATCTTTCTGTGAAGTTCTAAGTGCCAATCTCTCCAGTACCCTTGTGGGACATTCTGATAGAAAAATAAGTAACTAGGAACAGGGTTAGACTGCAGTGAATAAAGGTATAAATAATAGCAGAATTACTTTCAGAATTTAGTGGTTATCCACAGAACAGAACAACAGAGCATAAGTTCTGAATGCCTTTAGTTGTATTAGAGTAGTTTAAATTAAAGATATTTGCTGGGGGAAGAAAAGACCATTGTAGTGTGGAGGTGAGTAATAGTTGGATCTTAATGATTGCTATTTTTAAGAGGAATTTTCAAGACAATGCATTTCAAAGAGAATATTAATGTCCATTGCAATTCTTTCTTCCTCATTAGGTAGGAGTGCTTACAGAGGAAGAAGTAATACTGTGCAAGCCCCCAAAAGAAGTGCTCTGAATTTCGTTTTACTTGAACTTGAGTCTTTACTGTTTATTCTTAGGTTTAAGGATAAAGTGAACTGTGAGGACATTAAACAGACACTGGCAATAATAAAAAGGGCTTGGAGATTGTTGGTTTGTGTGCAATCACACATTTGTATTTAACTTCAAAATGAGTAATTTTTTTTTTTAATTAAACTCTCATGATTGGAATGTGGTAATATTGCAAAGCAGTGCTGGGTTAGATCTTACATTGAGATTGCTTTTATAATTAGCTATGTTTGGCTTGATTTGCAACCAAACCCCTAGGGATGAGTTAGCGGAAGCTCTGAGAAGATACCTGTGTAGTCTTCACTGTGGAAATGGGCCTTTAGACATTTGAGATGTGATAGCACAAAGTCACCACAAATTCCAGTGAGTTGTCTGGAGATCAAGCTGCTGTGCTAACATGCCAGAACAATCTTTGACACTGTTACTGTATGCTTGGGGCTTCTGTTTGCTTGTACTTTTCCATCCTTAAGGTCTCAAAATACTAAAAATACCCAATGTGTCTCTTGCAGGGATTTCTTCCAGAAGGTATGTTTGACCGTATTCTCACTGGACCTGTTGTGCGGGAAGAAGTAAGCCGGAGGGGAAGGCGCCCCAAAAGTGAGATTGCTAAGGCAACAGCAGCTGCAGCAGCTGCCACCGCTGCAAGTGTATCAGTTAACCCTCTGCTAGCTAACGGATTGCTTCCAGGAGTGGATCTGCCTAGTCTTCAGGCCTTACAACAAAACCTGCAAAACCTGCAGTCACTGCAAGTAACAGCAGGATTAATGGGAATGCCAGCTGGCTTAACTACTGGAGGAGAAGCGAAGAACATGGCTGCCATGTTCCCCATGCTGCTGTCAGGGATGGCTGGATTACCAAACTTGCTGGGCATGGGAGGACTTCTAACAAAGTCTACAGAATCTATTTCAGAGGAAAAAAAGGGAAGTGATTCAAAGGAGGCAGATAAAAAGAAAGAAAGGACAGAAGACCAAAATACGGATACTGGTGGTGAAAACTCTGTTTCAAGTTCTCCTTCAACATCCTCTGCTGCTGCAGCTGCCAATCCTCTCTCTCTTAACCCATTACTCTTGTCCAACATACTTTACCCAGGGATGCTTCTCACTCCAGGCCTTAATCTTCATATCCCAGCTTTGTCTCAGTCTAATATTTTTGATGTACAGAACAGTGAAAGCAATGACACAGGCTCAGCCAAGCCCACAGAAGAAAAGGAGGAAAATTCTAGGGTTAGAGATCAGGAAGACAAAGGGGGAACAGAGCCAAGCTCTCACAATGAAAACAGCACAGATGAGGGTTCAGAGAAAGCAGATGCTTCATCTGGATCTGATAGTACATCGTCTTCATCTGAGGATTCAGATTCTAGTGATGAAGACTGACCCCAGACTCTGCACTTAAATTATAAACTGATTTTGAATTTATTCTTTAATTATTTCATTGTAAATAACCCAGTGTTGAGTGCATCAATGATTTACTGACCGAACATTTCAGTATTTGTTTAGAAGTGCAAACTGCTTTCAGAGACGTTTTGCATGTAATATTTCTTGAAGTTCATAAGTTTCTGAACTTGTATGTACTATCAAATACACAATGGTGTAAAATTACAACAAAAGGCATTATAATTTTGTTGGGGGGTTAATTTTATGAAAATAATGCTCAAGTAAGAGCTGTATATTTAATATATTTGCAGTGAACACAGAATACTTTATGCATATTATTGATTTAATTTGAATATAGTTTTACAGCCTCCTTGACACTTATAATTTACAGATCAAAACTCAGCAATAATTTGGGCAGCTAATGAATGTCATGAAAGCTGTAGAATCTACATCACCATCCATTGCTTTAATTACATGAAAATGCTCTAGTGTTGTGATGCACTGCTGTTTCCAATTCAGGTACAAGTGTGTTTAAAAGAAGATAAATTTTTCCCAATCAGCCAATTAAACTGGCTACCTGTTACCTCAGCTGAGTTAGTTTAGGAAGTTTACATTGGTTTCTATTACTTGTTTTCAGGTTTTGTTTTGTTTTCTAAAGACATCCTGTATATCATGTTAACATCTGAGTTATTTGAGATATGACTGTTGGTGGTTTTTTTGCCCTTATTACAACTGTTCTCTTTGACAGCAGTAAGGGGAAGTTAAAGCAAAAACTGTCTTATCTCATGCTACTTGGCACCATGTAGATCTATTTAGTTTACACCTTGCAAGGTTTTGGGCTCCCTCTGCAGAATTAAAAGTCCCAAAATGAGGAGTAGTTTCCCCAAGACTCAGAAGAGGCAAACTGTCATAAAGTGCCACTGAAAAGACCTTTCAACACTGCATACTTCATGTAAAAATTGTTTGTTTGCTTTGTTTGTGTAGATTTCTATTTGTGTTTTATGTCATAAAACCTCCTGGAGTTACCAGTTAATAATGGCAAATAAAGTATAGATAGTTTTGAACTCCTTTTGAGTTTAAACTTCTCTGCAGATTTAAATCTGACTAAATACTAAATATTACCCAAAATCATTATTGGGATATCACTTCATATATTATGCTGAGTTACCCACTAAAGAAAAAGCACTTTGAATAGTAAGGAAGACAAATTATTCCTAGAAACCACAGTAACAGGGCGTAAGGCATCTGTTTAAGTCCAAATCCTTAGAACCCTTTGCTATATAAAATCTGTCTAATATTTGATGTATGATATGATTCCTCCTTCTTCTTAAGCTGCTATTACTCTGACACAGTTGAGGCCCAGATTCACATTTACAGAAGTTCTGAACTGACTGATAATTCAGTTGACCTTGGTTACATTGTTTGCGGTCCAAGAATAGGCAAGTGTTAAGAGAAAATAGATACAGGTACTAAGAGAAGTCATTGAAAAAGCTTTACAAAGGGATAAATTTAAAAATAAAAAACGAAAACTGTATATTTTGATATAGTTCTGTTGCTTGCTTGTACAGTAAAACAACTGTGTTGTTTTTTATCAAGAACTTTACCAATGAAATATAAGTTTCTATGTGCAAAATAACTAGCCCCATGATTAGAAGCAGTATTACATGTAATTAAACAATTATACAAGTACCATTTGGATTGTGCTGGTTACGTATTTTCCCAAATAGTATTCTGATATTTGGCCCTTCATGCAGTGTCTTAGCAATAGTGAAAATTAAAAACTGCCAAGAGAAGGGGGTAGCAATTCTTCATCATGGAAAAAAAAAAAAAGTATTTCATATTTAATATTTTGCCCTTTGTAATATAGCACTTTTATTTAACTAGGATGCATTTCTGAAATAGCCAAAGTTTTACAAACAGTAACTTAGTTTGCTGATGGAGTATGTCAACAATACCATCACTTCCCACCCTTACCCCACAAAACAAATCCTAAATCTTGTGGCTAAAACCTAATTTATATCAGATTTATGAAATAAAGTATTTTCCTAATTATGGTCAAGTGAGTTTGGTTACCATTCTAGTGATTCTTTCTATGTAATAAGGCAATTACAGTTCCAAGTAATGAAGGTTGATGTAGACTTGAACATAATATATTGGGTTTATTTTTAATCACTTTGAACCAGAAGGGGAAAAAATGTCCCACTATCAGCTAAACTATATGCAAATACGGTTGTATAAAGTTAAGGGTTATAAGGAAACCTCAGTAGAATTACACTAATACTGAAGTTAAAATTAAAAGGATATCCAAGGTGATGATAAAGTGTGTGTTGGTAGTTACTAAAAGAACTTTAGCTGTTATTGCCTTGTATTTCTATCCCTTGTTTCAGGCTTCATGATCCAAGTCCTAGTCCAGGGTTTTTTTTGGACATTTGCAATATTTGCCAGTTGTGTTCTGTGTAGTCTGAATTTGCTTTCTGTAGTTGAACAAGCGTCTTAAAAAGTCATTTGTAATTTATTGAATTACTTTCTATGATGTTCTATAGAGCAAATGGAAGTTTAATTATTTTTTATTAAACATATTCTTTGACTACCCATGATGTCGGCCTCAGTATGTGAAAATAATGCTGTGTAAGGATTAAAAATGTATCTTTCAGCAGCAAAAGTTAAGTGTTAAGCTTTAAACCAAAATTATTCTTAAGACCTTAAAAAAAAAATTTAAAAAAAAAATTTAAAGCCAAGTCCCTTGCTCCATCCCCTGCCCAATACTGTTGTATAATTTTTCTGGGAATCAATTTCCTGTAATTCTGCTGTCCTACAAACAAAATAAGCTGTTGTTCCAGCCCTTCAGTAGTTACGGTTAGAAAGGAGTATACAGTCTAGATTCTGGTCCAAAAGTTGACTTAATTTGAACTAACGATGCATCTCATGTTCCAGGGTAAGCATGTTGGCAGTGGAGTAGCTTTGAATCTTTTTTTTTTTTAAAAACTCTGCATTACTATCTACATGTTTACTAAATCTTTTAATTATTTACACAACACTTAATGTTGCTATTTTTCATATATTTCATACAGGGCACGGACATTTCTCCTGAACACAAGTTGTTTCCTGGTTGTCAGGTACCTTCTTGTTTTAACCTGTCATTGCTCTACGATAATTCAGTGATATCCTTCTTATTTATTCCAGTCTGAATTTTCTCTTCAGATCATGATCACCCTTTTTGAGCTTCTCCTTTCTCAAATCTGTACACAGGTGGTAAAAATGCACATATGCATATGAGCTCTGTTCTCATGTTCTCCCGTTTCTTTTTTTTCCTTGGAAGTCCTGAAGAATCCGTAATAGTATTTTTTAAATTTATTTTTAACAGGTCTATTAGAAAACTGCCACGGATTTTTTAAAAGGGGGGGGGGGGGGGCAAGAAAATTCATGTCTTGTAATTTTACAATCCAATCTTCTTACTCCCTAAATTAAAATATAACTAGATGTCTTTTTCAATGAAACTTATTTCCAAGGAACAGATGATACAGGCACAGTATTGGCATTTAATTACTTGCACTCCTTGGAACTTTTTTGAAACTGTATCAATATGATGATTAGATGAGACTATTAATAAGGTGTCCCAGGCAAATTCCTGTCCTATTTATTGTATCTTGTCTCTGAGAAAAATTTCTGCCGTGTTATTTAGTAATACAGTTTTCATTTATTGCTCAGTACAACAGTACTGATACACCATCAAAATGAATGTTTACTTCTTAAATGCCTGCATTTAAGCTGTAGTGAGATGAAGTGTGCCTGGTGTACGTGGTTAATATAAAGGGATCTGCAGTGTAGCATTATATGAAGGTATTGTGATGTTATTAACATTTAGTTGTATAAACAGTGTCTGATCTAGCTCTATTACACCTATAATTATCTTCAACATAAGCAAGCTGTATCAGTGTAATGCGGGATTGACACTGCTGTAGTTAACCAACACTTCAAATTTTACATCTGTACATTGTTGGGACATCAGGTTTATGCTGGTGTCTACAGAGGAGACTAAATATACTAGTGTTGCTACGGGAGTTTACAAAATAACTCTCCTGGCTTATCTAAATAGCCCTAACATTATACAGACAGGCGGTGTCACTTATTTGTCACATTTAGAGGACAAGGAAATAAAGATAATAGCTTTCCATAAATAAACAGTAAGAAAATCTTGATCACTTTGTTTCTACCTAATGATTTGTAACACGAAATTTTTCTGTTAAAAGATGCAGCAAGGACTTCTGATTGATAACTGTCTCTGATGACAAAGGTAAGTTTCATTTAACATTTCCCTGAGGAAGACTACTCTCTTAGGAGAAAATATTTTCTAGCTTTCAGTAATTCAAGTACATGTGAGATAAGTCTTTGAAAATATTGACAATATGCACAGAGGAAGAATGTTGAAATGTGTTGTAACTCTAGTGCTGTCAGTAAATTACATAGTTCATTACTGCCAAAAGTTCCAGCCTGCCAGAAGTGATAAACAGTATTTTGATTGTTATATTTCAGTTTTTAACCCAGCATTTTAGGAACACTGTTCACTGAGAAATAAATACAAAGAATTGAGGAAAAATTTCCACAAAAAAGGGTGGGCTGAAGTCTTGAAATGGAGAAGTACATACACATAAGTACCTCCATTCAGAATAGTAACGACCCTGAAACACTTTGACTTACATAATTTAAATTTTAGCTTCAATTTAGAATATTTTATACTCTAGCTAGCTAACATTCAGATTTCTTTTTAAAAATCCCAAACTACTTAGCATTAATCAAACTCTAGCATTTCTCTACTTAAAAGGAGCCAGGGACATTGTCATATTAGACAATTAAGGCTACGATATTTTTTTCAACACTGCTTCCTTTCAGGCTCTCTCACCCAAGGAAGGAAGGAAAGTGCCATTTGTAAGATCCTGCCCTAAAGTTATTCTACAAAATGAGGACTGTTTTCCCCTGCCTTTTGTCTGCTTCAACTGTGAATGAGACCTAAGACTGCAAAATTCTCATTGAGTGTTCCAGGTAAGGTCTCTTGTGCGTAACCATTCTACGGTCTCTTCTGCATATAAGGGAGGCTGGTGTGGGAAATTCTTGGGATACTAATGTCAGATATGGTATCATCATCTCTCTTTCACCAGTGCTCACCAAAACTGATAGCAGGTCCTTAAGCTGTTTTCTGAGAAGAGAACATTTGGGAACTACTGTGTCAGCTCCTCTGCTTCACACTGTTTGATCTCTGTTCAGCTGCTTAAAGCAGGTGGTAGGAGCTTGGCTTTTTGCTCCTCTAAGTCAGAGTTTCTAACTCCTAGTCCCTAGATAAGATAAGTGCACACTGCTTCATTTTTTTAATGCAGCAGCAATTCTAACCTAAATAAACTGATTTTTTTTTCTTTTTAGCGTTACGAATGTTTCTCAAGAGTCATGAGATGAAGAAACATTCTGCTTTTCAAAAGACAGGTGAAATCTTCAAGTAAACGTTGGTTTTCGTCAACTGAGGCTTAAGATAAAATACCAAATGTTGGAAGATTCCTGATGAAGTCATGCACACTGACAAAACAGCTTTACAATTATCAGGAGACAGGCTGAGTTGGGAAGGTCCCGGAGAGAATACTGAAAGAAAGTTTTCTGGGGTGTGTTTCTCTTTTACACATACTTCCAAGATTTGGTCATCTTGGTCTTTTCCTTACTAGGAGATCAGACTTTGCCTGGTATGTATCTAGCCTTATCTGGGAGGTCACTTTATTTCCCTGCAGGTAGACAACACTAACCACCATTTCAAAAACTTCTTGTCACAATCTTCACTACCTGGGGCCAGTGCATTCAGGGCCTGTGCTATGACTCTGCAGTATTTGGTTGGCTTCAAGATTTGCTACCTGTTCCTTGTATTTTATAAGCGAAGTACAGTTTACTGTCAAAGCCACCAGGATAGAAAGAATTTGAGGCCATTTGCCTTATTTTTGTGCAGCCCTGTTTTGAAGTTTCACTGGTGGTTCTGTGAGCCGCAAACACCACCTGTGTTTGACAGGAGTGCTACCTGTCTGAAGAGGTCAGCTTGCCACAGCTGCATTCCCCAGTGTGACATTAGCAGGGGCAGGAGGCACAAAACAAAGGAATACGTATGCCTGAAGCCCTTCGATGCTCAAAGTACCATTTGTAGTTCATACAGAAGTCCATTTCGTAGCATGTTCATAAGCAAAGTTTCTGAAATTTCAAAACAGTAAAAAACATACTTTATTGTAGGATATCCTAGCAGCTGTCAAGGACCCAGACTGAGAGGATGTGTCTAGTATCCCCATTAGAGGTTTGCATGACACTATTGGCTGTAACTTATTCTTGGAATATTGGTAGATATAATATGGAATCCAGTAGTGGAAATTATTCAAGTCATTAACATGCCGAATGAGGCTCTCTTCCTATTGCAGTGTTCATGTTGAACATTGCTATTATCTTGAATAAAATGCTTGCCTCTTTCTAAGGGGAAAAAAGAGGAGAGAGTTGAAGTGGAGGAACAAGTGAAGGTAAGTCCTCAGGGGTGAAAAAAATTCCAGTGTCTGTTGTGTCTAAAATGTTTCTTGCCTAAGTTTTCAGTAGACCATTAAATAAAAAATTACCTTTTTTTAAGTCTTCTACACAAGAGCAGTCAGGTTAAACCATTTATTTACAAAGACTGGATGCATAAAAACTTAGGGGAGTACGCAGGTGTAATCACAGCATAATAACCTTTAACTTCGGCTTTGTTTTATGTTTTAATACTGTGGGGGTTTGTTACTTTTTTAATCCAAATGGTTTTGAAAGAGTAGATTAATGTTTGTCAGTAGAAAGTAAAATACTTTATTAAGTTATTGCTGCTTTCTGCTTTAACAAATACTATAACTCTAGCTTAACAGAAAAGCCCTACAGTATTATATGCAGACTTCTGGGTGCCTAGAGAGCATCCCGTCAATGCCCTGTATACCTCAAAGCAGCTTGCTGCCTCACTGCAAAGTTCACAGCTCCTCAGTGTTTAAAAAAAAAAAAAAAAAAAAAAAAGACTTCAGACCTTACGTACAGCCTAACCATTAGTTTTTAATGTTACAGTGAAGTGGGCATGACACCCACATTGTCCTGGCAGGCTGGGGGGCTGCAGGCACAGCAGGACCCTCCTGCCGTCACCATTGCCCAGTGCCAGCTCGGGCTTTCTGCCGCCATCTAGTGCTCTCACTGCTGGGTAGAAATGCATACTCAAGTCCTGGAAAACATCTCAGGTTAGCCTAATCATCTTTTCTTGACATTTCTTTTTTCCCCTGAAGCTTTTATTGTTGTTAGCTTTGAAATGTTAGTAGTACAAAAGCAAACAGCCACAGTCAGTAAATCAAGTACAGTTTGTTGTACTCATCTCTTAATTCACGTGTACCTCCTCTAGGACCGATTTCTCCTTAAGGCTCTCCCACTTGTGGGAGTCTCCTCTCCGCCTGGTAGGGCCTTGACAATAGGAGCTCTCGCTGTTACCCTTCCAGCATGTTGCTGCTCACCCTTTGAAATCATCTGATTCACTTCCAGTTATTGGGACAGCCATTTAAAAATTTTGACTCCACCAAAAGTGGTTCAAATCAAAAGTGAATCTTTGTTATTTTGTGGCCTTATTTTGAAATTGTTTTTTTCTTTATAACAGTCTAAAGCTCTTCAGATGGATCTGAAGAACTGAATGTCTTTGTTTCTACTTGGTTGTATAAATGCTCTGCACCGCTGCCTTTAACAGAACTCGACTTAATCCTCTTCCAGTTTTATTTAACGGTCCCTTACGGTACGTAGCCAGCAGTGTTTTCGCTTTGCTCATGAAGATCTCAAAACCTTACAAGGTGTGAGTGACCACTTTGTGCCATAACTCTGCCGTAACATCGGTGTTGGCGCTCGTCCATTACGCGTGAGGCCCGCCAGCCCTTCTGCTCCTCATCCCCGCAGAAGCAAGGCAGGTGACAGAAGGGACAGCGGCACGCTCTCCCTCCTCCCTCCCGCCGTTCCTCCACCACATCAACCCGCCGCACGGGTTCCTGCCGTTTAACGAGGCGGCTGGGGGCACCGCCCCGCCACACCCCGCCGCTGTTGCCCGTGACGTGTACGCCCTGACGACAGCCAGCGGCCCTGCTCCTTCCCGCTGCATTCTGGGAGCAGGGGCAGGAGCGCTGCCGCAGTGCCTGCTGGGAGGGGGCGGAGGCCGTCGCGTCGCCAAGGCCGCGGTGCGCCTGCGCAGGGCGAGGGCGCGGACGGGGCCCGCCTTCGCCCGCCGCCCAATGAGGGGGCGCGGCGGAGGGCGGGGGCGGGGCCCGGCGCCGGGGTGTTTGGATTCGAACGCGCGTCGCGCCGCCCAGGGGCGGCGGCGCAAGCGCAGTGGGCGGCGGGGCGGCGCTGCCCCCTAGCGCCGGGGTGCGGGATGCCGGGCGAGGAGGAGGACGAGGCCGAGTCGGGGGCCGGGGGGGGCGCCGCCGCCCCCTCCCCCTCGCCACCGGCCGAGGAGGGGGACACCCGGCAGCGCTACGAGGAGCTGTGCAGCAGCCTCAACATGGACGAGCGCGCCCGCTCCGAGGCCTGGCTCAGCTACCAGAGCATGAAGCGCAACTATACCCTGGAGGTGAGGGGCGACGGGGCTCGGGGGGCCGCGCTGATGCGGCGCGGGCGGGGAAGCGGCCGATCCGAAGCGACCGGCCGCGTCGAGGCGACCGGTCCTGGGCGGACAGCCCGGCGGGAGGGAGAGGGTTAAGCGGGGGGGGAAGGGGAAGGGGACGGCCCTTGAGGCGCGACGGCCTCTCCTTCACACCGCCCGGCGCGGAGGCGCCGCCCGGGCGTTAGGTGGCAGCCGGCCGAGAGCACGTTCCAGGCGCGCAGCGCGGCCTCGGCCCGTCCCGCCGGCCCTCGACCCGCTCGGGGGTCGGTGGCGCCTCAGCCGCGGGAGGCTCTGCCGAGGGACGTGCCGTGACGGCGGCCGTCGCGCCCCCCCGGGGGAGCCGGGCGGGGCCCGGCCCGCCGTCCGCACAGAGGGCGGCCGCGCAGCGGTGCTCTCCAGCTCCGAAATCGGGGGAAAAAAATGATAATCCCGTGTCTTGGCGGTGAAAAGGCGTTAAAAACAAAAGCCGTCGTACCGCTGTAGTCTGTCTACTGTCGGCTGCTTAGCGGACGAACGTGACGCGGTCATCTCGGTGGACGTTTAGCGGTAGCCCCTCAGTTGCCCGTCTAGACGCTCTCAGCGCAATTACAATAAACGGGGTTTTGCGTGAACGTGGCGCAAAACTTTGTGGATGACTGAAGGCGTGCAGGTTTTTTAAGATCGTTCTTTAAAACGGTGACATAAAGCGGCGCACCCGCTTCGTTTGGGAGAAGGCTTCTACCGGGGGGTGGCTTTTTAAAAATGAAGGTGGCGCTTACAATAACAGCACGTCTGTCTCGATTTAATCGGAGTTTTTTAGGGCTTCCCTTTCCGTAACCAGGCGGCTCTCAACGCAGAGCTAAAGGCAGTTTCGCACAGGTGGAAGGCGGTTAGTCCTGCCGTGCCTGGAGCTGCGTGCGTCTGCCGGAGGAAGGAAGTGTTTTGGTCTGCCAGCACCCCTGTCACACACGCTGCTTGTAACCATCGGAAACGGGCCGGGAAGCTCAGAAAGAAAACTTGAGTTTTCCCCGAAGGTGTGTGCTCGTCTGGCCTCGTGATGCTATGTAGCCCAAGAAACCCACAGCATCGAATTCAGACTTCTGTGCACCAATTTTTACTGTCCTTTTGCTATCAAAACGTTATTTTTTAATCGAGAAGAGAGAATAAAATTTGAAAGGTTTTCGTTTGAATTAATTTCTGGTTTTAGGTACCAGATTGAGTAATCGTTCTGTTGCGTAATACAGAGAAAAATGGAAACGATCTTTTTCTGTTCCCACTGTCTGTTCAGGGCAGAAGAATGTTTTGATAGCAGGGAAACGTAGCTTTTATATTTTAACTTTTTTTTAACACCAAGGCAGAACAAAATGTTATTAGGGGAGAAGAGCAACACTAAAAATACAGTTAAACTTAGGTTCAGGGGTGAAATTTATAAGGTTAACTAGTAACTATGTAATTCTAGTTTTGACACAGTTTGATGTTAAGTATCTGTTTAGCACAGGTTTTTTCTTGTAGTTAAAAACACAAAGTAGCTCAACAGAACTTTGAAACAACGAATCAACTTTCTCACTGGTTGAACTGCATTCATTTAGGAAACAGTTCTATGGGCGCGTAGCTGAAGAGTACGGATTTCTTTTCAATGAAGTCTTTTAGACACCTGATGTTTTAATTCACAGGGGAACGATCTGCATTGGCTAGCGTGTGCCTTGTATGTGGCTTGTAGGAAAGCAATTCCAACTGTAAGCAGAGGGACAGCTGAGGGAAATTATGTATCTTTAACCAGAATTTTGCGCTGTTCAGAACAAAGGTAACTTTTCTTTTTGCTAATTTTTCAACACTTACAAAATCTCAAAGACTGCTTATCAGCTTGTAAAATTTAGAAATTGAGAATAAAAGCTAAATGTCTGTCTTGTTTCCTGCTTTTAAAGGTAGAATTTATATCACTGGAATCATTGTGTTAGAGCTCATGGCCACAGAAGTAGGACAGTTCCATTTGTCATTACTATGCTGTAAAAACACTGGTTTTCAAAATCAGAGATTGACTTCCCTCTCTCAAAGGAGAAACAAACCAGTTCCTGAAGAACAGTCTATTTTTGAAGAGTTGTGCAAAGTATGACCTTCTCACATGAGAAACCATTTTTACTTGGCTGTGAAAATATTCACGCAATTTATCCTTTTTTTTGGTAAGAAGACTTCACTTTTCACATTTCCTGCTTTATGAAACCAAAGTGATGTCAGAATCTGATAAATTTGTTTGAAATGTTTATGTCCATAAAGCAATGAAGAAAAACTTCCTGAAACAACCAACTTTATTTATTAGCAATCGGATTGTTTTGTAACAATTTAGTAATTTGGCAAAACAGCAAAAAAATTTTCTTATGCACTTTTTCTTCCCATCTCCTTTACTGTTGGAGCATTGCTATTGGTTTAAACAATACAAAAGTGTTCCTTTAAAAACGTTGGTTTTTGGGGTTTTTTTCCAAAGCACAAACTCAGGGAATTGAACGTGGATACATTGTTTTTGTTATCTGGGCTATCAAAGACAAATAACACTGAAAATGTAGATGTAGATAAAGGAATGAAAAATAAACAAAAGCCAAATTTATGAAGTGAAATTTATTGAAACTTAGGTTTTTCTCATGCTTTGTAGAATTTTCTTATTATTGCAGAACTCAAGAATTTGTTAATAAATTATTCAGAAAGATGAGGGAAATCTGATTATAGAGTAATCTGACTGTTGGAGCTGATCGTGTCTTTGTGAGGGAAAGCCAGAACTGTGAATATATATTTAACATGGTCCTCAACCGAGGATATAAAAATACTTTGCAAGTTGTCTGAGCTTATCCTTGTTTATGGGCAAAGGACTGGCTCTGAGTACATTGTCATGTTTGCAGGACTGCCATTTTGTCAGTAGTTTGGGAAGTTGAAATTGCACTTTTCTTGAAAATGTATTGTGTATTTTTGAAAAAAACCCTCAACCTTTCATATCTAACCTGTTTGGTATTTTCAGCTTGATCGAGTTTTTTAACAAGATGAAAAAGTGGGAAGACATGGCAAATCTACCCTCCCAATTCAGAGAACGAACTGAGAGATTAGAAAGAAACTTTACAGTTTCTGCAGTAATTTTTAAGAAGTATGAGCCCATTTTTCAGGACATTTTCAGATATCCTCAAGAAGATCAACCTCGTCAACAGAGAGGAAGAAAACAGAGGTATGTTTCTGTTATTTCCAGACTGATTTTGGAGCATTACTGTTACAAAAATATAATGAAGTTGCTTGGTTGTTTTAGGTGTGCTTTTGACTGTATTTTCATAGTGGTTCTTTATAATATTGGAGTTGGTCTGTCTGTCCTTGCTCGCAGTAGTTTTTGAATCTTTTTTTCAGTTTGTCAGATCTGACAGCATGCAGAAAATCCCAAAGCTGCTAAGTTTTTATGATTTGGGAGGCAGGGGAAAGGGGAGAGATTAAAGTCAGCCTGTAGACAAGAGAAATATTAGTATTTCTAAGATTGGAAAGGCTGGAAGAATTTGGTCATTGTACGATCTGTATGGCCTCAGTAGCACATAGAACAACTCAGCCTGTTTCACTGCCTAATAAGTCCCCTAGTTTTCTTCATAGATGCAGATCTTCTGGATATTTTACTTTGTAGTAGAAGCTTTGTTTCTTTTTTACTGTTTGTATTAGGAGTGCTGTGAAAATTAAGTGCTAGCCTTCTTTTCTTGTTATTCTGATCTTAACAAGATTTCATCTGTTTGTGTCAGCACTTAGCATGGCTTGTGATTTCTCCTGGTAGGTAGTAGAGATTGATTTATTCCCATTCATTATTTCTTTCATCTTCACTACTGTGAAGTGCTATTGTTCGGTTGCTTTTATGGGGGTTTGGGTTTTTTTGTTGGTTTTTTTTTTTAATTTTCTTTTACTTTTTTCTAATATTTACACACTATTTCTTAGTTGGGTTTTTTGGCTTTTTTTTTTTTCTTCCCTTGATGTACTTGTGAGCATCACTTAGTGGTATTTGTAACCAAATGTATCTGAGTCTATAATAAAAGACGGGATTTTGTTGGAGAATGCAAAGGGTGAGTAAATTAGAATTGGACTATAGATGGAATAGAGTTATGTATTGAGATGAATATTTGATGTTGAAATGAAAATATACTGCATATATAATTCCATTATTAGAAGAGTAAACCCTGCTAGTTGGTTAGCTTGGATGGTAAAATGTAAAGTAATTTTGAAGATTAAGTTGGAAGATGATACTTAATAATTTTTGTGTGAAACATATGTAATCTTTATGTAACCTAATGGAGTAACTAAATAAGAAAATAAAAGATTAAAGCTGAACAAACTACTGGAGAAATGGAAAAGAACATGGCCTCACAATGAATTAATTTGGCCTGAATGGAAGAATTTCCAACTTAACTACATAATACTGAATGAAATAAATAATATTAAATACAGTCTTACAGAGCAAGCTATGCACTCTAGAAACAGAGAAAACCTGATAAAGACTATTTACATTGTGCAAGTACTGCTTGTTTTTGAGGCTCACATGCCTGTTTTACAATCCATATTAGACAACTACACTTTTAAAAACCTAGAAGGAATGTGATAATATTGGACAAAACATACCTCTATGCCATTTTTTTTGCTGCTCTAATGTTCTCCTGTCTTGGGGATGAGCTGCAGTATATTAAATAGCACTTCCAAAGATATGTTATATGGAAACAAGGAATGATGCTGTAGAGTTATAAAAATTGGTGCTAGGGAAGGGGGTTTTTTGTTTATGGGGGTTTGGTTTTGGGTTTGTTTTGGTTTATTTTGGTTTTTTAATCCACACAGTAAATACTTGAGCATAGTTTCTGATTGGGAGGGGAGGGGGGGAAGTAAAAATATTTCAATGAGTTGATTATTTTGTCAAGATTTTCATGTTACCAAGAACACAACCCAAACTTAGTAGCCAGAACTGTGAAAGTAGGAAGGATATTTAGGAAAACCTTCCAGTATGCTATACGTGGCAGTATTGAGAAATAAATCCTCAGTAGCTGCAAAGCTTTTGATGTAAGAAGAGGCCTCATGAATGAGTTATATTTTATCTGAAAGCATTTTAAACAAAGACCAGCAGAGGAACTTGGTTCTGCTAATCATTTAATATATTTCAAAATTCTGTAAATTGTATAAGATACTATGTAAAATGGTTTATATTAGTACATAGATGACACTCTTGTGAACACACAGGTCTGAAAGTCTTGCCTGTACTGAGTATATTAATATCAACACACTGTGTAATGTGTTCCTCCAAAAACATCTATACATGCTTATATTGCTCAGAATGCTTATGAAGAAGGAATTACAGCTCTGTCTCTCAAATTATTTCAACTGACTATATGTACATTTGTTGTATAGAAAAGCAGAAATAACATTTTCTGTATATTTTAAACTCAGGTATTTACCTGTTCTTTAGAACTAAGGTCACAATTTTACCTTAATAGAAAACATTTAGGCTAGCCATGTTTATAATTAAGTTTACAGTGATTTTCTGATCAAGTCTTGGCCTATTCCTAAGGGAATTTGCTGGGTTGGTCTGCTGTAGTGACATTTGAATCATTACATGCAGACTGAGACTGGGGGTCCACTTGTGTCCGCTAAACCAGGGTGCAACTTTCTGTATTACCTTCAGTCAGGTTTTTGTGGGAAGGGTTTAAGATTTTGGCCACATGATAGTAATGCCTAATTTTCTTTTAGAATATTTGAATGTTGTATGATGTTTTATCAGTCTTAATTCATTGAACTTATTGGGTGTCTTCTTCCTGTATTTTTTCCCCAAAAGACGACAACCATGTACTGTGACTGAGGTTTTCCAGTTTTGTTGGGTGCTATTTGTTCATGCAAAAGGTAAGTGATTTGAAAGGGATTAAATACAGCAAACCTGGTTTTGTTAGTTGTTACCTTATATCAATCCTTAAACACTGAATAGGTGCAGGCATTTCTGAATTCAGAAATGCCTTTGCAGAAAGGGCCTTCTCAGAACAGCCTGAAAGAAAGTATTTTGTCTTAATTTACCCACTGTATGTTTTACCACATTTTTAAGGTGAGCTGTGTGTGCAAATAGTTTGGTAGCTTTTATGTGGAATATTTTTATGAAGTTTCCAGTATTGTGGAGACTTATGCTGTAATTCAAAGGGAAAAAAGTAGCTTAGAATTTTAGTGAATTCATATTTAGATGTTGTTGTAATTAACATAAGGTGTATATGTATGTTTACTAGGAACAAAGAATATTTAAATTCCTCCTAAGTTTCCAGCAACGCTGAAAGTATTTAATGATTTTTTTTATACAACCTAGTAAAAATTTATCATAAAATTGCAGGTGTGAGTACTTTCACACTAGTGTCACAGATAGCATTCTAATCCTTTTGATAGCCTTTTTGCCACCCTACCTTTTTAAAAAATGAGCATACAGCAACTGTATCAAATAACCGTATGCATTACTAAATACATCTGCCTATGCCTGTCTTGCAAGGGTGCTTGCACTTTGGACATAGCAGTGTATATATAAATGGCTGACTGTCTTGAAGACTCAGATACCTTTGGAACACATAAGGGGATCCTCTGTTAATATGCTTCTGCAGAAATAATGCAATCAACAGACAATATATTGCAATGTATATATAACCTTTATTGTAAGAGTAGCCTTAAAGCTAATAAGAACAGCAGAGGATTTCAGCAGTTTTTCTTGATAATGACTGATGGGAGAGAAAGTCACAGGGGGGAACAGGATTAAATCCTTATTTTAGGCTTAAGTTGCTCATTCATATCACATATAGTCTGAAGTCTTTCCTCATCAAACCTGTGTCTTAAAGAGTTTCTGCATACCTAGAGCTTTATTCAAGTACTGCTTGGATGAGTGTTTACTGGGAATTCTGTATAAGTAAGATAGTGTTTTGAGGAAAATAAAGACAAGATTTATATTTCTCACTGAAAGAAAGTCTTTGTAGATTCAGGTCCATTAATAATTTCCAGAGACTTTTTATATTTTTTCATAAGAAAACTTCTAGTAGAAGAAAACTAATAGTTTAATTTCTACAAGAAAAGTGATAAAAGCAATTTTGTTTTGGTTTGGGTGTGTGTGGTGGGGTGGTTTTTTCCCAGTTTAAAAGTGAATCAGTGTTAAGATTCCTGCAGTGTGCCGTGATTTCCTTAATTGGCAGCTTTTGAGGATAGGACAGAGTAGGCTGTCACAATATTGAATTATCTGGCACTAACTTTGTTAAATACAGATTAGCCTTTCTTTCTACACTGTACCATGTCATGGAGGGCTGCCAGCAGCTCCCTTTTGGAAAAGTTACTGGCAATATTATGGACCCTCACCATCACATCTTTGTACAAAGATCAAGAAGGTTGTGGTATTGCACAAGTGCTGTACTGAACACTGTATCTTATGCAGAAGATGCCTTTTTCCAATAGGCTGCAAATTCCACTTCATTGGGAAAGAGAAATCTTTCCTAAACAAGTATGTTGCTTTGCAACCCTTGCAACAGTATAATTTTCATCTTTTTAAAATTTTTTTTCATTCCAGAATAGCGCTCTCAAGTAGTATGAAATACCTATTCATATTCCACTGAGTCCAGAGGAGAGTTAGTACTGTACTTCATTTCCAATCACTCAGGACTTTATTCTTTAGCACAGTTAGGCAGCTGAGGGAGTAAGTCGGTCGGTCTGAAAAATCACAGATTTTTCTTTTCCCTTTTATAAAATCCCTAATTCTGTAGGTAGATTAGACAGTTGACAAGGTACAAAGGGACTTAATGAGTCTTCCTATTGCTAAATTATCGGTTAATATGTTTGAGTAACTACATCATCAATTAACTACTTGTTAATTAGCGAGCAGCTTCAGATATACAAATTAACTTTGTAGAGAATACCATGTCGAGAACATAGTCAATTATATTTTACAAGAAAAAGGAAAATTTACAGTAATTATAAACTGCAAAATTAGTAAGTGGCTAGTGGTAAATTTATTAAAGTGTGGCAGCACAGAAATGGAAACTAAATGTTGACCATTTCAGGCATTAAATATTCATGTTAAGTTTTGTTCACTGTGTTTTGAGGGTTGGCAGTAATCCTTATCATGGCAACCGCACATCAGTGGCAAGTTCAGGCTTGTCTCTGTGATATTTCTGCAAGCCTGAAGATCATTGCGTTCAGTTTCACAAATGGAGAAAGTACAGGTCTTGTTCGTACTTCTGGTATATGCTGCAAAGTAAGATAGTGACTTTGTTTAGTGATACTGCAATTCTTGCATACTATTTTTAAGAATTTATCTTTAAACTCTCTATCTTGACCTTTTTCTTTAAAATGGAAATGGGAAAAAAATACCTCTGCAGCACTGAGATAACTATTTTTTTATTATTATTATTATTATTTGGTACTACGTTGTGAAAGGGAGTAGTAAGCTATTGTTTGAAATATCATTGAGAAATCATTTGTATGAAACTACTGGTAGTGTAAAATTAGATTTATTTTTGACTGTACTGACAGTAACAATTGTTGTGCTAGACTTCATGGTTATGAAAGTGGACCTACGTTATGAGAGTTACTTCTTTAAGATTTTTATTGATTAACATTTTGCTGTTGTACTTAGAACTTTCATTGCTTTGCTGTGAACCTTATTTGGTTATTTGGAAATGACTGATAAATGTGTACACTTAATTCAAATTTCCTGTAGGCTTCATTATTTTAAATAGTTCCAATTATTTGCATTGAAATTATTTTTCTTTTAACAAATGTGGAAACAGAAAATTAAATATAAATTTGAACAAACTGATACATTACTGGTAGAAAAGGAACAATATAATTTAGAAATATTCATACATACATTCTGATGTGTTTTGAGTGAGTTTATTACTATGTGATAGATTTCTTCAAGGATTTAAACCTGTTCTTCATAGTGGGCTCAGCTAAGTCCTTTGGAGCTTACCTGGGAAAAACGAAAAAAAGGACTAAAGGAGTTATTAGTATTGAAAGAGTGACAGAAAAATCATGCTGTGCATATAAATTCATGGAATTGTGATTTATGGTATTAATTAATGGTATAGTTTATTTTACAAGACTGTTTTTAGCTATGGCCATTCCTCTAAAGGAATATCATAAACCTAAACGAGTTCAGTAAAGAGTAATGAATCTGAATATAATCTTTGTGAAAGGTGATAAAAGAGTGAAGAGGTTACAAGGATTTTTTTCTACAGGAAGATGATAAATAAAAAATACTTTAGAGGTATATGAAATAAAGCTACATTGTAAACCAGAGCAGAGAGACATATTTTAACTTTTTTGTAAAGCACAAGAGAAATAAAGTTAAATTTATTACTGTTTATAATGAGCACGCCCCCAGCAAAACAGATTCATTCTGGAGAATGGGGGGGGAATTGAAAGAGGGGGTGGTGCTTGCTTTTTCTAGGACATCTGAACACTTGGGTCTAGCCTAGAAAAAGTTAAAGTTCTTTGCAACACTTTTCAGCAATGCAAAATTGGGGAAAAGGAAAGTCTCAGTCGGAACCCATTCTTCCCCCTTATACACCCACCTGTTATAAGCAGAACAAGATTCTGCTTCAGGCAGATGGAGTAAGAATCTGTTGAAGGACGTAACTCTGCCAGACAGTGGGGCTTGAATTGCCAGAGTTACGGTAACAATTTTTTCTTCCCTGAGGTACTTTGCATTATATAGTTCATGCTGCTTCAAGTTATTTATGCACTGATTAATCAGATTACTGTGAATGACTGAGTCTGCAATATCACGTTTATCAACATTTTGGTAAGGTTTGTTTTCAAAACAGCATAATATATTTGAGTTCCTACACAGTTGCTGCTGTTCCTGAAAACATATTTTACTATTGTATTTGCTATATTTTATTAAGTGTGTGTCTGTTTTACTACCTGCATTTCTACCCAGATATTTATAGTCACCAAAGTCTGTGTTTCCAAGACTCCATTTTTGATTGTAATACAAATATCAACAGTTTCTTGGTTAAAATACTTGAAAATCTATGCTGATTTTAATTAATGTCTTATGTCTTTCTAATATTGAAGGTAATTTTCCTATGATCAGTGATGACTTGGTCAATTCCTACCATCTCTTGTTATGTGCTTTGGATCTAGTGTATGGAAATGCTCTCCAGTGTCCTAATCGTAAAGAACTTCTGAATCCTAATTTTAAAGGTATGTTGAAGAAAACTATCTATCTTTATCCAAAGTCTGCAAGAACTTCTAAGGCTACTGAAATGAGTATGAATCTATGTGGCAGAGAATAAGTTGAATAATAGTGATTTGAAATACGTGGGAATTAATATTTTCTATATCTGGCTATGCAGTTAGATATCTATTAATGTAGTATGTAATAACAGACTACTGAATTTTGTCAATAATATAGTAAGTCAAGAATTTAATTTACTATGGAAATACCATTCAAGGAAGTTCCAAAGTAAAAATGTCAATTAATGACATTTTAATGTTAGTGAAAGAGTGCATAGTGACACAGTTGTCATTGGACACAATCAGACTGGAGAGTTCCCGTGAGGCAGCAGTTTGGAAAGATCTAATGCTCAAATATGAGAGTGGCAACTTGATTGTTTCTTTCTCATTTCTGTGTTGCTACTGTTCTCTTTCAGAAGAGAATGGAAATGTAGGTTGACTTGATAACCACAAATACAAATGAATGGTGAGAAGTTTCCATTGAATTTCTGATGTAATTCTTTCCAGACTTATACTTCATTTTCAGTGCTGTACAGTATTCACATTTACTTTGTAGTGGTTCAGATGTGAACTGGGACCATTATCTCAAATTTATTTGAATAAATATTATAGTTCACAAGTGTTTGATTGATTTTCGATTAGAACTGATATTTTTAATTTTTATCGCACAATATCTAATTTTTTAAATATCTGACTCAAAATTGACTTTTGACAACATTATCAAATTGAGTGGGCATTATATAATTAATAATTCTTTCAAGGGATCTAGTTAGTTTACCATTTTAATTTCACACTACCTAGACTACACAGCATAGAATTTAAGTTTAACAAGAAAACAAGGTATGGATTTGCAAAATTAAATAATACAGTATTCCTAATTGTAGGTCTACCTGATGACTTTCATAGTAAGGATTATAAAGTATCATCTGATCCTCCCTGCATCATTGAAAAACTGTGTTCATTACATTATGGATTAGTTTTAGAAGCAAAAGGCATAAAGGAACATTTTTGGAAGCCATATATTCGGAAACTTTTTGACAAAAAGGTTGGTCAATAAATTTGTAATGTAGAAAAATTTCTCCTTACTCATTATCTCCAAAACCTTTTAAGAACTGAAACGTCCATCCTTTGTTCTTAACTGTCTTGCAGCTTTTAAAAGGAAAAGATGAAAATCTGACTGGATTTCTAGATCCTGGGAACTTTGGAGATAGCTTGTGAGTCACTGTATTCATGGTTTGGTTTGCGTTAGTATCCCTCTGTAATACAATTGCACTTGCGCTGTTATCTGTGTCTTAACTAATACTAGCTATTTGACTTGTGTATTTATTAATGTTTATACATGACATTGCATTTCAGTTCCTTTCTTTGAGGTGGTACAGTCTGAGGCATATTTGAAAGACGAATGATTCTTCAGGATGGTGTTACTTGATGTCTGCTTTTATTATGTTTCTATGTTTTCATTTTTTTGTATATAACTCAGAGTATTAGTATGGAAAAGATGTGGGAGCACATTGAATGAGTGGGAAGTGGGAGGGAAAAATTGGATTTGGTGTTATTTTTTTCTTTATAAACCTAGAGATGCTTATGAGTAGGACTTATTTTCTTTTAAATGGTATGAAAACAGTTAAGTGTAGTTTATGATTATGTGATGCTGTGTAAGTTTTGAGGAGCTTGCAGCCAAATATGAGTTCTCAGTATTTTATTATGTTCCTCCTGCAGCTATACTAAATGGCAAGCCATCAGATGTAATGGAAAAATAATGTCCTTGCCTCTGTTGTGTTTCAGATATTGTAGATTTTAAAGGAGCTCCAATGCTTCAGTCAGGGTTAAAAGAAGTTCTGAAGTAGACTTCCAAGAGACCAGAACTGTGTTCATTCAGTAAGCAGGTGAACAAAGCACTGTCTAAATAAAGGAGGTTTTGTATGTCTTTTCCTTTTTGCTGTAGCAAAGCTATCAACAAGGCCTACGAGGAGTATGTTTTGTCAGTAGGAAATCTTGATGAGCGAATATTTCTTGGGGAGGATGCAGATGAAGAAATTGGAACTCTTACAAGGTGCTTAAATACAACTTCAGGAATGGAAACAGCTGAAAGAGTACAAGTGAAGCATAATTTGCAGCAGCACTTTGACAGGGTGAGTGTGACATGGTCTGTGTTGCTGTTTTTATATGGAGAATAGGTTGAGTTAGTCTATGTCTGATGAAAAGAAGCAGCTACAAGAAATTACCATCTTTATTGTTCAAGGTGATCTGGGAGTGTACACAGCATAGCCAAGTTAGTTTTTGTAATTGATTAGATATATTGTTTATTTGGGGGACAGAATTTCTCCATACATTTGGGTTTTCTTTGGTTAAATCCAGTATAGAGAATATTTAGGTAATTACCTAAAAAGGTGTGTTTAGGTAAATCTTTAGGTGAAGATTATCAAGCACAAAAGAAGGGGCAATTCCCCATGGTTGTTTGGCAGGTGCTGAATTGCCCTGCAACTGTTGGGGCCCTCTGGACCTGTCTGTCCAACTTCCCCTTCACTCACATCTCTGTCTCATATGCAGAGTTTTTTGTTTAACGTATGCAAAGCTGCTCCGCGCTTTGCCCTATGCATTCTTTTTGTTTCCTTTTAACAGATGTGCTTCAGGTGTTAATATTACATCTTTTTACAGTTTTAGTTAAATCACTAGGGAATGGTTTTCACCTTGCTTGCCTAAAAGCATGATACATACATATGTCTATATGTGACTAATGAAATAGTATAGAATATGGTCTTTGAGAGGATAAAGAACAACACATGTTTCAGAACAATAAAGTGAAGACCTATAAAATTATCAGGGCCTTTGTGTGACTAGAGTAGCATTTGAAAAACAGGCACTGACTTTGAATGCAGACAAGTATACCTATGATTACAGAATATCAAAATGTTCCTGAAGATGGAAAAGATATCTTAAAGGAGGAAGGATACAAGACAGGCAAATAAAGAAGGATATAAGCTCTATTAGCACAATTAGATTACAGAGATCAAAAGGGTAAAACAGTCTAGATCACTGAAATAGTTCTGTGATCTTTTCCAGAGTGAGAGTTGCTTAATGGCTTTCAACATTCTGGAGAGAAAAGATCAAAATAACCTTATCTGCAAAATCAGTGCAAATAGTTAATTCTTCGCTTCTGATCTGTTTAAAGAAATAATCAACCACTTAGTTTTGCTGGCATATTTCTGGGTGCGTAACTCTTGTAGGTTTCTGTAGTGATGAAACAGTGTGGCCTATATGACAGCAGCTTGCAGCTGCAATGCTTGTGCTGTTGCATGCTCTTGGGGAGTCCAAGGCAGGGCTGGGGGAACCATCTTTCCTGGTAGGGTATGGAAACAGAAATAAAACAGACTTAAGAGTGTGTGGGAAAAATGGGAGGAGTATTGGGAGGTAGACTTCATGGTGAGAAGACTGCAAAATGTAATGTATTCATTAAAATAGGGAAAATATTTCTTGGTTGTTGCGTGGTTAGATAATTAGAAGATGCATTGTTTTTGCTGTATATTAATTGAAGGAACATCCTTGATGTTGTTTTGATGTGATGATGGCTTGATCTGATGCAAATGAATTAAAATGCTAATCATTAGATTCAGGACTTTTCATGTTAAGATTTAAACCTGCTGAAAGGAAACCCTGGCTCAGTATGCTTTTCCTATAAGCTACAGCTACCTTTGGTACTCAAGGGATAGGAAGGGACTGCTAGGGTTTTGGGGTTTTTTTCTAGATTGGCCTAGTTGTTTCACACTTCACTCCCAGTATCTGCATTTCAGTGTGAGGTCACATCCTCTCTGTTTATATGTTTATACTGTACTGTTTGATACAAACATCCAAGTGACACAGACAAATCTTTTATTGCTGGCTATTATCTAAGACGTGAACTAGTTTGGCCTCTTTGATTCGTAGCCATTTTTTCCAGGCATATATCATAACACAGGGTAAGAATTCTACAGATTGACACTTCTAGGTTATGACATGTATCTAAGTTTTATAACAGTGTACAGTTATATGCTTTTTTTTTGTCTTTTTAGTCCAAATCACTTAGGATTACAACCCCACTTACTGGCCGCAAGTATATTAAAGAGAGCAACCCATATGTAACACCTGTTTCCATAGCAACATACAGTTTGAGCCGCCTTCATACGATGCTGGCAGGACTGAAAAATGCCCCCAGTGAAAATCTGGAGCAAATACTCAGGTAAGTTTGATGTTTAGCTAACCAAATAATTCTATTTTTTTAAATAGTTTTAATAAGAAACGTTAATGCTGAACAGTGTACTTTAAAATGTGAGTCAGTCTTGAAAGGTTCTGGAGTAAAATCGGACCCAGAAAGACATTTAAATTTCAAAAGACTTTGCTCTCTTTATGTAGATATATTTGTCCTTAAGAGACTGGTGGCTGTAAGAACATGCAACATTTAAAACCCAACAGTTCTGAGCTTCTCTAACAGTAAACTGCTAATACAAAGTTTTCAAGGCTTTTCTTCTTCCTACTTAGCAAATCATTCCATACTGTAGGAGATGCAAAATAAAATTTATTCTCCATGTAGATAAACTGTTGCTTCAGGCACAATGTATTTTAAAACAATTTTTATATCATGTGGAAAATGCTGTTTCAATATTTATCCCTGATCATGAAAAGACGCGCATATTTACTACAGCGTATAGAATAACAATAATAGTAATATGCTTTGGACATTTTACAGTACCTATATAGTTTGGCACGTATGGGCGTGTTTGTATTGCTATGCAATATATTTACAGTTTCATGCTTTTATCATATTAAAAAATAGTTGTAGATTTTTTTCTTTTTTTGTCTTAGTAGGAATAGTATGTTGAAAATGTTTAGTTTTTATTTTCAGGGCATGTTCCCGAGATCCTTCTCAATCTATTGCAAACAGAGTAAAAGAAATGTATGAAGTATACTGCCAGAGCATGCAGTCTGAAGGAGAATTCAGTAATTTTTCCAAAGGTGGGAAACATTTTGCTTACACAGACAAGAATTAAATGCCTGTAAACATATTCATCTCTTGTAATTTAGTTTTACTTACATGTTATGCTTTAGCACAAGTGTCTCTTGCGTTACTTTTGTCTTTTCCTGTATTCTTAAGACGTGGCAAATTTCAACGTTGCATACAATTTTATAATCAGCCTTAGCTTAAATCACTGGAATTTGATGATACTTTCCGTTCTACAGAAGTGAAATGAAAAGCACTGTTAAGGGTACCACTTTTTCTCTCAGATTTAAGAGTAATAGCAATGGCATGGATTTTTGTGATAGTAATGAAAAATCTGACTAAATGTAGTCTTTAAACTTTGGCAATTTTGGCTTACAAACAAAGATACGTTAATACAGATACTAAAATACTGCCAGTATAAATTATTATTTACAAAGTTGTCATGAATTGTGAAATGCATGAAGACGCATTGAAAATAGAAGATGCTGTTTCTTAATAGGGCCTTCCTCTGTTCTTGTCAGCATAGTTGCTTCAGTGTTTTCTGTTGCCCAGTGCAGGCTGGATCCATATAAGTGTACTTTTCAATGTATTTTCTGAACTTGAAATACGTATATTGTATTATAGCAATGTTAAGGATTGTTCTTCATATATGGTGTTTTCATCAAAATCTGGGTTCAGTAATAAGTTATTCTGCTTTGCATTCACAAGTCAGTGCAGCACAGGAGAGGGTTTCCTCAGTTAACTTTAACGTAACTAACTGGCTTAGTCCTGAAAGTATTGTAGCCATAGCAGCACTAAAATCCACACAAGCTACTAAATCATAGCTTAAGAATATAATTCTTTTATCGCATTTCACCATATTGTTTCTATTTAAAATTCCTGCAGATGTTGCTAGTAAGCATTTTCGTCGTGCTGAGGTGCTATACTACAAGGTCTTGGAGTCAGTCATTGAGCAAGAGAGGAGGAGACTGGGAGACACTGACTTATCTGTAAGGAAAACTAATCAAATTATACCTCATTTTTAAAGTTGGGCTTACAACAAAGGAAACCAGATGTAGAGCAGAACAGACACCTATTTAAAATGAGGCTAAATCTCTAAAAAGTAGCGTGAAAATACACATGAATGGAAGAAAAAGTGTACAAGAAATCATTTGCATTTGCAAACACAAAGCTATATGAAATTTTTAATGAGTAAAGATGGCTCATTTTGGATTCTGTTCTGTCTCTTACAAAATAAGATCTCTTTTTATAAGCTTAATAATCTTGCTGTTGAGGCAGAATAGAAAGCATTTTATTGTTCTATAGTTACACTGTAAATGAGCATTAAAATTTGCAACTCTCTTGCAGGCAATACTGGAACAAGATGTGTTTCATAGATCTCTGCTGGCATGTTGCCTTGAGATAATTACCTTTACATATAAGCCACCTGGAAACTTCCCATTCATCACTGAAATATTTGACATTCCAGTTTATCATTTTTATAAGGTAAAGTGTTTGATAGCTAGAAGTGCTTATCAATTCATGAGTACTCTATTGACTTACAATTTAATCTCCTTACCCAGATGTTAACTTGCGCATTAACCTTCATTCTCAGCTTTGCCCCTTTTTGTATTGAAAAAATATTACCCAGGTACCTGTCATTCTGGGGTGTCTTGGGCATTTAAAAATCAAAATACTGTTAGCAGTTTAACACAGGAGCAGCATCCAAGTATCTATACAGTAACTAATGGATTGTCATTTTATCATGACCTATTGTTGTAGCTATTCAGCAACAGTGTTTGACATGTTTGTTTAGAAAGATACAAATATCTTGTCTTCTGCTAAAACTGCAAGACAACATATGATTGACTCATTGTAATGCAGCATTAATACTTCTAATAGTCTCATCTTCCTTGAAAATCAGAAATTCTAATTGGATGTTTCTGCGAGAAGAAATAAATATATGAAACAAGTACATTATGTTGATCATAACTATCATCTGCCTTGCAGGTAATTGAGGTTTTCATTAGAGCAGAGGACGGCCTTTGTCGGGAAGTAGTAAAACACCTTAATCATATTGAAGAACAGATCTTGGAAAGTATGGCATGGAAACAGGAATCCATATTGTGGGACAGAATCAGAGATAATGAAAACAAAGTTCCTAGTTGCGAAGAGGTGAGCACTTGTTGGTATGTTTTACATAGGTTTCCTACACAGACAGGATGGTAGAGAGTGGATGTTATACCCTGAAGGAGAGGCTGTGCGTGTCCAAATTTCAGTTTCACCCTATAAGCTACTCAGGGCAGAGAAAACAGTAAATGTGGTGTGCTCTGCTCTGTTCATGGACAGCTCTAGAGAGACATCCAAAATGGAGACATGCAGCTGAGATGATTCTCCCCCAGTATTTGCACAGTGTAGCAGAACAGTGAACAAAATGGACAAGCAGGGAAGGTTTGGAGCAGTCACACTTGAAAAGTTTACTAGACAAGAAGTACGGAAAGTACAGACTTTTAATTGTAGTCATAGAAAGATTATTCCAGTACTGTGTGTTTTAGAGTAGTACAATCACTATAAAGCTTTAGTTAGGCTTTTAAAAATTTATTATGATGTAGTTAATCTGCAATACAGACACTCTAATAAAAGTATAAATATTTTAGGTAATGCCACCTCAGTATTTTGAGAGATCTGCTGGGAACAGTGTTGTAGGTTCACCATTGACACCAAGACGAATAAATGAGGTTCGCGCTGAAACTGGAGGATTAGGAAAAGGTGAGACTTTTTTAAGCATAACATACTTACTTACACTTCTTAGACCATGGCTTTAATTTTTAAATCTAAGTGGTGTACAACAAGGAAGCTGCTTTAATGTCAATGTATAGTTAACTGCAAACACACACATTTGTAAATGGTATTTCTATTGCAACTCACATAGTTAAGTCAGTCAGATGTCTGGGAAGGATGCATTCATCATTTCAGTGTGAACAAAATACTATTTTGATAGGGTGTTTTCAGGAAGTTATTTATATGAACAGCATAGATGTATGTGTACATATGTATATGTTAAATAATATTTATACACGCGCAGTACTTATGTTCTAATAGGTAGCACTTGAATAGTTTGCTTTATTGTTATACCAGAATAGAAGCTCCACTATATATTTAGTTATGTCAAGTCTCAACCTTTTCTCTGGAAAAATAAAACATAATACCTTAATATTTTTCTAAGCTAAACACAGCATTATTTGAGACCATCACCTCTAAAAACAATCTGTAAGCCGCAAATGTAGACACAAGGAATTTTTAAAAATGCTTCCCAAAGAGCTTTGCATGACATTGTTTGGTTCTCATTAGACTTCTGTCACATATTTGTGTTATAAGGGATTAAAGAAAAGAGTTAAATATATATATATGTGTGTGTGTGTTTTTAATTCACAGGTCTTTCATCCTCTCCAACTACCCTGTATGACAGATACAGTTCTCCTACAGCCAATCCTACAAGGAGAAGACTGTTTGTTGATAACGATAATACCTCTGACAGTGGAACTCCAGTAAGAGTTTCCCAACAGCCCGTGGTAAATACGGTGCCTGTGCAGAACATGAATCCTGAAGCAATGTCAGTAACTCCAGTGCCCGGCCAGACACTGGTTACAGTGGCAACTGCCACAGTAACAGCCAACAACGGGCAAACTGTGACAATACCAGTACAAGGTGAGAGAAAAGCCACTAAAGAATTATTGAGGCTTGTTCCTGTCAGAGTATTAGTACACAGTGGGGGGGGTGGGGCGGGACAGTACACTGGTGGAGAAAAAGTATGTTTAAGGATTCATAACTGGGAAAAATTGTTTGAACAGATGAGCAGAATTTAGAAACCAAACATGTACAGCACAAGGATGTTCTGACTGCCAACATTTATAAAATTTAGTTATTTCAGTAAGCCTTCCTTCCTGAACTGGCATGGGATGAAAGTTGCATTAGTATGAAAAGCTTAGTTCAATTTCATTATCTTCTTCTCTCCTTATGTTGAAAAGTCCAAAAGTAGTATATATGAAATTGTTTCAATAAAATAAACACATAGTTACAGTTATAAGCGACTAACTACATGATTACTGAATTCTTTAAAAAAAAAAAAAAACAAACCACAACCTCCCCTCCATCAACCGGCTCTTACTTCAGAGTCTTTCTCTTAAATTACAGGTATTGCCAATGAAAATGGAGGAATAACTTTCTTCCCAGTCCAAGTAAATGTAGGTACCCAGCCTCAACCTGTCTCTGGCCCCATTCAGCCTCTCAGTGCCCAGACGCTTGCTGGTACCCTGAACACTCAGATGACTGGGGCAACATTGCAGTTACCAGGCCAGTTAACTGTTCAGCAGATCTCTCCTGGAGAGCAAAGACAAACCCAGCAATTTACCACTGCCATGTCCATCAGGCCTCGGAAGATGGGCTCACTTTCACTCTTCTTTAGAAAGGTACTTTTCAGTCTAATTTGTGCTTTGCTTAGTTTGTATTTTGGTAAGTCTTCAGTGATTTTTAAAATAGGTACTTTTTATTACTACTAAGCAAATATTCCATTTCAAAGTTAATCTCTACCCTTTGTCTGTTCATACACATACCTGAAGAGTAGTTTTCTTATGCAGGCAACTTCTCACTAGCAAAGGAGTAGACTATCACCACAGCTATCACATCACACGTTGTGAAGCAGATTATGTACTTGACCAGCAGGTACTTAAAGGTGTCCATTTTCTTTAAGGCTCTTTCTTTAAAAGGAAGAAATCACCTTTCAGACATTCTGGTTTATTCAATCCAGTGGTTTCTTATCAGGCTATGCAGTACCTTTCCTGTGCTCAGGACAACTCAGAATTTAAGCTTCAAACAACTGTTTTCTTAGCATCAATACCAGTACTGAGAATGTCTGTGTCTTGTAAGAAAAAAGTTAAATTTAGTTATTCTTCTTTTGGCTTATCATTTGCACAAGTTCTACAGGGTGGGCAAGCCTGAACTACTCCTTAGCTGGGTAGGAAAAGCAGTATTGCTGTGGCCCTAAGCACAGTCTCCCTTTCAACAGGTGTATCATTTAGCTAGTGTTCGTCTGAGAGATCTCTGTGTCAAACTCGATATATCTGATGAACTGCGGAAGAAGATCTGGACATGTTTTGAGTATTCCTTGGTGCACTGCCCTGAAATCATGATGGATAGACATTTGGATCAGCTGCTGATGTGTGCCATCTATGTAATGGCTAAGGTACAGTGTGAATAAAGAAAAAGCAAACAAACAAAACACTTCTTTAAGACTAAATATTCCAGAGATTGCAATTCCTCAAAAAAAACCACAAAACCAGCCAACACAGAAACAAACAAAAAACCCCACATTTAACTTTTCTGTTCATGTCCTCTTAGGTTACTAAGGAAGATAGATCATTTCAGAATATTATGCGCTGTTATCGGACACAACCACAAGCCAGGAGTCATGTAAGTAGAGGCAGTATTAAACAATGTGGTATTCCATTTATTAAATGCCTTAGTTCTATTTGAGGAATGGATTGCTTTTTACAGTAACATTTAGTTATTAAATGAGTGCAGTCTGTGATCCATTCTCTTCAGAAGACAGCAGTTGCATCCAAAATCCTGCGCTACTGAAAGCTTTTTATGCTAAACTATAACTAAAATAGAAAATATCTTTACTTAAAACCTAAGAAGGCAGTGCCTATGGGATAATACTCCTCTTAGGAGGCTGTATTTTCCCCTGTAAGAAGCAGTTTGATACCACAATGCAGTTTCTAACAAGCAGATATATCATGCAGACTATTGTTTCCTGATGATGTAACTGCATGTCTAATCATCCTTCCTTCATTATGCTTCTCTTTTTCCCTGCAGGTATATCGCAGTGTCCTGATAAAAGGCAGGAGGAGACGACGACGCTCTGGCAGCAGTGACAGCAGTAGCCAGCAGAACTCACCTACAGACAGAAGTAAAGAGAGAAACAAAGAAAGAAGTGAGTGATTCCAACTTCAGATGTTTGCTTTTAATTCCATTTCCAAAACCATGTGCATAAAGGAAGAGTTAGGTTTTGCGTGTGGCACTTGCCACCACAAGCAATTCTTTCTTTGGTAAACTTGGCCACAATTAAAAATATAATTTTAACATTTAAGAGTTGCTATAACTCAAACTTAATACTACACCCACTTTGACAGTTTTGAATCTATCACCATGTGCACTTACCTGAAGAGTTTACCACGATGGCCAGCCTGAACTCTTTGAGTTCAGTTTGTACACCAAAGAACATGTCTTTGTAGAATGGAAGGAAATCAGTGCTAGCCCGTGTTCACAGCTACTCTCAACACAATCATGGAGCTGCAGCAGGTTCTTTTGCAGTAGCTGGCTGTCTTCAGAGATAGGAAGAAAGCCACCCACAACATCTATTTTAGCATATCTGACATCTCTGAAGATTCTTTTCTTGATAATTGAACTGACACATTTTCCTTGAACTAACTTTTATTAAAGGAAAGCAAATAAGTGATGCTGTATGTTCCTACCACCAGTTCTCAAGATATTTAATAGATGATGGTATAAACTGTAGGTATTAATGCTTTCTGTCACAGAGGTGACAGGGAGGGGAAGAAAAAAAATTTTTGTATATATATATATAAAAAAAAAAGTATTACCAAGCCAAATATTTCTACTACTAGCTGAAAAAGACTACCATTCCTTATTTGAAATTGTGCCAGCTGGCGACAAGAAAGAACTACTCTTAAAAGGATAGCACAAATGCCTGCAAAATGGAGTTTTAGCTCTGCTTGTATTATGATGAAATTCAGCTTATACAGAAAAGGCACTTGCAGTTTATCCAGTATTAAGTTGGAAATCAAATGTGTTTCTGTACACATACTTGGCAGTTTGTTGGTCTTTAACAACATACTGCTTTTTTGTAAGGGAAGATGCCAAGGGAACAAAATTAGCATCGCTGATATTGACACCAGGTTCACAGTCACTATACCGCAATTTAAAAGTCTGAAACGCAGCTGAGTGTCTGGGATTAAAGTGTTTGAAGTGCATTAAACAGTTGTGGCTGAATAAAGGAGAGATGGCTCTCGTCTTTACAGCTAGCAGAGACTCCAGTCCAGTAATGCGATCCAGCAGCACCCTGCCCGTACCACATCCCAACAGCGCTCCCCCTACTCCAACCCGACTGACGGGTGCCAACAGTGACACTGAGGAGGAAGAGCGAGGGGACCTTATACAATTCTACAACAACATGTATATCGATCAGATTAAAGAATTTGCCCTGAAGTATACTTCAAATGCAGTAAGTTAAATTCTGTGCTTTTCATCAGTAATAGATATTTTTTTTTTACTGTATATGCAGTAAAGTACTCTTAGCTAACCTCACTGTAAGCAAATTCAAGGGATTATATTTTTATGACAGTAATTTCACCTCAAGGACATACTTTATGGCTAAAATACTAAGTACTTTTGATGCCTGTATGATGTTTCCTCCAGTATGAGAGACACAGCACTGAGCAATGTCATCTGCCAGCCTTAGAAAAGTAAGATAAAAAAAAATATTAATCTGGCCTAATAACATGACAAAACTTGCATCTGTTCTAAATGCGTATGGTGTGACATTAGTGGAAGAAAAACTAAATTATGTTTATGGTGACCAACTCACAAAAGCCTTACTGTAGTAATGCCTGAGATCAGATACCAATTATTGGGTGATTTTCATTTTCTTTTGAGCAGACTGATTCTCCTCCGCTCTCGCCCTACCCATTTGTAAGGATTGGCTCCCCTCGCAGAATACAGCTGTCCCAGAATCACCCAGTGTACATCTCGCCACACAAAAACGAGCCTACTCTCTCTCCTCGAGAGAAAATATTCTATTATTTCAGCAGCAGCCCATCGAAGGTGAGTCAAAAAGGGTTTAACTTGCTTTTATAAATCCTTAATTCTACCTTTTCTTTTTGGTAGTGAAATTACAGGAGATTGTGCAACACATCTTTCTGTTCATATAACATGTACCTTCTCACCTAATGCTCTTCCAACTGCCTGTTCAGGTATCTAAGAAGTTGTAAAGCAATTAGGTGTCCAAGCTACTTGTGTACTTTTAAAAGAAGTTACTCTTTGTACCAACACACCTGACAGACTCAGGAGGCGCGGCAACAGTACCCTTTGCTTTCAGGGAACAGATGGGTTATATGGGTCGGAGACTGTTGAAAGAGAACATTAAGTACAATCACAAACTCTTATCTACCTAGTGGGGAAAAATCCTCCAAGTGGCCTTAACATGAAAGGACTTACCAGGTGAACATGTAACAGGCTGAATCCTGTCCTCTCTGGTCACCAAGAACGAAGTAGAAATCTTCCCTGAGAAGCATCTTCATTCTAGATAGGGATTGTTGCACCTATGGTGTAAGGTAAGAGTCCTAACTATGGATGGAAGGGCTTTCAGCTCTACAAGCAGCTTGCTTGAGTTTGAGTAAGACTCTAGCATACTCTAGTAATGGAAAGACCAGTACGGTGATTAAAAAGGTACAGTACAGATCTCCAGAAATATAGCACACGTAATCCCATTGTAATGCAATTAACAAAAGTTCACTTTATATTTTGGTAGTCACAATAACGAGACTAATTCTACTTTTTCCCCCCACCCCCCTCCAGAGGCTAAAGGAAATTAACAGCATGGTTAGAACTGGAGAAACTCCAACAAAGAAGAGAGGCATTCTCTTAGAAGACGGTACTGAAGCACCAGCTAAGCGAATCTGTCAGGAGAACCACACCGCTCTGTTAAGACGACTACAAGATGTAGCAAATGACAGAGGGTCTCACTGAGTCCAGTGTTTCAGCACAGATCTTCCCTCGCTGCTGCTCCGCCGGGCCAGGCTGCTTAGTCCATCACATGGAGTCACCAAGCCTTTGCAAGTGTCTTCAGCCAGGCTGTCCTCTTCCCACCTCGCCACCCTGATTGTGACCCGTCTCCTGCCAGACTGCGCTGAGCCTTTGTACTTGTCGGGAAGGGGCAGGAGGAGAGTCTCCCACAACACCCACAGCAGCGAGGATATGCTGCCAACCCTGCGACCCAGCCTCACCCTATAGTTAAGCTAACCATAAGGCAAGCGATCCATCTCCAGGCTTTGGCTTCGGCAAGCAGCTGAAGTGCTTTCCGTTGCTTGGAGCATGCATCCCCAACACAGCTTTCTACTGCGCACCAGGCATTTAAATCCATTTGCTCTAACCAGTCCACTCATGCTGTTTGTATCAGTGCTTCACCATTTTCATCTTTGGACTAGGAAGTTATATGTGCATCAGACGTGGGAACACTGCACTGAGATAACCATATTCAACAGTGTCTTGATTTGTACAGTAATGACTTCCACAAAACCAATGACTTACAAGTACTGTTCTAGCAAAGTCCAGTTCTGCTTGGAAAAAGAAGATGGAAATAATCTTTTTCAGCCCTGAAGGAAGCTGTCTGGATGGATTCTTTCCATATTCAGGATGTTGCATGTGCCCCTGAAAACCATCACATTGTTTTGCTTTAATGTTTGGGCACCTTGTTGTACAAAGATAGATAATTTTGTTTATGCATTGTTTTTAGCTGTGCAATGTTTTAAAGTGAACTCATGTTCAAAAGGTGGCACTTTTGATAGGGCTGTGAAGCGTCATTTTTAAGGAAGAGTAGTTTTGCTGTATATTTGCAATGGCACTTTCTAAATGTGAATATTTTTTTCAAAGGCCGACTTCAGATGTCTTTCTGTGTTGAAGCAATTTGACTTTTGTATTTATTTTCAAGTTGACATCCCGTAGCTCCCCTCTTCAGCAAATGGCATTAAGAATTTATTTTAACTTGATGTATATGCAGTAAATGAATGCAGGAAGCTAGGGATGTTTGCTTTTTTCCAAGGAATTTTATATGCTTGTCATGTTTCTTCAGATTGCTTTTCCTGAGTGTCAGGAACTGGCCACCTTGCTTACTGAGTAGGACAGTGGTGTCCATCTCTTAAAACATATACTTTGCTTTTTTGTTTGGTTTTACAGGACAGGGTTTGGGGGGTTGTGTTGTTTGTGTTTTGGGGGTGGGGGAGGGGTGTTGGTTGGGTTTTTTTGGGTTTTTTAACAGACTAAATCAGGCTGCCTGGGAGAAATTTCTCCCCTACTAACAGGATAAGAAAGTGGTGCATATATTAGACTTACTAGTTGTTTTTATTTAAAATAGTTCCAAAATACCAGACTTATTAGGAAAGCATTAAGCATACTAACAACTGGTACAGTATACCAATTTACCCGGGGACAGTGTTGTTGTTAATGCAAAATATAGCACACTCAGATTGTAGAGGTTTTTATAAGGAAGCAAAAGTTAAAAGCTTCATGTTTTCAGTCATTCCTGCTCCTCTGAATAATGGGAAAATTTAGGACTTTAATTGAATTTACAGTGGAATTAAAATTAAAGCATCTTTCATTCTTACCTGCATAACAAAAAGGCTGAAGTCAAGAAATTGTGTAGATGTTTCTGTAAAAATATTTATGAAATTGTCAGACAATTCTTGTTACTCTGTACCATTTATGTTACTTTGTATGAAAATATTGCAAGTGTATTTTTCAATAAAGAATTCATAAACTCAGTTTTATGTTCTTGTGTGAAAAAAGCATCTTATGTGCAAAGCTAAGAATAGTCTATAGCTCTCAAACACTAGGTTTGACTGCTTAGTGCAAAAGGAAAGTATCAAAGCGATCACAGAGCTGAGGTCCACAAGGCACATGATATACTTGAGATTGCAAGAACTTCAGTCAAACATTTGCAATTAATAGTTTTAAAAAAGAAAAGAAAATCGCACTTACTAGTCACACAACAAGGACAAGGCTTTACTCTTGCCCCCGTTTAGTCATCGTGTTTGTTCTAAACGCGTTTCCTCCTGTTGCTCTGCCAGAACATGGCACCACGGAGCCCGCAGAGGGTCAGCGCCAAGGACTGCCTTTGCTGGGGCGTCTCTCCAAGCACAGCCAGGGGCTGGTGGTGCTGCTCCTCTTCGCAGAGGAGGCGGGCTGGCAGGGCTATGCAGCAGAAGAGGAGCCTAGAACAAAAGCAAGCCGGTCTGTCTGCCTTGCAGGAGCTTTAATACAAGATTGCACATTTTAATCCAATGAAAGCAGAATTATCTTCATACATACTAGGCTATGTACTCATGTTTGAACTAAGTTAGGGAACTAACTAAGAATTCTTAGTTAAGTTGTTAAGAACTGTTTTGGTCACTGGCAGCCAACTACTGCATTTTTACAGCTAAGTACGTACCGGTTTTCCCCTGTATTTTTACCTAGTGGCCCTGGCACTAAGCTTCAACAGCTTCTGTTCCTATCCCTTTCTGAAACCAAATTGTTTAGGAACCCTCAGCTGTAAATAATAAGAGGTACAATTTGTAGTTTATGTTTTGAAACAAGTGCTAGAAAAGCTACTTCAACAGAGGTGTTCCAAAGAAAAAACAAACAAAAAAAACCCAAAATAAACCTAGTATGTAAAAACTATTTAAAAAAAAAAAATTCTCAAGTAGCTTCAGAATATTTATTTCAAGACTTAGAACAGAATAGTTTGCTTGGAAAGGACCTACAACAATCATCTAGTCCAACTACAAACTTAACTGTTTAAGACTGCTGGCATAACTTCTATTTTTCTTTCAGAAATATTTTTTACAGAGTTGAGAATTGCAAAGATGTTAGTCAACTTAAATTTACTTTTTCATTAAATGATATACTTGTACTAGGAAAGATGACTATAATCAAGAGAAAAGGATTTGATTTCAATGGTATTGTTTCAGTACTCATGCACCTACCTTGTTCCTGGAACAGCTGCTTTTAACACAAATATCCAATTACAGAAAGATATAGTTAGTGTTTTCTCCCCTTTCTCAATCTAATAAAAAAAAGTTTCAGATTATCCATTCTAAACTAAACAAAAATCCACATTCTTTAAATAAAAAAAAAAAGTATTTTCTTTTCAGGAACCTGCTATTAGCATGGATTTAGCTTAGAGCAATCCAACCTACTCACCACACCTACAGAGGTCTGTAACAGCTCAAAGGTAAAGAAAATTTACTCAAATAACCATCATTTTTACTTCATTCTATCATTCTTCCTTGTCATTGTTTTTACTAACTGTGGCATTTTCTAAACCCCAGCAGCAATCAGACAAATAAAACAACAGCAGCAGCCGCCACACCTCTGAACTGACATTAGGTAACACTCACCAGGATTTGCTCCCTATTGAACTCTGCCCCCACCCCGCATCATCAATAGGTGTGGGGACACGGTCCCTTTTCGGCTTTGTACAGCAGTAGGAATTAAGTCCTGCATCTACCCTGCTGCAGCTGAGATGAGAGAGCATCCCAAAATTAGAAGGGATTAAACTTCTACGCAAGTCCTTCACCTAAGTGGCTTAGGAAATTTGCAAGTCAGTGATTTATTACAAAGGCTTCTGAGTAATCTAAAAAAAAAAAAAAAAAAAAAAAAAAAAAAAAGGACTCACATTCCAGTTTAACACTCATAGTTCTGCCTCCCTGCCCAGCTGGTACAGCGTGCTCAGTCACAAAGCCAGGCCCATCTTCTGTGTCGCACTAAGAGTCCTTTAACTAAACTTTTCTAATGCTAAATCTGAAGCAGCATTTAAATTTCAATTTCAGCCTTCCCAAGAAAAGTGTAAGGGAAATAACAGAGGCAACAGAAGTAATGTTCACGGTATTTTAGTAGCTACACACTAGGCCAGCACACTAGCCCTCAAAAACTTTTCCCACATGCTTTCCTTGAAAAAAACATGGCACCACTTTCCAGGCAATAAAAGCTCAGCTTTCAGATCAGTTCCTCCCTTTCTGTTTTCCATCATAAATTCAAACAGGCATTTGACAATTCCAAGGCACTTGCAATTCCTCATAACCTGCCAGATGCCTGAAATACGCAGGCTAACAGGGGCATTAATGCCACACAGAAGAGAGAGCTGACGGAGGTAAGTGACACAGAGCCATCTCTTTTTCCTTTGTACCAGGTTAGAAGGAAGCTGGCTGCTTTTCTCACAAGTTTTTACAAGTCCAACACTGTGTTAAAGCTCACTTCAGCTATGCTGTACCCCATTCTAGAGACTTCCCTAGCAGAAAAGGGCTGCTCAACAGCAGGGTCATGCTGGACTAAAACCATATATTTGTTAGAAAGGTTAACAACCAGTGGCACATGATACAGAGGATGGAGTGAAATTGAACAAATGCATATTTAGGATTATCAGAAATCTGTTCCCTTGAATGCAAATAACAGCCAGAAACACTACAAAGGATTGTTATTTTTTTTTTAAGTAGCAAGTCAGCTTTATAAGAATCAAGAAAAAGGTAGAGAGCAACAAAAGAAACATCTTCCAAGTATTAAGCTAGCTATCAAGCAGTTGTCAGCCACCCCACACTCCCAGAAATAGTTTGATTTAAGCACGAGACACTGGCTGTGGCTGCTGCAAATGTTCCTCCATGTGTTGTGCCACACGCCTACCCACTTTCCATGGCCATAAAAGTGCTGGGGAAGGTGCAAGCTGGATGTGAACTACTTCCTGCACATACCCTTCCTAACAACACAAATTACAAGGCACAGCATTAAATAAGAGATATTAAGAAAGATATCCAAAAGCACTGGAGGGGTCTAAACCAGAGCGAGAAAACAACTGAACTCCTGCCCAAGCTACGCAGAGAAAGGCCATTCCCCGCACGCACTGCCTTCAGGTCTGCGAAGCTGCAAGCATGAAAAAAAGCAAAATATGCCCAAGAACCTAAGCACACTCTTGAGAACAAAAGCATCTTCGGACAGTTCCCTTCAACCCTGGCCTTTGTGCACAAGCACTTGAGGCCTTGGCTTCTACAAGATGGCATTCAGCAGCCCTTGCTTCTACCAAGTATTTCAGAAGTAGTTGAGGCAGAAAACAATTGAAGTCCCACACTACAGCCACTGTTACAGCCCTGTCCTGCACTAGCTATGAGCTTTCTTTCTGGTACAAGAGGAGGTAGGCTGAGCAAGACACCAACTCCCCCACTACCACCTCCCTCCCTCCCTCTCAAAGGAGGGGATCAGCAGCGAGATCACTCACCCTTTTCCATGGGGGCTGGACATGGTCTTCAACCTCTTCAGCAAAGATCCCAGGGAGAAACGACCACATCCATGCCGGGAGATGAAGCCAGGAGCTCTCTGGAGAGCTGTGTGGGGCTCACGAAGCTGCACACAGCCACACTGGCCCAGGAGATGCCACAGGTGCTGCCAGCACACACTTACCACGCCATCTCAGGCAACACATTGCACCCCAGAGTGGGCACTCGCAGCCTCCTGGCACACAGGATCTCCCTCTCACTGATGGAGGCAGGCCAGACAGCTTCTGCGGTTGGCAATACACAGTAGGAATGACATTCTTTGCTTTAAAAGACTGAAAAATTAGGTTTCAACCCCCTATGTTACACTGACAGTAGTTTCCTGAAGATCACTGAATCAGCACTGGAGCAAAGTAATGTTATTTACCCAGTTATTCGTTCCTTTTGCTCGCACAGGAGGAAAACCACATGCACGCATGTACATGCACACACGCTCTCACACTCTCTAACACTGTTACTCACTAGCTTTTCAAGAAACAGCTGTGGCACTAAGCAGCTGCTCCAGAAGGTTTGCGCTTCCTTTTGCTTTCCCATGGTGGGTACAGAAGAGAGGGAAGGACAGAAAGTCTTTCTGCTCATGTCATCACACAACTGACAACAGGAACAGCAGAGGGAATCGCTTGCTTTCTTCCAAGATCCACAGGTTTTTCCTTCTTTTCTATACTGATAGATGTATAAAATTATAAAAGGCTTACAGCTATCTGCCATCCAAGTCCTGTTCTCACAAAATAACTGACTTTAGCACACAAGATAAAGAATGCAAAAACAATTAGAAAAAACATCTTTAAATAAAGAGGTAGAATGTTCCTACTACAGGAAAGAGTACACAAACCAAAGTGCCAATTCAGAATTTTGCACTCTCCTCAAAGTTTTTGAACTGAAGACAGGACTTAGCAGTTTATTTATGTAACATGTTTTTTCAAAAAAAATGTAAGAGCAAAGTTCTTGCAAGTCCTAAGCCTTCTCACACTCTTTCCTTCCAAAGGGGTAAGAACGGGACAAAAGAGAAGCCACCACAAAAATCTCAAATCCCATTATTTGCATAGGTTTATTTCAAGGTTTGGAGTTGAATGTTTTGCTCCAACAAGCCATCACTACCAGCAAGAAAGCAACATTTCATTTGATGTTATCTTGTTGATGCTGGTTTCTAGTGTCGCTGCAGAAACAGATATAGTGCTTCTCCTAACGGTAGCCACTGCTTCAAGACTCAAACAGCAAAACATCCTATACCAAGTCTGTTGGCTTCACTCTAGTTACTGATATATCAAAGCACTAGATTGGCAATACCAATGTAAGTGGAAATACACAGAATTATTCTAGTATTGACTTTGCAATTGTCTAAAAACATATCAGCAGCCACCTTCAGAGGGCCACTAAAGACTGCAGATTTGCTCTAGATTTCCCTATCCATTTTTAAATACCACTGCCTTAACACATCATCTTCTCAGCCTCATGACAAAGTTGGATTGAGCTCTGAGCTAGAAACAGATTTGTGTTGAAAATAGTAGAAACTGAGTTTACTCTGAGTTAACTGCCCTACAAAGTCATACCAAGTCACAGACATCTCACCCTATGATTGACTCAATCTTGGCAAAAATGTCCTTTAGGAAGATCTGTACTCAACTACCACTATCGATACAGTTTAACATAAAAAAACCCAGTGCATTTAAAGCCATTAAATATGTTTAAATCTGCTGTACTAATTCACATGACCAGGGCCTGCCAGAGCCTTCTGTTTACATAGGCCCATACCTCACATATACAGAGTTAGCAAGAGCTTTCAGAGAGCTGAAGACAATAGTTCAGTTGCAAATACCCTGTTCAGAAGCACCTGCTTGGTAACTTATGCTTAGAATTCTTCTTACTTTAACCTCAAATTTGTTTAGGAAGGAGCCACTCTCAATTGTCTCAATGCTTTAGAAAGTTTTTCCTGTATGTGGAACAAAACTGTATTTAACCAGTCTCTTCAGTATGTAACATCCTGTTATCCCATTAACATCCTGAATACGCATGCAGGCGAGTACATATGTAGTCAGATGCTTCCATTCCGATTCCAGTCTTTGCTAAATGTCTACAGTATAGACAGACAGAGGGACAAAAGCTAGACCATGGTTTCTTTTTATTTTAAGATGTCACTATTAACACACATTAGTCAAGCTATCCTACGTAATCCCCTAGACACCTAGGGAATCTAAAATCCTCTAAGATTTTATTAGATCAAGAGACCACCATTAAAAGCTTTGATTTTAGTGTTTATGTAATAAAAGTCTAATAAGCCTGACACTCTGCTTTCACCCTGTCAGACTAATGTGCGCTTTAGTGACGATATCATTTTACAAATCAATAATACATCATACATCATCCCCAGCTTTACCTCTGGAAAGTGCTAAATGGAGTCAGTGAACCATCTATTTACAATTTCAAATCCTAATATATTTACAATAGAAACCAAAAGTATTTAAAACCATTAAATATAGTGTTTAACTCTGCTATATTAGTTTACATGAACACAGCTTATCTCTGGCGTCGTATCTCCAATGCTAATATTTCTGCCAGTTATTTAAGATTTTTTAAAAAATTGCTATTCCTGGAGGGAAAAAAATAAAAGCTTAAAAACCAACCCAAAACCTCCAGGCATTTCAGAGCCCTGAGGAATTACCCACCCTAGACAGTCTTCAGGTAAAAGTACTGCAGTGTTCAAGAGAGACTTCCAAACTCCAGGCAAGCCTTTAAAACCTAATGCATATGTAAAACATTAAGAGTCAGTAATCCACTGAACAGGTTTACTGGAGTCACTGCTACCATTCAGTTTTTACTAATCCATAGTCAAGAAGGAAACTGCTGCTTTGCTGTTTCTCCCTCCATTACATTCCCTCCACCCACAGAAAGTGTTTTGTGCACCATCGTCCAGAAGAGCTAAGTAGGCATCATCTTCTCTTCTTTGCTGAAAGGCTGAACTGAGCCAGGCTTTACCCATGACAGGCCAGAAACATGCATACTTTTGCAGTGCTGATCTTCTGGCTTCTTCTAGGTAGAAGAAAGTCAGAATTATTAGACACCCCAAACCCTCTCAAGTCCCTCCCCATCCGTTTTACCTTTGGCAACCACAAGCATAAAAGAGGCTAGCATCATTTCCTCTCCTCAAAGAGGAACATGGCTATTGGTTTAACTCCTGTGAATGTGTGTGGCATCTGTAGAACTACCCCGACATTACAGGAGAGTTTAAATGACTTAGTTCATGTACTGCTACCCTATCATACTACAGAGATTAAGAGATAGTCTTTGAACAGTGCCTTTTGCTTGAAGGCTGTGGCCCAGCACCACTGCACTGCTATTTGCCAAATTTCTTGGTTCTACAGAAAGAAGTGTCAATCCAAATCAAAACATTTGTCATTAACTTGACATTGTAATCGTAGCCTACTAGCTTGCGATGCTGGGCATACTGTGGAAGAGTACTCCAACCCACTGAAGGCTTGTGAACGCAAATTAACATGGCAAAGTAGCAGCTGATACCTTTGCTATACCACGGAGCTTCTTAATGCTTTCCAAGGATGGTCCTTCTCTTCCCTGAGCATTTATCATGGTTAAATGCTTGAACAATAACTATTTCTACCAAACACAATGCAATGAACATTTGAGACTGACTATTGCAATTTAGAAGACAAAAAAAAAAAGCTTCAAGTTGAAGGAGAAAGATGCAACTTCAAGCATCTGTAGATCTAAAGTAGTTTAAGATGATTAGTAAATTAGACACCTACTCTAGCAGGTCAAAGAAACAGAATAGCTTGCAGGGTTTGTTTTTGCATACCAGGAACTAGCCCTGCCTCCACACTGCTATAGGCTCATCAGATCATCTGTATGCCAACTACATCAAACCTGGAATGACGCATCAAGTTCCAGAAAGTGATAATTATGTAAGTAGACTTTGTCATACTACAGGAAGCCTTTTGCCTGACAAAGTAAATTAAGTCAGCATGAAAACAGAACCTGCGCTTCCTCTGTCCCTCCCCATGTTTTGTGTAAAAGGTGACACTATGTGACAGAATTGCCGCAACACATCAGACAACAGCAAACAAGGGATCAGTTAAGCTTGAGTCTGGCAGAGTAGCTGGCACCTGCCTATCGCATGCCACACACAGGACATCATCTAGCAAAAGCCATGTGCTCAGCAGGGAACTGGGACATCACAGCCCTTCCTGGGCTACAGTTCTAGAATAGCCAGGTTGTTTCCCAAGGTACAGGAATTACACAGCTAATAAACAAGGACCCAGGGTTGCAGAAAAAGGGAAAGACAGGATACAGGATTAAGGAACTTCCTTTTTCTGTGAAGGAAGAGAATGTTCTCAGCTACACTGATATTTTGGAACAAATCTGCTAAAGCACAGAAGTTGGGCCATACCTGCTATCAACAAAGTACTCAAGTGACTAAAGTACCACACATGCAATAGTTACTGAAGATGTCACTTTTCACTTAAAAAGAAATTAACATGCATCCCCAAAGAAAAAGGACGAAAGAAAAAGCATTGTTTGCTATAAGTCTCTGAGACAGCATCATACCCTTTCAATTTCAAGCACCTCAACCTGTTCTTTCTTAGGTCTTTGATTTAAAGGTTAAGAAAGAAGGAAGGAGAGAATGAAGGGCAGGGGAAGAGTCAAAAGTATTTCTCAAGTTTTTATAAGAACATCAAGAAGTCAGAATCTGATCAAAATATTTTCCTGTGTGTTCTAAAGCTGGAGAAAAGCCACCTCACCTCAAGCCCTGCTGTGACTCTGGCTGTTAGGAACATTGCTACACTGAGCTTACAGGCAGCATATTGTATTAAGATCAATGTAAAAATCTCATTCGTGGCAGAAGACAGGAAGAACATGAGTTAAAGCTTGCAGCAAGGAAGACTGAAGTTTGGACTGACAAAAAAAAAAATTTTTTATTACAAAAAAAGCAGCAAACACCACCACAGCTCTAGTGCAAGGAGCCCAAGTCAGTAACTAAAACATTCAGAATGTTTTTCCTTGACAGTCCAGCAAAAATACAAGCCACCATTTCAGAATCCCTAGGCACTACAAGCAGATTTACTTGTCATGCCACTCAGTGCAGACTCAGAATTGCTGTGTGCCAGCTCTTTAAGTGCAAAGAAATAATAAATAAATAAAAAAAACCACAAAAAAAACAACCAAAACCAAAAAACAAACCCTACCCTGTTCCCCAAAACCAAATGTGTTGCTCAGGTGAAAGCTGTATGAGCCAAAACATTCTTGCTATATCAGTAAGAGTGCTTTGTGACAGAAGTAACTCTATGCACTCTTCAATTAGCTGATATTGTCTTATTAGAACTCAGTGTTGTTAGAGATGTGAGCAAGGTACTCTGCCTGTGCTGCTTCAAAAAGTCTGGAATGAGAAGAAAGCCCTGAAGCTTTGATTCAATAATGAAAGATCTCTCAACAGAAGAGAACAAAGTTGGGGACTGTCAGGTTATGCAGAAGTGGTAACGACCATGACAAGTGCAGGACAAGCTAATAGGCAGTCAGCAAATCTCTTCTTTCCCCTCTTTCCTTCCCTTCCACCCCTAAACAAAAAAATCTGCCAAGTGTGCCAACAGTTGTACTAACAAAGCTTTCTAGCTGGCTAAATGATTAATTGCTTAACACACTGAAGTTAGAACTGTGACATAACTGCTTAGTTAGGAGACCAAATCAGTTTCAGCATGCCTGCTGATCCAAAAGAAGGGTGGAATAAGGTTTGTCTAGCACACATTCATCTCAGAGACAGAGAACCTTTCTTCCCTTATCAGGCAATAAACCCACACTACAGTGAGAATCTGGACTTTGCACATACCTTCTGAGTCAACATCTTCTCTCTAGCTTCATCATGTATAGCTGGATTCCATGGAGAAAAACTATGGAGAAAGTATAGTTACCTCTTACTTCACATTTTTGCAAACTACAGCTTAGAGCAGAAAGCAGCAATTTTCCTTGGTTTAGTTTGTTGAATTTCAAGTAAACATTGAAAACTCAGACTTGTAGTTAAAACATACTGTTAAGAACTGAATTCACATTGTCATGGATCTTTTCAACATGAAGTACTTGGGTTTTCGTTTTTGTTTTCAATGAGAACTGGCAATTCAGCAGGTACTACATGAAACACTACTCATATTCCCTATGGTGCTGACTGCTCCATTCCCTACGCAGTCAAGCTTAAAAGCATTTTAAAAGCGTGACCAAAGCTATAGTCATGCAAACTATGTTCAGGAAAGTCCAAAAGCAGTATTTACTCCATGGGTATCTCTACCTGAGGGACATGAAGTGATCTGGAGCTTTTGTTTGTTTGTTTTGGGGTTTGTTTGTTTGAGGTTTTGTTGAGATTTTTTTAAGTCTTGGTTGCTTAGTGAACAAACAGTAAACACAAGTGTCTGATTATATTTAGGATTCACTCAATAGTAAACAGAAGGAAATGAGGGTAGGAATATTCAAAGTAATGCTATAAATGTAAGAAAAAAAAAAAAGTCAGTCAGCTTGGCAGAGAAAGGCTTCAGATCAACAACTATACCAAAACTTGTACTTGAAACATTAGGACATGGTGAATTTGCTCATGGTACTTACATGATTGCATAGGGATCCTCTATTTTGGGCTGATCAAATAAATGACTGCTGCATAGCCTGACACTGTCCACTACTTTACTTTTGAACAGCTGAATATCTTTTTCATAACTGCAAGAGAGAAGTAAGTAATGTTAAGTAATTGCAAGGAGGTACAGGTTTGCTTTAGAAGCATGGACAGACTTGGCAAAGCCTCAGCTTTAGTTGCTAGTGCAATCAACTCTGGCAGTAGAGACCATGAACCGATAAACAATTTTACAAACCTCTTGTTTCTGCAAGTCTATGCAAAAACGTCTTAAGAGACCATATCTATACACATGGAAGATACTTACAGCACTGCAGCCTCAGGATTCAGAGGAGTAGTTGTATCAATCTTGTAGAAGACTCTGCGAGCATACATCAATACTTGCCATATGTGATTATGATTTCGCCTAAAAAGAACAAAACACAAATGAAGAAAGGAACAAAGTTCTTTCAAATTATACATCAATATGTTACCACTAACCTCCATTTTGCAAATGCTCTTTTCACATCCAGTTCACCAGATAAAGGATCTACTAGTGGATGGAAGACAGGCAGATCAAAAACCAAGCGCTGTATTAGAAAAAAGAAATTCATTATGACAACTTCAATACTAATGCTAAAACCACTGGGTGAAGGTCACTCAAGATGTTGCTTCCAAATACTAATTAATTGTTACTGTATTAAAAGAAAGCAACCTGAAGTGCTTTATACCAACTGTGAAACTGTAACCCAACACACCCATGTTACATGCAGGGTCCTGTCCTCTCTCACATGCTTATCACCAAATCAGGAAACTAATCCAGCTAACCACACAGGCACTAGTGCCAACACAGGTAATATCAGATAAGATCAGATTAAAGGAGTTTTTCTGGTTTAGCTATTTGTGACTGAAAGCTTTTTACATACTTGAGCTACAATCAATACTTCTTTTATCCTACATATTTTTAAGTAAACTGTGCAGTGACATCACGGTGTCTTCAGTTCTGTACAGCTAGCTTCCTCTGGTATTCGTGCATTCTTCCAAAAGAAAACTTAGTTTCAAAAGGAAGGTTTTAAAGCCCTATGGGAGCAATAGAATGATGGCTGTATGAGAGATACTGAAGTCTGATCTTTGAAAGAAACTGTTTCCTACTGGCTCTGTCCTTTTAAAGATGATGGCTTTGCACAAGTTTGACACCAGGCAGACAGCTTCCTGACATAGCAACTTGTTCTCAGCTACAGCAGTTACACACACCTGTCCCTCAATCTTCCTCTTACAGAAATTTGGCCAAGAGGACCAGCTGCTCTGCTCTGGAGAGTCAGACTGCCACAAGATTTTTTTTAAATTTTATTTTTATATGTTAATTGATGTAATAACTTGGATACTTTTCCCTAAAGAGAAAAAGAGAAAGCAGAGATGGAAGGTAACACTGTACTATCTATCTCCTACTGCCTTTTTTTCACCAACGTTCTCCTCAACTTCTTGTTGTTGTTTGTTTCAATGTAATTTAGAAGAGAGACAGGCAAGAAATCCTGCAGTACTACAAGCAAGCACAGCACAGGTGCCTGGAATTTATGTTCCATTATATCACTACTCAGAATTTGCATACTACTTTAAGTGTTTCAGTGTTGACTTCCTTGCCGAGGAAGTAGCAGATCAAGAGTTGAGGTAAAGAACTGCTTGATTACTTCATACTCTAATGCATCTAACCTCAGGAAGTTCACTGTACACCAGCCTTAGTAATCAGAGTAACTTAATTCCTCCACAGATGTTAGGATATATGTACAAGACATTGCAAATGAGCCCAGCCAACTGAACAAAACTAGTTCATGGAAATGAGAAGCTAACTGGTATATTAGCTTTAATAAAAAGTCATACTTAAAACACCAGAAAACAAGAAAAACCCAAGATACACACAACCACTTACCGGGCAGTCTCCATCTGGGTAATTATCAGGAATATAGACAGTAAATTTAAACACACCATCCTGGTAGAGCCCATGTCTTATGAATATTACACCAAACCACACTGCAAGTGAAAAAGTTTGCTTGAGTGAAAGAATTTAAAAATATATATATGTAAAAAAACTTTAAAAGTTAGGTTTAAACTTACTTAATGCTGATCGGTAAGATGGTTGCACGTAGACACCTGGTAGTTTCTGCTTTACAACCAAGGTACTGCAATGAGAATCAGCATTTAGGATAGCTCCACAACCACACTAAATCTACAGCAAGCTGACAACAGTAAACCCAGAATGTACTACCAACAGCTTAACAGGGGACTTCTTCCACAAACCTACAACTTCTTCCACAAACTTACACGCAATTCCCAAGGTCAGATTGCTCACAGAAGGAGGTGGCAGAAAACTAGTGAAACCATATTTTTTCACTCTTGTTTTTCCTACCCCTCCATTTGAAGAGTTACTAACAGGAGACATTATTCCTCCTGATAAAACTGTAAGTAGAGAAGTAGAAATAAATTCTTCCCCCAGTAGATGCATTTAACACATGTCATTACTGAAATTTCCATTTTCCTACTGAATCCCCAGTTTCAAAGTAAAGAAGAAAAAAAGAAATGCAATTAAGTAATTTTGAATGCAGATTTGCAGTCAATTGTAGAAAATTTTGAAATGTTTAAAATTTAAGTTAAAGTTTGGTCACAAGTAGTTTTTCAGTTTTAGATGAGACTATGCTGCAGGTCAAACAGGAATTACACTGGCAACTGACAAAAAGTAACAGAAAATAAAAAGGACAGTCAAGAAGCAGGGTATATTAGAGATCTGGATCGAGTGATTCCAGGCATCTAATTAACAGGATGGACCAAGTAATTTTCCCAAACTTGCACTTATTTGCTATTTCACTTCTTGAGATAATAATCCAGTCACGATCTTCAGTCACCAATGACCAGTGCATTATGAAAAGAGTTTCTACATCTCCTTTTGCTTTTTAGGAAAGTCCATTTGATAATCAACATTACTACAGGGGAAAAAATGTGCTATTTTTACTAGTTTTCAAATCAAGGAGCACAAGTAGTTGCTAGTAAGTTTAACCAACTGTAGTTGTATGGTATGCAGATTCTACTGAATGCTATAAATGATAAACCAAATTATTCACTTCACAGGTTTTCCAGTTACTTGGCATATAGGTCCATTAAATTGAACTCTGCATGCTTGTACAGATAAACCATAATCTTAAAGCAGAATATTAACACAGTCCTGTGCTTATGATTTTCATAAAGTTAATTATTATTTCCCTAATAATAAATTTGTTAAACTAGAGGAGTTTACATTATGATACCAATATATTTTTGCATGCTGCAGAAGAAAAACATCTTTCTTGAATTAAGAAGTCAGGGTCAGTTCCCTGAAAAAAAAAAAATAAAAATTACTGTTTTGAGAGTTCTCACTTTCAATTTAATGGTTAAATGCAAGAACTGAGACTTAGCATTGCGTAAGGACTCCAGGGATTTCATTCCAAAAGGCACTACATACTTGAGAATCCAGCATGTCTGTTACAGAGGAAGTCCCTTCAGCTTTGTAGCACAGAACAGTTTATGTAAATAGAAAGTTTTGCAGACAAATAGAGATTTCTATGCTCACACAGCAGTCTACAAATCACTAGACTGGATCAAATGCAACTGATCTGAAGAAAGTTATTTAAATTGCGCTAACTCCTCCCTCATAAGTTTCACATTAAATATCACTGAAAGACAGGAAAGAATATAGTCTTCCTAATATCCATTTAATAAGCCATATCAGACAGCGTTCAAGTGTTCCATGTAACAACTGAAGGAAGCTCCCACATCCTAACTCCATTAGACAGTGCCATATATTCATAACCATCTTCCCACTAAACATCTGCTTGCTTCTATTTTAATACTTGTTTGAAAAATTCAGTATTTCTGACCAAAAAGCTGTTAGGATAACTGGTCAGGATGCCTAAACCCAAAATGTGTTTACTTCAAGACTGAGAAATATAATAATTCAGAGAATCACATCTAATCACGTCCCTTTAAATCTCATCTCATACTCCTCTCCCCTTCTACCTCAAGAGATTGAGACTGCTGCTCCAGAAAAAGGATTTTGTAGAACTTAAGTTTTACTGCGTTCTTCAAGGACTATGGGAGAGACACCATGTAAGAACTAGATCCCTGCATGGTTTTTTGCCACTGAAGCATAAGCCCAGTGACCTAAAAGACACAAAAAGTGAAAACCTACAACTCTGCAAGGAGGGAATACTCCAAATAAAAAGGCCCATAAGAAGCATGTGTTCCATTTGTCGACTGGGATGACATAGCAGGTGAAGCAGGCTTGGTTATTGGCACAGCATTCTTTGGAATAGAAGGCAACTGTTTCTTTGTAGAGGCTCGTAGAGGACTGGTTCGCAGCTCTCCACTCAAAGTTTTCTCTTCAGCATCGGGTCTCTGTTAGATTGAAAGAGAACCGTGAGATTACAGGCTGTATTTCATAAACATTTAACACATGAACATATTTTAACACAGGTTTAAACTCAACCTTGTTAATTACAAGTCTGGCCAATGAAACATATCTTGAGTTTTGGTGTTCTACTGCTTGGGGGTGGTGTCTCTTTGGGGTTTGTTTTTAAATAGACTTTTATTCACTCAAACCTAGTCTACAAGTACAAGAGTAATCAATGCTGGATAGGAAATCTGCAGATTAGGACAAATACTTAAGGAGGCTTACGTTTATTTAGAAACTGGAATCACATAGTATATAACATCAGCTTAGAAGTCAATCTATTTCTAGCACACAATGCATCAAAATAAATCAATTCTACTGACAAGCATCCTCACATTCTAGACTTCAAAGAGTCTTTAAAAGTAGTGTAGTAAAGCTGGGATGAAATAAGAACTTTTTACAGAAAATTTCATGTGTTTCACTTCCTGCCTGTGCTTAAGACACCAACATCCCACTTGGAACTGATCACATAGCCCACTCCCACTGTGAGACAATCACCATTTGACAGTAATATCAAGTTTAAATAGTTTTGCTATAGCAATCTTTTTACGCCTATGCTGTCTTTTATTAAAAAAGAAAAAAAACAAACAAAAAACCTTTTCTACTTAACTGGTCACTGCTACGCTGCTAGCGAACATTTTACTACATACAGACCTCAAAATCATTCTATAGATTGCCAAGACAAACCTGCAGACTTGTGATTAGGCTAATTGCAGTGACTACAGGCATGATTTAGGCTATAGTGTTTTGAAGTGCTTGAGACTTGGACTAGTAACAATACCTATGTCATAAGCATTATCAACAAAGTTATATAATTTGCCCTAGCAAAATTATATAACTCACTTGAGAAGTGATTAACCCTAGAACTACCACGCTTTCATCATTGCTACAATCTGAAGTAGCAATAGTATTATGGAGGCAGAGTTTTGTCAACGCTCACTGCACATGCAATACCTGGCTAAGCTCTATGAAAGACAGTAAACAAATGTGTTAAGAAACAAGTGTTTCAACCGTTTGAACAAGTTTGTTTCATCTTTCCTACTTAAAGATGCTTCAGATAAAGAAAAGTCAACAAATTCTGGAGTAGACTCCATCCACAGGCAACTCCATCCAGTTAATACAGCTCAAAGCTAGCTTACACTTTTATTGAAGAGGATCACAATCCTCAGAATAAAACACACACTCCAACTGTATTTGTGTATCATCTGATGGTCTCTTCCGGAACTGCTACCACCCCTCAAGGCACGTTAACACCTTATGGCACCCATTCATTAAATACCTTGCGCACAGAACTTGTAGACATACTCCAGAAAGGGTTCATAACGTGTATTCCAAATAAATGACTGGAACTCTTCAGTGTCTTCAGAGTGTCCTCAGGCCTCTCTGGTTTATACCCTAAAAATACACAGAACAAATATGCATTCTAAGAGATAAACAGCACTCAATATATAAATAGGATTCAGGTCTAATTCTGCAGCCAGATTTATATTTCTGTAACTTCAGAGGCAAACTTCTTGTACTTAAGACTGACAATAGTTAAAATTGCCAAAACTCTATTATATATTAGACTCCAGGACAATACTACAGTTGTCTATGAAGTAATTTTTGCACAGGAATCCCTGCCTTCTTTCTGCTAGAAAGATACTCTAGATTCTGCATTCCATGTTTTGTCTTGCCAACTGGAAAAAAAACCCATCTATTGGCTCAGCACAGTCAAGAAAGATCCTCTACACATGCAAATATTAAAAAATTATAACTTCACCATTTCAGTCCAGCACCAGACAGTACTACAATGGCTTACTCTGGCTTACTCTCGTAGCACAGTTAAGTGTTGTCTCTCACATACACTGCTGACTTTGCATGTTTCTGAAGCACTCCAGTTTGAAAAAAATCTCTGCCATTCCTAGTGAAAGAGATGATCCTCCCATTGAGTTTGCATCATGTATGTGTCATTTTGTTTTCATCTGCATTGGAACACCACCAGGAATAGACAAAGCCACAGAACACAGAAGTTTTTCTGTAACTTATTTAATGGTTTCATTATGAGCACTAAGGCTTAGTGCTCTTTAGATCAGCAGTTCAGTAACAACGACTTCAGCAGTATTTAGAGTTTCAGTGTCATCTACTGTAGATGTCCTGGTTTTTCCCCTCTCTCTAGTTTGTTGTTTGTTTTTTTTAAAAAAAGTCTTGCTATTGTTTGTGCAAGAACTCTCATCTACAGCACCTCTTGTCTGGCACAGCCTACTTCCTCCACTCTTCCCCCCCCCCCCCCACTTCTCCTAGTTACCATTCCCCTTCCTGCCCCCCCATTTCTGGCTATATTAACTAAGGTTTTGAGACAATTCACTCTACTCAATTTCTTTAATAGGAAGTTGTACAACATTGACCAAGGCAATTCATAGGATGAAAGAGAAACAGAGAAAACGGCACAGGCTTCTATTGTGATCAACAATAATTTTTTCTATAGTAAGCAAGGCACCACCTGTTCAGCCATTGTTTTGACTAGTTTATAGAGAAAAAGGTAACATTATGTTCAAAAATCTCCCTAAAAGGAAAATAAATGCCAATTTTGTTAAAAGAAAAAAAAAAAGCCAGACAATTTATCCAAAGAAAAGTCTAGCAATGGTAAATTTTTAGAAGAAACATTGGTATCAAATCATAGGTATCCTTCTAGACTATATAGCAGACAAGCATTCAAAAATGCAAGCACCATTTAGAAAAGTGATGAAAATTAACTAATTTCTCCACCCCAAAATCTCCTCAAAACATTCCAGTACGCATGATTCCTCCAGATATTTTTCCTCTTCAGCAGCCAGTCTCACATCACTCTGAGCCACTGAAAACAGAAAGTCAAAGCACAGCTACCACACCAGGGCATGCCCTGTGACAACAGGGAGAAAATGTTTTCACTTTTCCCCATCTCCTGCCTGGAAAGCAGAGCCACGCCAGAGGGCTATGCCGTGGGCCTTTTCTCTTCCATGAAACCCAGGCAGACTAAGTAAGACAGCAAGATACTAGGCTAGGAAGGTACAAGACGTTTCCTCGGTAAACTTCAGCGTAACCAGAGGGTGGAAGAACTGACGCACAAAGCAAGCACCTGAGTGCTATGGCTTTGACAAGAAAGTAAGTGCTGGAAGCTGAGGTACAGGTTGGAAGACAATTACCTGGAATCTGGAGTGATTACAGGTTTGGGGTGGGATTTTTTTCTTTGTTTGTTTGTTTTGGACTGGTGGTTTTTTTAATACTAGGTAATATAAATTGCATTATTCCACAACCAGAGATATGAGATACAAGAGCTGAGCAGGACAAAAAATGACTTACGTACATAAAAAACAGCCTAACCTATTAACACAAACAGGGAACGGATCTGGAAGCTTGGTAACTGGTGCTAGATGGAATTCAGTCACTGACTCCACCTTTCAGAAAGCAGCTATGCATCTCAGTACACTTCCAGCTTTGTTGAAAAGCTTTTCATTATAGAGACGCCTATTAACAGGCTATTAAGAGCAGTTTATATCTCCAAATACAACATTATTTTAGCTCTAAACTGCAGAATAACTTCCAGAGATTCTCCTGCACAGACATTTTTTATCCTGTTACTTGCCAGTAATAAGTCATACATGGTCTTGTCCTAAACTTACTGTTTAACTGCCTCCAGTCTCATTCACCTGTTAAAATACTATTTATGATGGAGAACTAATAAACTCAGAGTACCAGCTGCCCAGAGGAGAATCATTTAAAAAGCCTTTCAAGGTGTTCTAGAGTTTGTCTACTTCTGATCACACTCACTCCTAGCTGTGCTATGTGGCAGTGGAGAATAATATCAGTATAGGAAACTTATTCGCAACTGCTTATGCTCTGTAGCGCCTTCACCTCACAATTTACTACCCCACATTAACACAAAGAATAATTAAAAAAAAAAAATCAATCAAATAACAGCATATTTAAGTTAGACTGTTTATCCTACTTCTCACTATGGTGAAGGTCTGCAGCAGACAGAGAGCCAAGTCCCAATATCATTAAGTGGAATTTCTAGGTAGTTTAGTCATTCAATCTTACACAGGGCTACAGTGCCTACTACAAGGTACCTACCATTATGATACCTTAAGCTGCTCTATCTACCAAAACCATCAGCTTCCCACAAGAACCCAATACACTCTCCTCGTTTTATGAAAAAGTAATAAATAAATTCAAAATCATCGCCCTGTCTCCCTTCCCACTATCATGATTCACAGTGCCTCATCAAAGGAGAAACTAGTGTGCCGCTCAGTAATACGTTCTACTAATTTCCCCTACTTCAAAAATAGAAAGTAACAGCAACCTTCCTAAGCAGACCTCCTCCCATGGGCTTTTTATAGATATCTTTTTCTCTAGTGTTTTTCTTCTAGTACAACAGCAATTAAAAAAAGACACAACACAGATTTGTTAAGAAACATTATTTCAAATGCTGCTTCTTGGAAAGGCCTTCTAACTTCTATACAGCACTGCATTACTAAGGTCCTATCACACCTGGACCAAGAAAGCCACCTGCCACCAAGCATAACCTTATGTTGACAGTCACCAGCACTGAGGTACACAATACAGGAGAGCAGTCAGAGCAAGTGTAAACTCACGCAGTACTTCATCATCACTCTAAAATACTTCAAAAAGTTATCACTAATGAAAACCAAAATTTTAAGTACTTCACTTTTGCACATTCTCCTTCTCTACACTAGGTACTCTCATTAAAGATTACTTCTATTATTTATACCTACTGTCATACCACATGTCATATTTCTCTCCTGCCATCAGCAGAGACATTAGATTAAATAAAACACTATTAAACCAATCTGACAAGAACTTCATCTGCCTGGAACAGAGCACTTCTCCAAGTATTTTCTGGAAACATAAACAATTCCTCAAGAAGAAAATAAAAAAGAATGTGTAGATGAACACATATAATATAAATTCTTATATATATGTTTTTATGCATTTGATTCCCTACCTAAAAGGGAAGGGAGCCACTCCTACACCTGAGAATAAACAGAGCTGATTAGGCAGGGCACAAGAGAACAGCACATGTTCATCACAACACTATTACACGTTTGTCCAACAACTGTAACTGTCAGTTTACACCCGAACTTACTTCTCAGCACACCTACTCCTGATCGTCAAGGAGTTTCTCCACGGATTTCGCCAGCCCACACCTTAACCTACTGGACAAGGGAGTCGCCGAAGGAAACGCTGGCAGCGAACAGGAACGCTGACCAGTCAAGCCTGTTTGCCAACTCTTCCTCCACAGGTGGATTACACCTCTCCTACCGACACCTGCTGCCGCGACTTCCACCCCCTAACGCCCTTGTCGAGGAAGCCATAACCTACGCCAACGAAACCAGCCCTTTCACAACGAACAGCTAACAGTTTAAAAGGCGCAAGAGGATGACTTGCCGACTTTCACAGGACAGCTGGGTTTCCCGAGGGGGCTGTCAGCTAGAGGACGGCTGGGTCGCAAGAGGGAAAGAAAACAACCAAAAAACCCACCCCCAAGCCCTCCTAGTCGGGCGAAGTCCCGAGACCCGAGCGGGGCGCAGCCTCCCCCGGCAGCACTCCACATCGGGGCCACGGCCGCGCCCGGCGACGCCGTTTGAAAAGGCGCGGAGAGGCCCGCTGGGCCCCGGCCCCAGCCCCGCCGGCGGCCGCCCCGAGCCCCGCTGCTCGCCCCCGCCGCGGGGCCCCTGGAGGAAGGGGGCCGCGGGGGCCCTCGCACGGCGGGCGGCGCCGGGCCGGTTCCCCCCGCGAGGGACAGGGCTGTCCGGGCCGGCAGACGCTCTGCGCGGCGGCGGCAGCTCCTCACGGGGCGAACGGGCGGTCGCCGCCCGCGCCGGCCCGACCCCTCCCGGCGACAGGTGACGGCCCCGCGGGGCGCAGGCAGACGACCCGCCGCAGCGCCGGCCCCGCGGCGCGACCGGAGCTGCCCACCGCCCTCCCGTGCCGGCGGGGACTCTCTCCCCGCGACCGCCGCTGGCGCTGCGCCCGGGAAGGCGGAGCCGGGCCGGGCCGGGGGCAGCCGCCCCGCCACGCTCGCTCACCCGCGCCGAGGCTCCCGCCGCCCCGCTCCACTGGACGAGCGGCCCAGGCCCCGCCAGCCGCCGCCGCCGCCGCCGCCGCCGCTCCCCCCCTACCCCCTCCCCTGCCCCATTTAAAGCCCGCCCCTCAGCATCGCACATCCGGACCCGGCCTTCCTCTCGACCAATCGCCGTCCTGTTCTTCCGGGACGGCTCCGCGACTCGGGGCGGCGGGGACGAAGCCAGCCAATCACAACCACCGCCCTCTCCGTGAGGCAGTAAGGCCGACTTCTCGCCTGTCACGGCGCGGGGCGGGCGGCCGCTGAGGGTTCCGCCCCGGGGACGGGGAGTGGCCCGCGTGCCTGTCCGTCTCGCGGCGGGCGGACCAACGGGGCGGTGGGGACGCACCTGTCACTCTCTCGACAGGAGGAAAGCGCTGGGGCCGGAGCTTAGAGAAAAGAATCTCCCTCATTGGCCGGCGGGGGGAGCGAGGAGGCGTGCCGTCGGCCGGCGGGCCGGGGCCGCCGGAGGCGGCCATTAGCGGCCGCGGCCGGCGGGGGCAGGGGCCCGGCTGGGCACGAACGGCCGCGTGGAGGCGGGGCCCGGGAGGGGGCGGCACTGCTGCTGTACGGCGGGGCTCGGCCGTCACCCTCAGGGCGCGGGCCCCGTCAGCCGCGGCCGCCGCTGTCCGCCCGTCCGTCCGAGTGAAACTGTCGCCGGCGTCGGCTGGGCCGCGGCGGCCTGGCGTGGGCGGAGAGGCTAGCCCGGGGGCCTGCCGCCACGCGATCCAAAAGCGAGTTGAAAAAAGGCAGAAAAGGGAGGAAGGGGGAATTGAAAGGGGCCGAAAGAGCCCTCCGGAGGCGGCCTACGGTACAGGAGAGAGCCCGCGCCCGCCCCGCCGGACGAGGCGACCCGAACCGTGGCCGTCAGGCGTTCCGCGCGCGGCGGCCTGCCCATGCGGGGGGCCCGGCGGCCGCCCCTTCCTCTGCCCGCGGCCTCTCCGAGGCGGCGGGCCGAGCACAGGCCAGAGCTCCGGCCGCCGCCTGGTGAAGACTTCATCGGTCACGGGCTTACGCCACTGCTGGGAGCAGGCTTCGAAAAACTGGCATTCTACAGAACATGCTTGAGCCGGATTTTTTCCTTTTTTAAGCTAAGAATGCATACCAGCTTCCACTGTTGGAAAGGTACATGTACATACACGCGCACGCAGTGTCAGTTCATAGTTACGTATACGTATACATGTGTATACGTACAAAATTTAGCTCCAAAAAGCTGCTGAAGGAGCAAAATAACAAAAGTCAGGAGGTTGCTTCTTTTCGTAATTGGACTTTTTCTGAGCCCTGTAGAACAATTGCAAAAATGCTATACCAAAACCAAAGTAACTTGTCAAGGTTTGGAAGATGACAACACAATCCGTGCTATCTCGAGTATAAAAATTACAGAGAAAATTAAAAACCAGTGAATACAGGGTGGATTTTTTTTGTTCCTAAGTTATGAGCAAAAATACCATGCTGAGGTTATCACTTTGTCTCAATTATTGTAACCTTCTCCTATCTTCCTGTCCTCAAAATGCCACTTGACAATAGTCAGTCAGATAACAACGTTGTTATTCTGGCCAAACCACTGTCTTGGTTTCTAAAACCCTTGGCAGTTTGCTTTTCTTCAGTGTTTCAAATGCAAGCTCTTTGCCCACACCTCTGAAGTGCTGCACAACTTCCGTTTAGGTTCATATCCTAAATTATGTAGCTTCCACTGCTACATGCAGTAGCAGTCACCTGTAGCCTCATTTTCTTTCTTAATCTCTTTCCTGCTACGTATGTTTTCTTTTTTCTGCTCTAAATCTTGTCCCACCATCTCTCCTTTAAAGGTTGCATTTCCAGAAATCTTTTTTACATGGTTACCTTCACCAGTGGGCTTTTCAGACCTAACCATTCCTCAAAGTGTCTTGCCTGTATTAGATCCTGATCTTGCTAAGGAATGCAAGATGATCATTAAATGCTCATTTACATGTTATGCAGATGTCATAGATCGTATATTGCAAAATTCTGTGGCTGGAACAACATTTTAGTGTTAATTGCGTATACATGTTCAGGATGTTGCAAAACTGTATCACAATTGTAATGTGAATAATATTTCAACTTTAATACCAGGGATTGAGAGGAATACTTTACCAAGCCATTGAACACATCACTGTTAATCTTCCAAATGCCATGACCGTCCAAAGCTTCCTATTTTGCCAACTACAGAAATAAAACTTTGACAAGAAAGAAACTAGTTTTTGTCTAATACATTTTCATAAATGCTTCTTTCTGGACCACTGATAAGGAAAACACCTTTTCTGTCATTTTTTACTAGAACCACCTGTAATTAATGTACAGACCTACACCACCATCATTTGTGGGAATCCAGCAACAGGACCTGTTTGCAATCTGGATGCAAGGCTGTCACTTAAAATAGCGTCTCTGTGCTCAAATGATGCTAAACGTTTTCCTAAAACATCAAAGCACTTTTGTTTAGGTCTCTGGATTTGTTGCATTGTTTTGTCCTGTGTATGATCAAGTGAGGAAATCTGAAAACATGGCTTTTGATAAAATGCGATAGTAAATCTTGCAGTGTATGCATAAACCTCAGTTAGCACTACTGATTGTACAACTGCAGTGTTATAAAATTTATTCCCTCTTTTGCTTCCGAAACCCAAAGCCCATCTAAATAGATGTCCTCAGGTGGGCTTTACACATCAGGAAAGTTAAATGAATACATAATTGACCCGCTGGTAAATAGTAACACCAGAATAGCTAAACTTAATGACTTTGTAGAGGAATGCAGAAAGTTGACCTGCAAGCTGAACTAAAATACAGAAGCTCAAAAAAATTACATGGTAGACTAAATTCCCTTCTTAGTAATGCCTGGTCTAGAATGAATTCTACTTAACAAAAACCTTTGTATTTTGACTGATATAAGAGAATAATCTGGCCTAGAATGCCCTTTGTATATTGCTTACCTTATGACAGGTTTCTTTCCCTATGGCTTGGTACCTGTAGAAAGTATTATGGGATTAATACAAGTCTAAACAAGCTTTATATACTTTTTTTTTTTCCCCTACCTTTAGATACTTTGTATCTGTTTCACCCTGAAGTATAAATACAGTAAGGAATTTAATGTAAAACAACCTTTTTAGGCTAGCATAGAAAAAAAGTGTTGGCCAAGATTTTTTACAATATGTATGTTCGTACACCAAAACCATATATACTCATAATCCAAAACCTAAAATTGCCAAGCACCTACCTGTGTCTCTGTGGAAGAAGAAAGAGTGCGATGGCTGTATCGTTTAAGGCATATTCAATATTATGTTTAACTGTTCAGCATGCAAAAACGCTGGGTAGTTCTGACTGACTTCATCCGGGCCGGAATTTGACTTTGTGGTGGCAGCAGTTTTGAGAAGTAATCTGAACTGAAGAGATGGGAGGAAAGTTAAACCCTGTGTTTAATGAGTGGGAGGGAATGCTGGGCACCACTAGGTGGTGTGCGGCAGCTGTTCGCCTTGCCGTCGGAACCCATAAGCAGAGAAATGACAAAAACACTTCATGGACTGAAACACGGTATGTGCCATATGACAAAAAGAAATGATCAGGCCTAGTGCTCCTAGCTGCAAACAAGCATGGATGCTTATCTCCCACTGAATTCCCCGGTAGTTCTATAGGGAGACTAATACAAAAATTTTGAAAAATAACCCGTGTAACTACAAAAAACATTCCCTTACTTGATAACTACCGATAGTAACATGACTTTTTCTCTCTAAAAATGCAAAAGTGAAAGATAGTATTTTCTCTTTTTCAAAGCTAAAAAGCAGAATTACAAACATGGTTAAAAACTTGAACCCCTGAACATCTTTTTTGTACTTTCAAGTGCAATTCCTTTGTGATTTGTAGACTAGAAGAACATACTATCAACACTTTATAGAACAATCTAAGTAAAAATAAAAGCAGTCAAGTAGTCAATTTCGATTTTCATTTTTTTTTTAACCTTTGTGAAAATGGTGTACTCTCTGATGCAGGGATTATTTTAAATTTCTCCATGCTGGTCTCAATTTGCATAGTTACTGAATGGTGAATGTGGAATTCCTGATAACAGGACATCCTTTCAGTAAACCAAGAGAGATAAATTACCGGCTCCCTAAAATATGTTGATAAGCATACAAGAATATTTAAAAATGGGGGGTTTCATTTTACATACATCTAGGAATCAGTGAACGGAACAAGGTTATTTCACAGTGCACAACAGAAGTTGTCCATAAGGAGGAATACATCATGTCACAGTCCTCTCATCAGCCTGAAGGACAGTAGTACAAGCAACATCTGAGTAAACTGTTTGAAATGGGTATTTTTTGGTAAGGCTAGAGCTATTGAATGTCTTCAGCCTTTCTTGCTAGGTAATGCCAGGTATATGCCAGAAAGGTATTTGATTTCGGAAGGCCTCCCTGAAACTTACTACCAGAACTGCTAGTTTCCATACAGGCCTTCATAGCTTGACATAAAATGCTGTCCAGATCCATGGTTCCCATAATGCATGCTGCGGTATGGGTCTCTTGAGCTGCTTTGGCACGCTGCTCCATTTGGATTTGAAATTTAGTACTGTTTTTCTCAGTTTCACCCAGATTTACCTTAGCACAAGACAAGCCTGTTAACAAAGTATAAGAAAGAAAAAATCAAACTTAGTGAAGATTAATTAGAAGTTCAGGTTTTTTAGGAACGAGATTGGAAACAAACAGCAGATCAAATACAAAACCCCCTTCTAGCTTACACTTAACAGCGTGATATTTCTCTAGTTTCTTAAAACTAAGCATAAGCCGGAAACTTTTTCTCATAGTACTGTCAGTTAAAGATGTTGTACTTATTTTTCCTAATGTTTTTATTACAATGAAATTGCTAGAATGGATGTAGCTATAGATGCACCAACATAAAAATCCTTTTGACTGCATATTTACTTTCCCTGGGGAAGAGTTAAGATGAAACAGTGCCAACTGCATCATCAAAATTTGTTAGTTAGTTCTTAGAGTAGAATTGCAGGATCTACTGTTGGTATCTGCTCAGTCAGCAGCAAACTCACTATTATAACAGAGGGGCAGAAATACTAGATTTATTTATTCCCCATAGCAAACCTCCTATCTACCTAGACTCACTTCATATAAAAAGGAATACATATGTAATATTCAGACACTTTTATATTTGCATAGCTGTCAATGCATTTAACAACATGAGAGATTGGCTGTATTAATGGTTCCTGAATAGCAGAAGCTATCAGTGACTAATTAAAGATCATGTCATAGCCTTCCAACTCTGCTTTCTTCAATATGTCTCATGCTGTAGAAAAACTATATTAAACATTTAAATCTGAATGTATTTCAGATTCCTTAATTTATGAGCTAGAAGCTTTAGTTATTTTGAGTCCAACTGTGCAGAATTCAGAACCACAAAACTTCTAGAACTGACTTACAGTACTTCTTTTATTCCTTTTTTTATTTGCTTACCTAGTAGCTCTTAGTTGAATGGTGAGAATTACAGTTCTAAGATGAATTTTGATTCTGCACAGCATGATTTTGGAAGTAATTCCTCATTTTGAGGAGAGGAAGGACTATTTTATCAATAAATGTAAAAAAAAAGTTGGATACTTGAGAATGACTAGAGGCTTATAATCTCAGAATAAATCACATTAAAGAAGTCTTAGATCCCAACTGCACTTTTTTTAGTACTTATGAGAATACTCGCTTACAGGGTAAAATATCCCAGAAGAGATAAGTGGTTGAGGGGCACTCAATTTGTTTGTCACATATTTTGAAAATATGTTCCATGGGTATCAAAATCATATTAATCCTCTGCCTTGTAAATGCTAACATGTAAAATTAACATAAAAACTACAAATCCATACAACTTACTTATATATAGACATTTTCAGGATAAGAGCCTATATTTCATTCTTACCTATATATGTCTACTGATGAATTAAAATTCCTCATTTTAGATTTTTTACAGCCATTCTGTGACAGTTTTTCATAAGCTGTTAATTAGATTTACAGCTGTAATTACTATTTCCTTATGAATAAGATGATTTTTTTTTTTTTTTTACAATACCTTCCTTTTATGGAACATTTTGATTCACAATATGTAAAACATACTTTCAAACAAATATGTATGTAATCTCACACTCTCAAGAATAACTGAGATTACAGAGTAATCAGATTAAAGAATCTTTTTGAAAAATCAGTTTTGCAGAGAATAGTCATTAAACTGCAGAGTGTATGAGACAACTTTGGCAAATCAGTGAACACAGTCTGCGTAAACAACCTTTGATCAGCAGTTTCCACAATATCATTATGAACCCCAGTTTTTGCTGTAATGGTATATGACGAGTGAAAGGCAGACCAAAACCAATTCATAACTGTGATTTTTCCATCTGAAAATTAATTTGTTGACTGAAAAATACCTACATAATTTCGGAGATGATAAGACATAATAAGGTAGGACTATTTTTTTTCTCCACTCACATCTTGAGCCAGATTTCTACACAAAAGTCACTTTCCTCCTTTCATCTTCTTATTACTTTCCTGGTAAAGTGACATATTAAGCAGGTATGTAAGTGGTTGGTAATTTAAAAAAGCTGCATATTTAAAAAACTTTGTGTATGACTGATCAAAGAAGTGAATATGAAGAGTAAAGTCTGGAGAGAGAAGGTGAATATGCAAAGGAAGCTATCACATTCAATGGGAACCAGCTATGAAAGGCTACCAAAGATTGTGTCTGCCTAGCTCAACTAATACAGCTCCAAACAGAGATGATTTAGGGCTCTTTAGTCCAGAATACATCGGGAAGAATTAGCAAGATCTGATACTTAGAGAAATAATGCAGAACGACCTCTCTATGTGAGAAAGAGTATCACATCGGACCAGTTAGACCTCACAGCTCAAATATGAGACTTTAAAAGTTTACACCCTCTCTCTCTCTCATCAGCTAAAAAACCCAAACATATCTCAACAGTATGAAACAGTACTGGGCTCCTTGCTTCAAAGGCAGAAAGAAAAAGCAGGATATGAACAAGTCATGTAGTAAATCCCCATGCAGAAAATGTGCTTAAATAAATGGCATGCCACTTAGCAGCACCTTATATCCCATGCTTCCAATCCATGCCATAACATCCTGCCTTCTTTAGGGCTCATTCAATCCCTCAGTGAGCCAATTGTGATTACTAGCTGCCCTGTCATGCAGTCTAACATGCGAGGTTGGTGACCTCAGTATTGCAATAAATGAAAAGTTTGCGAGAAAGATTTTTTCTCTTCCCTCCATCCCTCCAAATAGAAAATATAGCCAATGCTGTCTACTCAGAGTTTATAACTCAGGACAGAGAAGCTAAATTTGCAGACATAAAGGACTGAACGAAAACTCAGAAACACCTCCATTTGCCCCCAGTTTTGGGGGGGTTCTATCTTCTACATATATATTTCTGGTTTAAACTAAAAAAATACTATAAACAGTATATGAAGAAAACAATTACTAAATGCAGTTCTTTCTAAAGCCAGATTGAACACAAAGAGAAATAAAAGACTAACCGCCTAGCATCTTCCCACAGCCTGCGCATCCTGGCATTTGGGGTAGAAGTAGATGTGGTACAGTCATTCTTCCACTGGAAACGGGCATGTAGGAGCTGGTTATGTCTCAGATTTGTTCTCAAATTTTTAGCCAACACAAGATGAACTGATGGGTGGTGTGTGAAAACATTTTGGTTCCACTGCAAATGGATCCATTGCAATGAACAACAGAGAAGCAAGGAGAACACTGACTCAGATGACTGACTATCTTGGAAATGCAGTTGGATTCAGGATCTGGCTATCTTCAGTTACAGCTGAAGAGCCTCAGAAAAACAAATATTGGTCGATGGAAAATCAAATATCTGCTCAGTAGGAAGCGAAATAAGTAGGAAGTCAAATAAGGTTATTTTTAGTTCCTACTGCATCATGACCAAGACATAGAAACTTCAGTCTGCCTCCCAATTCTGACTATTCACAACCAATTTCACAAGTCACAAATTAATGTTTTAGGGACATTACAGACCAATTAAAAGTATTGACAAAATTTCTGTTAACTTCAACCAGATTTCAGTTGAGATACTTCATCTGTAAGTAAGAATTTGCCAACTTATGTTGGCAAAAAAATCATCAATAGAACATCTCTGTCCACATGTGTTTCAAGTGTATTATTTTTTAGCTGAATTTTGGTAGCTTTTCTATGCCACCTGCAACCTTTTCTTTGTAGGTAGTTGTCGTGGTTTAACCCCAGCCAGCAACTAAGCACCACGCAGCCGCTCACTCACTCCCCCCCCATCCAGTGGGATGGGGGAGAAAATCAGGAAAAGAAGTGAAACTCCTGGGTTGAGATAAGAACGGTTTAATAGAACAGAAAAGAAGAAACTAATAATGATAATGATAACACCAATAAAATGACAACAGTAAGTAATAAAAGGATTGAAATGTACAAATGATGCGCAGGGCAATTGCTCACCACCCGCCGACCGACACCCAGCCAGTCCCCGAGCGGCAAAACCCTGGCCCCCCCCTTCCCCGTTCCTAAACTAGATGGGACGTCACATGGTATGGAATACACCGTTGGCCAGTTTGGGTCAGGTGCCCTGGCTGGGCATGAGAAGCTGAAAAATCCCCGACCATAGTCTAAACACTACTGAGCAACAACTGAAAACATCAGTGTTATCAACATTCTTCACATACTGAACTCAAAACATAGCACTGTACCAGCTACTAGGAAGACAGTTAACTCCATCCCGGCTGAAACCAGGACAGTAGTGCAAGTTTGTACCTCCCATTCAGTTCTTTCTGTTTCCTCAAGGTACTGTGATTCTCATTTCATTCAGTTCTACCTTCTATCCATTTGACAGTTACCAAAACCACAAGATGTTGGGAAGTTTAATTTTTCTTCTTTTTCTAAGGGACACAAGTAGTGTCTCTGTAGTTTCGAAACATGGCTTGGCTGTTTGTGGTTTCCCTTTATTATATAGCATTTCATTCTAAAAAGCAAGAATGTGAACTGAGATTAGATTTAAACTGAGTATTTCCAAACATCATGAGAATTCCTCTATCAGATAAAACTTTCATCTTAATTATCCTTAATAATTTCCACTTTGCAAATATAAGATCCCTTAATGCCTTTGGAAAATGAAGATTATGAGAAAGAGACTATACGAAGATAATCATGTCTCATTTTGCAGAATTTTAAACACCTTCTTTCAGATAGTAAATCTAATGTTAATTAATAGCAGGGTATAATATTAGATTTCTCTCTCTTATGAAAATCCTGGATAGAATGTTCCCTGATGTAGTATTTTCCTGTGTTATTTTATATATTGGTTCCAATTTATAGCAGAACATATTGCTTAAAATGTCAAGTAACTTACTCAATAGCCAAGCAAAGAGCTACTGTCACAATTGAATTACTTTTCATTATTTCTGTACAGACTGTGTAATTATAAATTAATATTTCTTTTCAGTACCTCTGAAAACCCTGCCCACCAAAGTTTTGAACACAGGCAGGTGCTTTAGGTATTTGGGCTGGAGTGAAATTCCCTGTCATCTTTAATTTATCACAACCTCAGTCTGTGTGTATGTGTGTGCACAAGTCTGTGTATACAAATGCACAGAGTTCTAATCCAAACACACCAATGCCTTATTTAAGTAATTATGGCAGCTGCACAGCAAGCTAAGCACTACATTTTTAGAAAAATTCATCTTATTTTTGTTTTCTGTAATACACAATTCAATATCCTATCAACTTCGAAAAACAATTTGTCTGAAACTAAGATACCTCTACAGAAAATATAGGCAACAATTTCTTTTTAAGACTGTTGCTACTTCCTGTTGGAAATTGTGTATGCATGCTCTTAAAAAGGAACATGCAATGGATTGTATACAAAAAGGAGAAAGTGAGCCAACATTAAAACAATAGTAACACAACAGCTGTACTTCCATGTGAGAAAACCATTAAGCATGCAATAGTTAACATTTCTTCCAAACACTCATTACATTTCATAAAGCCAAATCAGCCACCATGACAAAATAAGCGTATTTATAATGTAGATCTTTTCAATATTAGAGACTAGAAAGGATCAACAACCACCATAAGGACAGGAAAATGAAACTCTCCTTCCTTCCCCTCTGAGTATTTTTGTGATTAATCTGAAGTAAAGATTTTGTTTCAAAACAATCCTTAGGGCTTGATGTTGAAGTTTTCTGTGGCTGGCCTCTTTATAAATCTGGTTTAAAACCTACCTACCATTTAATTAGCAGAAAATATTTTGAATCCTCTCCTATTGACTAAAATGGCATGGAATCGGTCAGGCCTAAAATTAGCTAAGCAGATCTGTATTTTTTAAAAACACCTTCCCCCTCAAAAAAAGACCCCACAAACAAAACCAACAAAAAAACCACAACACCACAAAACAAAAAACCAAACCCAGAAACAACAAAAAAAACCCCCAAACCCCAAGCAATCAGGCAAAATAAAGTTCTTTACAACTGGTAATGCAGATTAATATTTTGATCTCACTATAAAATTATTCCTTACCAAACTATGACAATAGATAATATTATATCTTTATATCCTTTATTATATAAAGAATTTTTACAAGTCATATGGCACTTCTGCATCCTTGAATTACAGAAAAGATGAGGTGGGTAGGGTCCTCTGGAGATTGTCTGGTCCAATTCCCCTGCTCAGAGCAGGGTCAGCTGGAATGGACTGCTCAGGACCACATTCAGCCGGGTTTTGAATATCTCCAAAGATGGAGAGACACCACAACCTTTCTGAGCAACCTGTTCTACTGCTTGATCACCCTCACAAGACCTTCAGTTTCATGATCTGTCTATATAGGCTACTGTGTAGTAGTAGCAACAGCTGGATTGTAGTGAACAGCTATTCAGGTCAGAACACAATACAAAAGCAAAGGTAAATTATGGAAGAGGACAGGATGAGGAACTGTATTCTACAGAAAAAAGTGCCTTGTAAACTTTAACAGCTATGTAGACTAGTGAAAAGATCTTTAGTAGTCTCAAACTTAAGAGAAAAACCTCTCGTCTCCCCTTTCTAATCACTAGATCTCCATCTATGGGTGAAGGAGGTTTATATGCTTTAGCAATTTCCTTTGATGAACATTTTGTTATTCAGGAATAATAATGAGAGTTCTGAGTTAGAATAAATCTGCACTGCTATATGTAGTGTCGAAGAGGAGTATCCAAGATCATTCATGAAGCAGAAGCAGCCTAGGCAAGTAACGTTGATGGCATCTAACTAGAGTGTGCTTCTGATACCTACACCCCACATCTCATGTTTGGGTATCTCTATACAGTGTAGTATAGTGCAGCACATAGTCCAGTTGAACTCCATTGCACAGACTGTCAGATTTAGAATGTTTTATATCATAATCTATCTTACTATGAGAGATCCCAGTGCTGGGTTGATAACAGACCTAATATATTTTTCCCTAGGAAATAAAAGTTACAAGTATACTTGGATAATACAAATGCTCCATCTGTGCCACAGTGGTAAATAATGGTCAAGATATGTAGTCAAAGGGGGGATCACAGCTGCTTCATAGGTATGCTCATTCAAACAAAAATGCAAACTAAATACTAAATGATACAGCAAAGAAAAAAAGAAATGCAGTCCTTATATTTAAAAAAAAATACAGAACTAAAAAAGCTCAATATTAGCTTCCCATTACAACTGCTATGCCTCCCTGCCCCCCAAAATAAAGATTAATGTTATGCCAAACACTGCTCAAATATCCGATGTCATTACTTGCTTGTGATAAAAAAAAACAGTCAAAGAGCCATGTACACGTAAAAAGCTGGTGAAATGCCATGTTAAGGGATATGTTAATTTTGCTAAAAACTACTGAGGAAGAACTCAATTACAAGATGAAAGAAAACAGAGAGAAAATGCTGGGAGATAAATATCTTTTTAATCTAGTGTAGAAAGCCATAACAAGAACCAATTTCAAACAAGACATTCAGTAAATATTTTAATAGTGATTTACCACTTCAACTACTGAAAGGAGCTATTCTAGATCTCTTGATTTCTTCAAAGTGAGTTTGAAAATCTCACAGTATAAATTTTTTTTATCTAGCTACTGGGTTCAATATCACATTGACTGGATGAAACGTAATGGCCTACCACAAAGACTAGAGGTGACTTATTAGTCTTTTTTGGAGTTCTGTAAGTTAATGGGCTCTTCTATTTAAATGTGGACTGTCTGAGTTCAGGCAGCTAAAGAAATTATCCCCATGTTAATATTACAACTAATCACTCTATATCTGAATACTATTAGATCGAGTTTATACAAATAGAAAAGATGTCTTCAAGTTCAACTGCCTTAAAATATTAGCATTTCCTCTGACCTACCAACAGAGTCCCCAGTTAAGCTCAATGCAGGACTTTGAATAAAAAGAGGGAAGCTGAACACAGATGTATTCTCACATAGGCAATTTTAGTCTCGTTTTTCATTTTCTTTAAAATAAACCATTAAGTACCTGCTGTTTGGAATACATTTAAAAATACAAGTATTTTAGGCTCCTAATGAGTATGCCACTTAGATGGAATCACCCCCAAAATACGGGATCATGATTATTATCACATGGCAGTAACTGCTGTATTAACTGTGTAGTGAAGGAGCTAAGGTTTGTGTCACACGAATAGATTCCTTATTTTTACTTCCACCATCCATCATAGTAGAATCTACTGGAAAATGGAGTACAAATCATTCACGAATTTACAACAGTAAGTTGAGCTAGTTCTCTGCTGTATCATTTCTGGAAGTGAATGCCTTTGTTTTGTGCCCTAAGGGCTGCTCATATGCATAAATAGCCCACTTTTTTCTGTTTCTGAATCACAGTGTCCAGCCAATACAAAAAAGATTATGAAGTATGAAAACTGCACATATCTCCACCACAGAACAATAACAAGATCTATACTTTGATTTCCTGGGAAATAAAAATTGTAGCTATACTTCCTGTCAGCCCATTCCTTTGAACATGTTCTCTTCATAATTTGGATTTGGAATCGAGTTTAAATGGCAGTTAAAAATTGTATGTGGCAGTACACAATGAAATTTAGCTTGACAGCTTGGACATCAAAAGTAAAAATAAATGACTTCACATCCAAATAATAAGTAATAACAATGTTAGCCCGCATAAGAATAGCAGGACTGGATTCAAATACAATATTAATTTTAGGGATATGAGTGACTAGGGAGAGACAGAGGCAAAGAAACAAATCCTTCATATAGCAATAGTCTCTTCTTATCCCCCAGGCAACTGGCTGCCTTTCACCTCAGCGGCAGAGCAATTATGTGGCATAATGACTGCAGTGCAAATAAGCAGAGAGATTTTATTAAACCAAATGAGCAAATCATCTGCGTATTATTGCGATTTGATTGACAGTGACAAGTGTTGAGCAGACACGGATGTGAATATGATAAAGAAGCTTGCAGGAAAGCTCTTGATAATGTTACTCTTGATAAAGTTGCTCCGCAAGCCTCTCTAAGTAAATAAAGGGGAAAGAATATGATGCATATTAATTCGCATAGTTTGCAACCTGCCACAGGACTAGAGGAAAAGTTGCAATAGGTTCAGCACATGGCATTTCATATGAATTCTAAAATTGCATTTATGAGTCTCATAGACTTTACAATAATATATTAATATTAAAAGTAAAGGTCATTCCACATAACAGTTAAGCTGCCTGAGCTTCAACCTTTATATCAATAACAGACTTGGGCTGGGGGCACAAGGAGGAGGAAAACAAGCAGACTGATCTGAATAATGTAAGACGTTACTTTGAAAGATTGCTGCCTTTTGCTGGGATGTCCATTTACACATTTGTACTTTCAGTGGGCAATTACATTTTGGACAGGCCTGCCATCAGAATGATTAATTCGATACCTTTCGTATGGGGATGCGATTAATTGGCATGGGCCTTCAGGCCTCCATATAAGCCACTGTTACATTCATGACTCTCTTATGACATCATAACTGCACAGATTCCAAAGTTTCACATCATTGCAGTCAGCGTGGAACTCGGGATAATTACTTCTGGCACGTGGAATGAGTTAACCAAGGTGACTAGGAAGCTTTGACAGCAGCACCCGTGGAAGAAAAGCAGTGGGGATAAAATCACCTGTGCTGTAATGGTACTAGCATCATGAATAAATTTGGGCTTACAAGTTGAAATTGTTTTAGTGGATAAACCATGTGATAAATAGTTCTCTTTCCTCCATTCCTTCATTATTTTTTTTATTATTTTAAATTTGAATGTGAACAAGCAACAGCATTATGCCACACTTCAGTTAACATTCTTTTGCCATCAAGTACCATCAAGTTGAAGATTTTCACTCTTTGAGAAAGAATTATATCTGAGAGGAAATGTTCTTGTCATATAAAGTACACTGTAAAATGTGGAAAGCATTTCTGATTTATGTTGTAATACTGATTTGAATATCTATTTGGACATATTTCAAAGAGACCAGCTTTGCAAGGTTCTGCATACTCTGAGCTGATTCCTACAAATTTTGTGCTTAACTTTAACTACGCAAGTAAACTTCAGCAGAGGCATTCAAGAGCTGACATGCTCAGAATAACTGATGCTTGATAAAAAATACTTAATCGCTCTATAACTTACTTACATGGGAGATATCACAGATATATTTTCCACCATGTGAGCCCTCCAAACTCTAATGAGCAGTCCAAGGGGTATGAACTAAGAAAAAAAACAAAAGACAACGTAATAAAATATTTAGTACAAAATCAATTTGTTAAAATTTGTTGTATAATTCATTTGTTATAATAAAAATTGTACTTACACAAATATTATAATTTCTCATTTAAAAGCACAAGATTACATTAATTCCACAAAAAAGAACTAGAGTATTCAGTAAAATAAGTTACTGTACTAACCTAGTCCAGTTGTTGGAAATTAATTGGTAATTTGTTGTTTATATGAAAATCAGAATGAAATTTCATAGTCACAGGTTTTTCACTGTTTTGGAGTAAAATGTAGCAAAAGTATAGACAACACTATCTATACACCAGGAAAAAACTGTCAGCATAAGAATTTCCTGTGCTTTAACATTGCTGTTTGTGGGTTTGGTTTTTTGGTTGTTGTTTTTTTGGTTTTTTTTTTAATACTTCGAATATAATTTTTAACTTTTTTTAAATTTATTTTTGGTAAACAGGTTTAAGAAATAGCGCAAGCTAGACAAATTTAGAGTGCTTAATATTCTTCAAAGTGTATCCAAATTGATGCACTCTGGTCATTAAATATAGAAGTACTGTGGTTACCAGAGTTTGATCATCTTCAAAACCTAATTACTAATATGCAGCATTTTTTCTACCACAAAGCAGTTAAACAAATATCTAAATAAGTCAATTGAAGTCCAAACCATCCTATTCTAAAAAATTAATTTTCCTCTAGAAGAAAGTCTGAACTTTTACAATGAAATTAATTTTTAGATTTTAAGATTTAAATATGAAGTAAGCCATTTGATATTTAAACTTCTAACTACTTAAAACAGTTTTATGAGTTTTACTAAAGTCCTTGTGAGCCTTCTGGTATAAATTATAATCACATCATTACTATCACTTCAAAAATAGTACATGTTATGATTTAAAATGCAAAATTTCTTTTAAGAGACAAGAACCTTTAAGCATTAGAAACAAAAATATTAATCACATTCAAAGTTAACTGACACAGTGATGTTTACTGAGACTACAGAGAATGGATTTGGGAAAATAGTGTTAATCTCTGTTCATTTTACTGAGGTGCTGTTAATAGTATGTAAAAAAAAATTAAAGTTATTATAGGAAATTAAAGTATAGAAATTTATTAAAACTTCATACTAATATGTTCTCCTGTTGCCATCACAATGTGGAGGGATATTAAGTTGGAGTACTAAACAGTTTCAAGGCTCTGCTAACCACTGGAAAAAAAAATTCAAATATTTTCTATTAAAATTATTGTCACTTCTGTCACACTTAAAACAGAAATGAAAATAAATAATTCCTCTTCTTAAAAGAATCAAATTTGTTAAGAATGGTGAAGCACTACCTTCCACTTTTAGTGTATGGCTAGAACTTCACATGTGTCTCCTTAACCTTCAGGCTCCTTTAACAATATCAATGAAATGGTAGGTGTGCACATTTTCAATTTAAGTAATGCACACACACAAAGCTATTATTTTTCTGAAAATTTAGAAAAGAAAAAAAATCCCAAAGTTTTTACGATTGGGGAAATAGGACTGACAGGATGAATGAATTCTATATATGTCTTACTTCTTTGTAAAATTATTATGATCCCCTTTAAAAAAAGAAGAATGTCTGGGCTTATAGTGGAAACCTGAAAATTTTGCAGAAGACAACATGAATCTGTTCACTGTAAGGAAACAATTCAATTTTATTTAAAAAAAATCATATGTCTGTATATTCTATGCAAAATGGGTATGGATATGCAAGTGTGGAAGTTGAGCAAAACCAGACATTAGCCTCATCGTGATTACTGGGTAGATTAAAAGGTTGACTCACTTTGTAACCCTACTTTTCAGGGTATGCAAATATTAGGTAGTCCTTTGGGGATACAATCTTCTTTCCCTGCTTTTGTGGAATCAGAATTGATTCTACTGTGTAGTAAGGCTGGCTCTCCTGGAAGGAAAGAAAGGAAAAAAAATTCAATCAAACAAACAAATAGAAGACAGATTTTAGACCCTAATCCAAGAGACTCAAGTTCTTGAAGTGAACCGTGCAGCAAGTAGCATTCACTGACCCTATATTTTCTGTATCATTAAAATCTTATCTATCTTACTATTTTAACACAATATTTATGAGGAACAAAAATTCGTTAGTAGTCCAGTACTGGAAAAGAAATCTTTTCAGAGCTAAAATATGAATAAGAAAAACATTTTACATTTATTTTCTAAAAATATTACTTCTTAATTATTTTCAGGGGTACTTTGAGGGAGATAGCCAGATGTTATGATAACCACTATCATAATGTTTCTGTAAAATAATACTTCAAAGCAGAATTGCAACATAAGCAATGTTTAAACAATCATGCCAAGCCTAATTAATGTTTTATTAAATGTCAAACAGCAAGCATCTTCAGATGCTCCATTCTTTTTCTGAAAAATTAAACTGATTTGCTTAAGAAGTAATAATAATTAGGGACTTACCTTAAGAAAACACTAACGCTGGTGTTAATTTTCACATTCAGTATTCCCACCTTCATTCAGTGAAGTATTTAAGCACACACTGAAAAGTAAGCATATGCTAAGTGTTATTTCAAACTTCTACTGTTCTAGGAAACCTGAAGGATATGAGCTATTGAAGGCTAAACCAAAACGCGTTATAGGCTTATATATTTCTATAAAGTAATTGATGGCTATAGAGATAAAAAGCATGTATCGCTGCACATCTCAGTTAACATGCAGCAAAACCCCACCACAACTTGCCAATGCATCTGGCCCTAGATTCTTAATCTTTTAATTAGGCAAAAGCTTTCATTGTTCTGGAGTTCTTACAAAGCTTATTGAGAATCCCTAGCTATCAATGCACTATTATTGGCCTTGTTATTGCTGTTAATATAACTGACTATGCTAGATATGGGTCTTACCACACTTCTCAATTCTTATGTTATCTTTCAAAAACAGAAGATGATAATTAGATGTGAGCTAAAGTCAGCAAGTTTACTATTAAAACCAAAAATATGAAAGATAACTGTTAAGAGTATTTTGGTATAAAACACAATTTATATTGATATTAGATATTTAACTCAGGATGAACATGTTATGACAAGCAGTTTTAAAAGATTAAACAATACCTCTTCTTCCACCCTAGAGTTATCACTACATCAGATAACTGATCTTGTTACAACAAGCCAAATTTTGTTGGTTCTTAAATCCAGGTATCAAATGCCTGTTCAGCTAAATAGGTTGCATCCAAAATAACTTATTTTTAATCAAAAAATCTGAAACAAAGTGTAGTGAGAGAAGTAGTACTCAACTGTTGTTAGAGAAAACTACATGTTGAAATGGACTTGGCCACTAAATCCTGGCCTGGATTTAGTTTCTCTGGTAATATCAAAGCAGTGCAGTATATAACATAGTTTTAACAGCAGATGGAAGAACTTAACTACTGTTATGTAGTTAACAGATACCAAAGTAATTTTTGAATGGGTTTCTTTCTTACCATGCAGGCTGAGGCTGTTCTCTCAATTTGAGGACCAATCTTTGTCACAAGAAGATGGAAATATAGATACATTTCAAGTCATTTTTGCATCATACTATCCAAGATTAGGATCACATACTGTCAGTCATAATCTGCATGTCATGATTAGTTTCTGGTTTACATGAAAAATTGAAAATCTAAAAGCAAAGTGCTAGGTCAGGGGTCCCCTGCTAGCTCAGAAGGTGAAGTGATGCCTGCTTACGGGTGTCCCATTCATAACTCATCTCACGTGACCTGTTAGCTTATGAACTCTGACAAGATCACTGCCCGAGGTAAGGTGGTATGGCTGGAGGCCATAACAAAATGTGTGAGCAGTACAGGCATTCCAGCTAGGCTACAAAATTCTCAGTGATGTCCATAAGAAAGAGCACCTTTCTGAAACAGCTAACGCAGAGGTCACAGACAATTCGTAAACTGCACAACACAGAACAGTTTGTAAAAACTAAAGGCAATCATAAAACAGACCATTAGATTTTGTCTCAATCCTTTCATCCTTTCCAATTAAAAGAACGTTTAATGTAGGAATCACCATTGAAAAAAAAAAGTGAACCATACCCCAATACATTAGTTGCTCTACTAGAACCTATCATTTATTTTGGTACTTTGGTATTTATTTTGTCATTATTCTGTGATAATGACACTAATGAACTTTAATAGAGATAAAAGTTTTGTTTTGTTGGTTTTTTTTTTTTAATTTTAGAAAAGAAAATACAAGGTTATTACACAACTTTTGAGAAAGTAAGAAAGCTAAGAACTGATACTGCACAAAGTATAAAACACAACTACCTCTTTTTCAAATTAAGTTTTAAACATTTGGGGAAAAGCTGGAGAAACAAAGGGATCAATATGTGGCTCAAAGTGGCATTAAAAAGTACATAGAGTCAAAGAATGGACATTCATTACCAATATCCTACCTCCAACAAAAAGGGGGAAATATTCTGAGATAGGAGAAGACAGAATAGGTAAAATGATTGTGTCTAAAGCTCAGCATTGCCCTTGTATCCAACTGCCTCTCAGTCCCAGTCATACCCTCTGCCCCACCCGATACACTCCTTCCCAAATTGTCCAGATTGCAGGATGACGACTTAGACAAGTTAATCCTATTTAAATAATTTCATGTCAACATGTTAAACTTGTGTTCTATACCAAACCCCCTAACTATTACCAGTAATATCTCAGAAGAACTGAAGTAGGTGGTTGACAATAACAGTAAAAGGGAATTTTTTTTCTTCCTTTAATTCAAACACTTAGAAGGAGAAAAACATGTCTCCAAACCAATGAACATGCAATTCTACTAAACCCAGCATATGCTCAGCCAGTGGATGCATTTCTGTTGCTCAGGGTGGCACCAGAAGTTACATGTTATATTTTTCATTCTCTACAGTGGTAATTTCTTGGTCATCTACCTCCTCAATAATAATGCTTAGCTGAGTAAAATAATGCTTTAGGCTTTAAGTCTTAAAGGTTCTTCCTCCTTTGCCCCCCTCAGCAGGATGACTGATTCCAGCCCTTTAGAAAAATAAGCTTACTTATGAGACATTAGTGGCATTATTGCCTCCTTTAATATTCGTGACAGTCTCCAGCAAATGTATCACAAGTTGGCATTTATTAGTGCTAGGCACAAGTAAGGGGCATGTTATTTGATTTGAATAACAGCTTGGAGCTACAGTTTGAGTCCAGAAATATATTAGTCAGAAACAATCTCATTTAATAACACAGAAACTAATAAAAGAAAATTATTCCAACTGATTCAAAATTGAATTTATGAATATTGCTTAGCAGGATTAATGATCAAAAACTGAACCTGTTTGTCATGTTATAACAGACTTTTCGATTTAAATGCAAAACTAGAAGTCAATGAGTCCAATGGATTGTATATTGCTTTGAAGAAAACCAGTTCATTTTACACATAAGCTTTGAAATTGGCAATAAACTTTAATTACAGGGTCAGATAATCAAATTATAATCAAATAGCCTCACATAAAATCTATGTTTGAAATTAATGAGATACAATTCTACTAGTCTGTAATATTGTACCTCTGAAACTTACTAAAAGACATTTCATTTTCATTTAAAAGTCACCTTAAGGACTTTTCCCTCGATTTCTTCTGCATAGCTCAATTTTATTCGGAAATGTCTCATTTTTAGACCACACAGTTCTAAAGATTTTTGCATATGGAAAAAGCATTTGTTATTCTAGAGATTTTTTTTTATTGATAATATTAGCAATTTCAAGTAGATGCATATTTATGCATTTTTAGAGAAAGCCACAGTTCAGATAATAAAGCTGTATAGTTGTTCAAATGCACATACTTATTAAAATTTTCATTTAAGATGAAATTTTTGATGACTGATCTTAACTTGGAAGTGCAAACATATATGCTAATGTACACTACTGCATAATCATTTGTTTTCTGGGATATACAACCATGATAATTTCTCCCTACATGTCTTACCTTATTTGGAAGAAGAAATATATTTAAAACAAAAGATAGAAAGAATAAATCCAAACCCACTGTGGCTTTCTTAAAGATTTGCTGTGTGGCTTCAGGCAAGTCACATTATATTTTATAGCTAAGCTTTCTCAAGTAAAATGGCAGTTACAGCTTAGTACAACTTCATTGGGTTTATCATGGAAACTTATTAATTGTACTATGATTATCAAAACAAAGATGCAACACTGTTGGATAGATAATATCAGACCTCATTAAACACGCAAGCGTAAAAGTACAGAAAAAGTCAAATACTTATAAAGTTATCATTGTACTCAATGGCAATGTAAAGTACCTGATAGCACACAATGTAATTTTTAAAAATCTATGCCAAAATTAACAAACCTTATACTAGAAATACAATTGTAAAATTTTACTACTAAGCAAAATATTTGTACTTAAAACAAATCAATGTATTCCAAGTTAAAAAATAACAATTGACAACAATAACTATTTAACACAACTAATCATCTACTTAGACGGACTACAACAAGGTAAATTAGATCTGTTGCATGAGAAAATCACTACTCAGTAAACCTGGGTATGAACTTACAAAAGAGTAGTTACTTACCACATCTCAGTTAGGCCCCAATAGGGCACTGTAGTCTCCCTAAACTAGAAAATCCATGGAGAGAGCAGCTCCTCCAGATCTCGGGTGAACTAGGTCTGGACCTGGCTCCCTATGCAAATACTTGTACTACATGCCAAACACAATACACTGAGTGGCATTAATCAGCAACTGCGATGCACATATTTGTAAAGGACTCCTCTGAACAGGCGCATGGTTAAATGATGCACTCCTCAGCTGCAGACCCATACCAGCAACCTCTCTCATAGTCCATGGACCCATGCCGGACAGCTCTCCCGTATCAGTGGAGGGCAAAAGACCTTTTGTGTCTCACACATGGAGTTTAAAGCAGAAAGACAGCACTGCTGCTATGCAATAACATGAGCTGCAAAGGAAGCTGACTGACAGATCTATAGGTGTGGGGTAGCTTAAATGTCTTTTTGTAAGTAGCAAATTACTTCCATTTACCAAGAACTAAGACCATACGCGCAGCTGCTTAGTGCAGAGCAGCATCTATTCACACGTCCATGCCTTAAAACTTAACACTGACATTTTTTCAGTGAATGCAAATGAACCTTTAGGAAGTTAAGGGAATACTAAAACAATTCCTGTTGATTCTTCCAGTGTAAGAAGCAACAAAATCCTATCATTTGAATCACAACAGAGATTTTTAAGAAGTAATTGTCACTAGTATAATTGCTCAAAATTGTTAATACCCCTGATTATTACAAGGCATACTGTGAAATGTTAAGTATTGAGATGGGGTAGGAGCCTTTGACATTCATAGTTCAGCCGTTTTGTCTGTCTCAGATTATGCTTGAGAACATGCATCATATTTGGAATAGTTTTAAAAACTCTTAAGCAGTGGGGATTCCCTAACTCCATTTGTGAAATTAATCTACAAGTTTACACATTTCACTGTTATTATAAAGTTTCTTGTCTTTCATAAGTGTGATCTACTTTCTGTCAGTCCATCACTTCATAGCAATGTAAATAAACATCATCTTTGAGGTTTACACAATTCAAATATTAGCCCCTTTCTACTCTACCACATACAGCTATCATTTAGGCAAGTTATGCTGGCTAATACATTCAAGCCAACCAAAAACCAACCACAAAATAAAACGGGTAGAATATATATTGTTAAAGCAGAAATTTCTTCTGGTTGCTGATAAGAAAAGTTGAAAATGTTCCATTTTACATGGTATCTCTGCCTGGCATGGATACAAATGTCTCATGGTTTCAGTCATAATAAACCTGTGTTTTGTCCCCTTTATTTTCTGTATATATATTTAACCAGACAAGATAAATGACAATTAAACTTGTGTCTGTAATACATTTGACTGGAAAAGAGTGATAAGGACATATGCATACTAAAATTATGCTTCCACTATGGTATCAATATAAATTAAAAAAAAAAAAAAAAAAAAAAAAATCAAGCCCAAACATGCAACTGTGTTAATTCTGATTGAAGTCTGTAGATCATAAATGCTCCCTTGCCCCCCTCTCCCCTGTAATGTTTTAAAGCTATACATGTTCCCCCCATCTCTATCAGTTGCTGAGTGTTTTATTTCCTTGCAGAGGACAAAAGCCAATAAGGGCAAACACAACTTACCTAGTAAACATCTAGAAAGCTGTGAACAATATTAATTGAGCTTGACATGTTAGCACTTTAAGGTAACAGGTCATGAGAGTGGATGAAAGAAGAGGCAAAGTCAAGGACTGACCTTGCTCATGAGACTTTAATGAATCCATTTGTACAGCAGCAGTTTGCTGGATGCTTTGGAGAGTGGAGAGAAAGTCCAGTCAAACACCTTACATGTCAAGGCCTTAAGCATTTTCTTCAGATGGATGCTTTGCACTCTGATAGTGACAGGGTAAATTGATTTGAATCATGCTGGTTAAAGTGTGAATTTTCATGGTGATTAAAATCAGCAAGATACCTCAAGGAATAGAAGTTTTCCTACTTTTTCAACTCCAACCTCTCAATTTTCATTAAGCATTAAAATCAACTAATTCAGTAGCATAGTTTAGCATTACAAGCACAAGCAGAATATTAACAACAGTTCAGGGCATGTAGAATTCTCACAGAAATAAAACTGGAGGAGAAAGGAATTGTGAAGATCTCACCTGTATCATAGTGACCAGGTGAAACTGCAGCTCTATGCAGGGATTGTTACACAGTGTAAGAACAGCCTGGAGGTTACAGGCAACTCACTCTTTGCTAGTTGAAGCATACTGACATGTTCATTTTGTACAAAACTTATTTAGCTTCAAAGTTTTGAGTGGTTTTTTCACCCCTTCCGACTTCTACAGAAAAACATATGTTTTGGATAGGAATCTAAATTCTTTCTCTATGAATGCAACACCAAGCTGTTACTATTGAACATACTATTACCCCGTTTGAGTTTTGAAAAAACAAATAAGAAAAAAAAAAACCTCACCAAAACCACTCCAACAGCCAAAAGCTTACTAACATTCATTTGTTTCCATTTGAAAAGAAACAGATGCTAAAATCAGGTGTTTTTTTCCTTTAATCCCGTGTAGTTATAAAGAATGCACAACATTTCTGAACAGATGGAAATTGTTTCTTTGCTTCTTGCTTCAAAGTCTTTGTTAGTCAGCACATCATACAATCATTATATTGAGGCAATTTTACTGAAATCCTTGTTATCACATCATCTATTCCTTATGAACAACTCTGAATAAAGTCTTGGGACCCAACGTATCCCATTCATTACTTCTCATATATGTATCAGTATTTCTTTGGATCCCTCAAAGGAGTCCTGCTTTTCTTTCTCATTAGGATTGTAAAACCGTGCATGGAGACATTATAAAAAGTACAGCTAAGTGTCCTTACCTGCTAGACTGTTCTAATTTTTGCAGAAATAAACATGATTTTTATCTACAGGTTTTCTACATCATCCAAAGTGTTGGTTTTATTTTTCCTTTTTAGGAACTTCATCCATGAGAAGAGTATTTTTTTCAGTTCACTACCAAACACTGTATGAAATCCCTTGAGGATACTTACAAAGGTTATGCTTAACCTAGTGGTCTAAGTTCTCTTTCTTTCTTCGCTCTGGCAAGAAACGATTCCACCCAACCAGCTTCTCCTTGGTTTCTTATAGGCCATCTTGTGAAAATGTCTGGAGTTGCTAGGCTGCGAGAACCTCACTCAGGTCCAAGCACATTGTGCAAAATGCCAAGGTTCCTGCAGTCCAGCAGTTTAAAAATCATGATGTTATCTCCTTTTTCTAAAAAAAAAAAATTAAGTACAGTCTGATGTTACAGGTACCCATCACTGGGGAGGCCCGATCAGCATAATTAAAATGAGCCCACACTTAGAGGGACCAGATTCTGTTCATCTTTCCATATGTCCTGTGATCTGACATACCAACCACGCCTATCTGTGCACACCAATGCCACATCTTTGCCATCATCAACTGTTTTTCATCTCCTGTAGAATACTTCATATTTCACATTGTGAAAAAGAAGCTTTTATTGTGATAGCTCAAAAAGATACTTTCTCAAGTAAGCAGTTTATCAACTGCTTGTTCATATGTAGCACAAATTTCAAGATTCTACTTTCAGTTTCAGCAACTCACAGGTCTAGAATAGAAAAGGCTTTTTTTTTTTTTTTTTTTACCAAGTTCACTTGTTCCTGTTTATGGAAGCACTTGCAACTAGCAATCAAAATGCCACATGAATGCAATAGTAGCATTGCCACGATTGTGTTCAAATCTGTGGCAGTGTGGTAGATCTGTAACTGCTTGGTAAGTTTCCCTCAGGATACCTGAATGTACAGAATCATTGAATGAGATGATGGTCTATCGTGATCATAAATTTCCAACTAAGAAAACAGTCTTTAACCATAGTCATGAGTTACTTTTGCAATAATTTGTCTTTGGAAAACTCCTACACCTACATGTCCTCCCCCTGACCTCCCACCCTGGTAATAACCTAGCAATATCTCAAACCCTTTGTGTTCCTGTGTCAACACTATCCCCAAACTGTAAGTGTTAGCAGCTGTGCACAATATGAAAGGGTTTTTGAAACACAGGGAGACTAAACCAGGAGCAATCACAAGAGCCTCTTTGACTCTCAAAATGCTAAATCACACACTGCTGATCACTGAAATGGTTTCCTTTCTTTACCCAACTTATGTAGTGGTTTTGCTGTTCTGGCCAACCTACAAATGAATTTTTTGTAATAGGAGGCCTAAAAACTCTGAACATATGTGAGCATCCAAAGAGTTTGCAAGTTTTGGACAGCCTCAGCTTTCTTTTCATTGTGAAAATTTCTCCTCACTGATTGTATACTCAAAATAATTTACTTGTTTTAAAAAATGTTCACATTTCTTTGGATTGAATCTTAAATTCCTACTGTAAAGTTACTGTGTTTATAAATGTTTTGGTTCCTCCTCATCAAAATTTTGCATGCATCAAAATGCAATTTAGGTAGGCTGAAAAAAAAGACTGCAACAGTGTTCTGTAAGCCTTTAAAACATGGCGAAAACTACAACACAAGACAAGAAGCCATCACTTGAAATGACCACAGACCTTTTCCTTCTCTGTAAGCAGGCTCTTTCTTGTCTTCCACATTTTCTTCTATTTGCTGATATCTTTTTTTACAATCCACTCTAGAAGAACAGCAGAAACCTGCCACAGTGTTAAGGGTATTACATACTCATGATTTAAAAAAAAAAAAAAAAAAAAACCAAAACCAAACTGAAACCCAACACACAAAGCCTTCAAAATTATTCTACTGAACTTCCTATAGTTCACCAAATATCTAGTACTGCAAGCATTTTCTTTAGTCGAGCTGCAAGCACTTTTTATGCGTAAGAATTGTAAAGAAATTTCCCTTCCCCCTACTGGCAAACAGTGAGATAACTGCACTAACTGTTTCTCCCATATTTTCAAACTTGCATTAGCTCAGCCTTGTTGATTTGGAGCACTATTCCTGCTTTTTAATGGATAGTTTCTTTAATAATTTTGCTGTTCCTCATTTAAGTGGGGAGCACTGCAATGAAACTAGTGTAGAGAGGTATTTTTTGTGCCTACATCTAACTCTCTTCTCTTTACAGTACTTTCCTATAGCAGCATCTGCTAGAGCTGCTTGTTCTCATTTTGCAACTCTTCTTTCCTTAATATGTACTTCTCACAAACATTCATGAAACAAACACATATGCATTCCAGTTTCAGATCCACAAGAACATTAGCAAATAATAGTTTTGACATACAGGTTACCAGAGGGTACCATTATCTGCTCCACAGTAATCACGTGTGAATTCTCTTACTGTACACTGCATGGAGGACTACTGCACATGGATGCAGAGAAAACGTTCACTTTGTGTGAGCTTTATTTTAGAAGAAAATTGAGAACTGGATTTTTTTGTGTGCTATTTATTCAAAAGTTATTAACTATTAAAGAAAACCCCTACATAATTATTTGTTTATCCATTATTTCAATTACTCTGTCTTCCTTTTCTAATTAGAAAGTTCAATGTTCAGCCTTACTTACTAGACAGTTGTCACATTCTCTAACAACACTCTTTTTAGTTTCTTACAGCTTTTTAACGTCCTTGGTCATGCTCAAGGAAATGCCCACTATTCCATGCATTTCTTAGCTACTATTATGCAGTTAGTAGTTACACTCTTGTAGTTAAACTCTTATTAATACAGATTAACTGTTTATATACAAAAACTGTGAGACTGATCTTTGTACCTCAGCTTTGTCCTATCAACTTCATGTGTCTATTTGCTTAAGTATGAGACTTTCAATAAACCATGTCAATGCTTTGTATTGTCCCATGGTTAGCCCTCCTTTTTATTGCCATTTTTACATTTAAATATTTCCCCTAATTTACTACCTTATTCTACTTATTTTATAAGTGAAGGACAAGAATTGGGTATTTTTTGTTTGCTTGTTTTTACTTATATAAGATTAATTATTCAATAGATTAGCATACAGACAGAAGTAGAAAAATAAACATACTTGCAGTTATGTATTGCTCAGCTTCCCTTTTCCTCAGAAGTGGCTGTTTTCTCTTCTGGCTGACTGTTCAAAGAAATGGAAGACTTAAGTCAAATTCCAATTCATATGTGGATGGCAAAAAGTACCAAATAAAAGAGCACTATTTCAGTTATTTAGTTACGTTAAGTACTATAACTGTTTCTAACAGTATCTTAAATCGAGGGCGAGGATTACATCCAATCTATTTTAACTCAAAGTCAATAGTGGCTTAAAATCAAGAGGGTACAAGAAGCCCATTAATACATGTAGATTGAAAGTATTGGAATGGTGCTTATCATCTGAAGAATTATGTTCTTGAAAAGCCTCTCAAACTGAAATAGTGAGAGGGAAAAAAATCCTAACAATTTAAAAAATGGAACTTGATAAATGTGTGAGTGAGATTATGTGATAAGATTCTCAGTGCCTGCTAGCCTTTTGATAATAAAGCTACTTGAAATTTAAGCCAACCCTACCAGAATACTGGCATATAAAGAAATAGCCAATATAACCTTATTTGCTGCTTTACTGGAAATAATTAGAGATCAGATACTTCAACTGTGGCTGCAAATCAGCTCGAAGTATGCTGACCCAAATAAAAGGAGGGAGTTTATTATGTTAAACATGGTGAATCAGTGAAGCCCCAGAAACAGATAGCTGCCATCAATGGTAAGATTCTCTTCCTCATGACTGTAGATGGAGCCCTAACACAAGTAAATACGCTCTCGGCAATACAAGTTTGGGATTTTATAGAATATATTTAGAGGTTTTTCAGCATTTTTACATTATTGAGGTTTTAATTTGCAGGACAAACAATGTGAGAGGCCCACTGTTTTCCTTGTTTCTGAATATGCCAAACTTATTCAGTTCTTCTCAAAAATCCAGAAAGGAAGAAAAACAGTTGTTCAACTTTTATTCTGTCCTGCAATTATCACCTAATCTAACCTTCTCTAACAATTTCTTTGCTTAAGGGCACCTCTAGGGCTGTCAGTCCAGCTGAATTAATTTAGAAAATGAAATCCAAACCTGACTATTCTTATTCATCCCCTACACCCATTATTCCTTTCCTAATTTTATACTACTGTACTAAAAGGCAAGGCAACAGCATATTTTGTGGATTTTATGGTATTACATATAAAACATACTCCTGAAATATGGATTGTAGGAATCTTAGTGAGGAAGGAGGGATCTTAGCACCATCTGACTGAAAGATGTTAGATAAAAGAGGAGCTATTTATAGTAGTAAAATATGTCTACAGTTATCACTGTGGCTAACAATACAGGGTTCAGGAGTATAATTAATCCTTTCCTTCCTATAACTCACTTGTTAAAAAACCAAAGTATTTCTTGATTCCTTGCAGCAAAACAAACACAAACCTCCACAAAACAAATAAGCAGAAATATCAAAACAATACATTATTTCATACTTCTCAGGATATTTTGTCTGTTTCAAACTCTATGAAACAACTGGTATCACAAATGCTCTGGAAGTCAAAATATATATGGAGGGACTATTTGTATTGGATTGGTATTTGGAATCAGGGTCTCTGAACATGGAGAGCCATAACAACCAGAAACACTGTTAGAATACCACCACTACTAGTAATTATTATTATTATTATTATTATATAAAGTTAATGAAAACCTTGATTTTATATCATGGTTGGCAAATCTCTCTGGTTCTAAAAGCTACATACCAAAAAGTTCACACGGCCAAAGGTCACTCTCAAGAGAGCCAGAAGGATAAAAGGGAAGGAACAGCACAGCTTACAGGTAGAAAGTAGAAATAGGGACCCTGTACTGCACTGTGGGATTGGATTGGGTCACTTCACTCCCTCTTAAAGTCCACAGTATAAGATGAGTACAAGTCCACGTATTACCTTCTATATTCACATGACATAGCTTCTTGACCAGCATTCAAATGCATATGAACCACAGGTGATTTAAAAGATAACAATTGATTGCAAATACTTTATATCCCTTAATTTATGTGAAATGAACAGGTACCTGAGTTTATTTTGAGACCGATGTTAACTTCTGGTAAACATCTGTAAAAACTCACAGTTTTACATGCTCTAATTGTCAAAAAAATTGTTAATTTTTAGTACATGATCATGAAAGTGAATTTCTGATTGTAAAGTTGTACAATTATCAATTCATGTTACATTCCTCAGTGATGGGACAGATATCTCAATATGAACTAGCCAATACTTCCAGGTTCAATGCATTTAGATTGAATATAGACACAGAAGCTGAATAAAAACTAGAATTCAAACTACTGTTTAGTTGGGTCAATTACACACCTTATGCACTTCATATAAGTTGTACATTTAATATCAGTAATTGCCACAAAGATGATTTTCAGATTGAAAATTTGTTGCTGATTCAATTAACATGTTATGTTAATAATAAAGCACTTGGGAATATCTAGGTTTATTGCATGGTAATGGATTCTCAGAAGAGAAATACGATATATCCTGTTTATTATAAATTGTTTCTTTCAGTTGGACTTGGACTATAAGTGTACTTAAGGTTAAGAATATACTATACTGATTTGCAGCTTGATTTTGTTAATTTACCTCATTTAGGAATCAATTATTTTGTAGTCATTTATAAAATACAAAATTGTCTACAGGGAGATGAATTTTTTTAAATCAATGAGCTAACAGTTATCTTCTCATCACTCAGAAAATTTCCCTAAATGACTGATAATAACCTTCCTCAGCTACTTTAATTTCTTTATTCAGTCACAAGACAGAGATATCTGCTAATTTTTAGATAAGATTTTTGTAAATCAAGGAAAAGCAGTCTGTCCAGATGCTGAAATGTGCTCCAAGTTATATTGTATGAAATATCATAGATATCTGTGTGTTCTATTTAAATACAATTTTTCAGATTCTACCTAATTACAATAAAATTAAGTTACTTTTAAAAGCTAACCTGTCCAAAGGATGCCCAATACATTCCTATGTGAGCTATTTATCTTTTTAATCTGTAATGACTTATACAATACTGTCTAATAGATGCAGATACTGTATAACATCAAGAGATCTGTTTAACGCTTTCCCTTTATAAAGATAAAGAAATAAGCAGAGAGAAAATGAAGAAAATAGGTCAGTTCTGTCCTATGGTGACAGAATCAATATATTTAAACCAGCAAAACATAGTTCAGAGAATTCCCCTTAGAGCTCCAGTGTTTGAAAGCACTTATTTGAGCTTCTACTTCATGATTTGGATCACATATAAGAAGTAAAGAAACTGGATTTAACTTCAGTATCTTTGGGTAGCTGTTGACCCACAGACTGAATCATGTATCTGCAGCTTCTAAACCCCAGAGCAAATATGTTACATAATTAGGTGTAACAAGATAATGTCATATTTCAAGAAATTCATTAGCCAAACAAAAGAATCCTTTAACTAAAACAGTTATAGCAATTCATTTTATTAAGATCAACATGTTACATTATTTATTTATTTCATAATTCTGTTAAGGCCCTTTTTAATATAAGACAGTAGAATTTGTTTTCTAGTGTTCTGGCTTACATTAAATAATAATTTTTGGATTTAATGCAAGACATATGGAAAAATTCATCACTGATTTACTGCACATTTCCACACACAGTCAAACTAATATCTGATCACTATTGAAGAAGCAAAACCCTGCTTGGCAGTAAATACATAAGCAAATTTCCAAACACATGGATGTGTACAGCCTTGTGCAAGAAAGCCTCTGATAGTCAAAATACAAACCAATACACTGCAGCACTTACTGGGAAAAGATAATAGGAAATTTAAATTGGGATTTATTCTCACATCAGAAACTACTGCAACTGAAATAATTGCAATAAAATCAAATAAAAATATTGCAATATCTATAATACTTTGAATAATAGGTTTTGAGTTTTATAATTCATCTATATGATAACACCTTGGGAACTTTTTCTTATTTTTAATAACTCTAAAAGATGGCAGTTTTGAATGTTAGTCATGAAGATGAATCTTTGGTTATCAATTAAATGTTTTAATACCATTTACTCTTTTGGGTGACAGTTTGCAGTTATCCATATTGCTGCTTCCAAGAATAAAAGGTGAATACTCTAGCTCGGTATTGTTTTCAACTTTCTGTCCTAAACTACTTTTTTGTGAATTTCAGTTAGGCCAACAAGGCTAATTTTATGTCACCACAGCAGGTGGAATAACCTTTACCCCATTCCTATTTTACAATGTGTTTTGTGAGACCCTTGTCAAGTTATTTTAGAGCCTATTATGAACAATATACTGCAGAAGTTAGTGTCTTCAGAAAGTAATATTTAATTATTTTCACGTTTTATTACAGACAAATCTAATAATTAGAAGGTGTCATTTCAATTAATCAGAAATCCATCCTCTGTTTAAGGACTCATGCATTTTTTTTCCTTGGGGAAAAAAACCCAACAAAACAAAACTGACTGCTACTCCTGGTTTGGGAAGTATTTAACTGCAGGACATGGTTCACAGATGTTTTTGTGTCCTCAATAGCTTTATGGGCAAGATAGTTAACTTTGATGATACGAAAATGTCAAGAAGAATTATCAGGGAGAAAAAACTCAAAAAGTTTTCTGAGGTTAAATGGCAATGAGGACCCATCTTTCTTCAAGAAGCAGAAGCGAGTATAACCCATTTTTGATGAGCAGATGGTCCTCTTGAACAAAAGGAGGAGTCCACTGGAAGAGAGTATTTGAAAAGCAAAATCATGCCTCTTGCTAGATATCTTCTGTCATGTGTATGTAGTAGTTAATCCATTTTTTAGCAAGATTAGCTGTCAGATTAACACATTATCCATGTGAGTCACAGTTAGACGAAACCAAGGATGTGCCTGAAGGATGATGTGCACCCACATGAAGGAAGGTTTACAGAGGCTGACTTACAACACCACCGTGGAATGCAAACCCTGCTTTTTTTTTTTTTTTTCGCTAATGCTGACCAGAGCTCTACAAACAGCCATTCTCAATTGCTGCATCATGCTGAGTTGATACAAGCCTTGATGTGGATTTGAGCATCCATATGCAGGCCTTGCATCTGCCACACACATCCATGTATTAACTCCAGGGCATATATGCCTCTATTGTTCTGGACAATATGTATTAAGACGTTAAAGAATTTACTTACTCAAAATGCTCTTTAAATAGTGTTTTTATCCCTTGAAGAGCATTTGACTTCTTCTGGAAAGCCAGGTTTAAGTGAATTCAGTTTCATAATAGACCAACAGGATATGATCTGCGAACAGCATATTTTCTTATCAATCAAGTGAGCACAGATGGAAGTTTTCACAAGCAGCTGATGGGTGTCAATATCCCATTTAAAAAACACACCCTGAATATATGTACCTAGTGTTATATCTCTCAGACATCAGGTAAAGAACTATAATAGGAGTAATTTAATCTCAATTCAATGATGGCCCATTTGGAATAACTCGCTTCTGGAGACATCATCTTATAAAAGATTGCACTATAACATGTGACTGCAGCTCAGAGTTAAAGACCTTTCCCCCACGAACTTTTCATTTCACAGCATTATTTTACTCTCCACTTTTATTCAATTTGTGGCTTTATTTTTCACCCTTCAGCAGGCCAACAAAGCCCCTTTTTTGCACAGCCTGTATCTGTATCTTTTTATAATCTTCCAAAGTTAATAACCAAGTTAAATGAAGGCAAAGCCTGCTCTGAAACAAGCTTTGTTCCAATACACAAAGATTTGGCAATAAAAGGAAGCCTTCCTATAGAAGCTTCTTAGAAGACAAGTCACAGCCAAACATTCCAAGTGGTGTCTGAAGGACCTGAGGCTTTTGTGCATAGTCAATGCTTGCTATCTATAGGAGCAGCTTAGAGTAAAGAAATAAGATTTCATTTTCTTGCCTTTGGCTCTCTGTATTTGGTCATGAACTATCTAAACAGTCCTGGCTTATCTTGCATGCAAATGGACCAGGTGGTCTTTATGGGCAATGCCACATATGCAAAGGAGCACGGATCAGAATATGAACATTATATGTTTATAATCTAAGGACACTCAGCTACCATTTGTGTATAGTTCACAGCTATTTGTAATTAGAAAGCCTGTAGAAATCAGCAGATTTAACTTTAAAAAAACAAAAACAATTAAAAAAACTCCCCCCCACAATCCAAAACTTTGTACAAATGTATTAAGGAATTGAATTCACTCAGAAGTAAGCAAGCGTCAGATTTTAGACCACAGACATGAAAGACACAGAACAGATGATTTCATGCAGTCTTTTGTATCAAAACGAGCTTGTTTAAGACAATTTGCCAATTCAGGTCAGAAAAGATTCTAAAATCAGATTTAAGAAAAATTGAGGCAAAGAGCATCTTAAATAGCAATTTGGAGAAGACAAAAGTATTTTCAAGTGGCACATCTAGTCTTGATTTTAAAGCCAACTACACAGTATGAACACAGCATGACATATTAACTGTCAAAGCAATGCAATTTCTGATTGCATGAGAGTTAGCTTCAAGTCCTAAGTCTCTTCAATGTCATTAAAAAACATATAGGAAGAAGCAAGGGAAATTCCAATCAAGTATTATTCCAATCATCCACATCCAGTGCACTGTAATAAGGAAACAGTGAGGTAACTGTCAGAGGCTGAGTATTTACAATCTTACTAATAATGGGTCATTCAACATTGTCAGGTAATTAATACAGATGTCCCACCTATTTCACATTCTCTCCAACTCTAAGTAACAACATCCCAGAGTCAATAAATTCAAAAGTAAAATCAGAAGTAGCAAACAGGGACACAACTTATGTTTGAAGATTTCCTGAATTCACCAGGAAACTGGAATCCATGTTAAGATCAAGCTGAGATTCAGTATTGCCCTGTAACTTAAGATGTTCAACTGGCTTGTAGCTCCTGCATCAAGCATATATCTCCACAGAGAGAAACAATAACTACTAATTCCTTTCATTCTTTGTTCTAAAAATGAATTATTGACATAAATACTATGCCAGTATAAATGCTGATGTTATTTCATGTTGATAAATGAAGGTAGTCCTGCCCCTTTATTTTATCTCCAAAGCACCAATGTAGAGGTGGGGAATCATCTGATTTAACGTAGATGATAATGAAATAGTAGAACAACACATGAGTAATGAAAACTGACAGATTTTGTATGTGTTTGAGGTAAAGGATTTATTTTTTTTTTTGTCCAGTAGAAACGTTGTTTGAATTGTTTCCCCTTATTTCATTTTACATTTCAAAACAACATCCTTTTCTAAGTAGACAATAGGAACTAAGGGAAGAAACTGCATTAAATAAATCTCTAAAAATCTTTCTAACAGGCTTCAAGCTATGCTGTAGTTTTTCTTTCAAATATTTCCACGTAAAATCAGATGTTAACTCTCTGAGTGAACCCATGTGCAGACTCTTTATTCACCAGATTAATGGCTGTGGAGCAACAGGCAACTGAACACATTTCCACTCACATAAGGTATTCATGACTTTCCAGAAAACTTCACATTATTGCAACTACTTTTCAGTCAAATATGTTGCATCTAGTGAAGAAGAAAATAAATTGCAACAAGGTTTAATGGGAAACTACAGTAAATGTATTGACACAAGTAGGAATTTGTTTCTTTAAACAGGACCTTGCTATTAATTTGACAGATGGATTTTTGCCTTGCTATACATTTGAAAACAAAACAAAAACCAGCCTTTGCCCTGGGATACTTGATTGCTCAGTGTAATATCTTTCTTTGTTGCTGCTTTTATGCTGATCCAAGGCACAATCAACAGAAGAATTTAGTCAGCTTCTGTGCTATACCAGCTAAGAAATATGTTAAGAATGATAAACTATAGGGTGAAAATATAGAGGAAATACAAAAAGGTCAATATTCTAGATGACATTTGCATTTATATTGCATATTAGTACATGCTTTTAAATTTATACAACATATCATCTCAAATATACATAGCTATATACACAATTAATGGTAAGGTTTTACTTCTGGTCATTTTGACCAGCAGGAACATGGTCGATATAGACAAGATAAAACATGCTAGTAATGATGCTTGTGCCACAAGAAGAGCAATGAACTCAGTAACATTTGATGTAAAGGTGACAATACAAAGTGAAATTAAGGAGTGACCCAACATTCATACAAACAATAAATTCTGAACTACAATAGTGTCAAAAAGCAAAATCCTGGAGCTTCAGAAAAATCTCTTCAAATATCTGGTCAGCCTTTCTAGGATTAAAACACTTTTTTTTTTCTTTCCTTCTTTTTCTGAGAAAGACATCTGTAATATTGCCAGATGCCTGCTTTTTACATTGATCATTCTACATCCTTTCAGAAATAATGAATCAGATCTGTTACTTGGTCTGACCCTGTTTGTGAATGCTTACAAATATGATTGTTATGTTGTTCTTTTTGTTTTTAATTTAATGCAGATAAATTTACAGTGTACATTTGGGTTACAGTGAAACCTTGTTAAACTGAACATTTTGGGACCACATCGCAGTTCACATGAGAGGAAGTTCAAACTTGTGCAACACAGTGGTTGCTTGTTCAAGTATGTATTTTCACATATACTAATGACTTCAAAGCATATGTACTAAACCCTAAATTCCTGAAATGATAATAGTGGCTGGAGGAACAGAGATAGTGGCAAGTCAGCAAACCACAGAGTTATAATTTGATTACTGGGTTACACAATAGTTAAGTTCCACTGTGACCCCAAACTTAAAACTGCGTACAGTTCACGACCTCTGGCATGCAAGGAATTAATGAAAAAAGAACCTGAGCAATTAGAATACGTGACCTGTATTGTGCTTCAACTTTCATAATGTCAGTTCCCGATTGCTTTTTGTTCTTTTTCTAGTTTAAAAGCATCTGCTATAATGTTGTCCCAAGTGGGGCTATGCTGAATGCAGTATACTGTTGAAGAGCTCTTTTGAGCAACAAAGTAGAAAGCCTAACAACCAAGAGGCTAACATATAAGGCTTAATTTCATGTTCCAATATAAATGACTTAAAATTTATATTGTGGAGTCAGATCAAAGGTCCATCTAGCTGGTTATCCTAATTGCTGCAATGTCTAAGAGTGCCTAAATAATAATAACAACAGGGAGAGAACACATAACACATTCTCCTAACATTCTCTCACCCTCTACCTATTTTCAGCTCAGGGCATTTCTGAGTCACAAGTGGTTTCTAAGTATTTAGTAAGCCTCCATGGATTTCTGTTCCTTAAACTTTCCTGTTGTCCCCTATAGGCATGCAAAACCTAACATTTAGAGCAACATCCAAGGAGAAGCTGCTGCTCCTGGTTGATATCTCAACAGTGCCAATGAATCCTAAAAAAGAGAAACAGGTCTTCTACAGAAATTAAGTAGTACAGACAGGACGAACAGGTACTAGGACTGAGAAGAAAAGAATGTGCGTTGCCTTCAAAAATACACCATTATCCCTGCAATCTCAGTCCTTGTACACTTATGTTGCGACTTTGCCATTGACATATCCTCAACTCCCACCAACTGCCTCCAGGCATTTTGTTTTCCTACTTTTTCTCTTTTCAAAATAATTTCCATGTGCTACACAGTTTGTAAAATGCTTTAAGGATTCCTTGCCAGAAACTGCAAATCAAAGATTGGATTTGAAAAAACTGTTATTTCATAAAAATATCCAACAAAAATGGTATCTAAAACTTAATAATAACAATATAATACATCTTAATAATATCAATGTGATATCAGTTGTCATCTGCTACAATGTTATGTTTGGCATTTATTACTGAATCATTTAAGAACATTACATGCAAATTGTTCTGACAGACATAATTTGGAAGCATAAACATTGGCAATTGTTTTGTTACCACTGTAGCTGTTTTCAAGTACCATTTGTGCAGTATAAATAAGAACACATACTCACTTTGTGACTAGGACAATGCTTTACAAGCTTCCCAGAGGTTTGGCATTCGTGATTCATTTCTCTTCAGTCTTTAAATTATTTATGCATGTAATGATTTTGAAATGCTAACTCGCATTGCTGACAAATTCTCACTAAGCATCCATCGGTAGTTAGGCTGAACTAACTACTCCTATTTAAGGGATAAAAAAGAAGTGAATTAACAGTATTCTGAAAAAGGTGTGTTTTAAAAACTTAAAAGCTTGTATATTTGTTTCTTTCTTAATGTCCACAATGATTTGAACAAACAGAAAAATGTGGTTGGTACATCACAGAAGGATACTCTATGATTCCTGTATAATTGAAATAAGAGGTCAGAAAGGGGTAGTCTGCAGCAACTAACTAGACACTGAAAATGAATATTTTAAACCAAATCCCTTTAAAGGTTCGTAACACCAGCATGGATACAGATTCCCTCAAAATTACACTTTTTTTAAACTCCAAGTCTTACATATATGAAATGAAACACCAATCAATATCTCAAAAACATTTTTGTTATTACACATTTATATCCCTGTGTCTGTAACCTCTTTTTTCCCCTCCTAAACTGGCTTTTCACCTTTTATCTAGTGTTATATGCAGTGAATGGTAGAATCACACTGTGTAGAAACCCATGAAATTTCCATTGCAATAAACAAGCAGGAAAAACAATAAGGTCACTTCAACTTAATTCCTCCAATTTTATAAATACATATTAATTGCCAGATCTGCTTTACACTCACGTACAGGCCTAAATAAAACTAAGCAGATCACTTAATTTTAGTATTTAATCTGTTCAGTACTACCTGTTGGCTTTCACTGGTGCACTCTTTGAGCTCATTTTTTTCCTGTAACATCTGATCTTATCTTGTATGTACCATACGTCCATATGAAATTCTAAAATTTAGAATTAAAATATGTTCTTTAAAGAAATGGTAGACAAATTAATCTCAAATTTTGGGAATTACTATTCTGTATGCAAATGTCACATCAGACAGTAGGGGGCAACTTTCACTCACAAGTTGTCCTTTATACATTCTGATATATAATATAATGACATGAAGTGGGTACTTCTGGTATTTACCTAAGTTTATTGTGTGGTCTTTATCAATTTTGTATAATGGAAGGTTTCATTTTTAAACTTCCATTTTGTTCTCCAGGCAGCATGCTGAGGAAATATCTGGTTTATATACCAGAAAAATGCTGCAAGATAAAATAACAAACTACAATCTCAAAGCTGTTGAGAAATGAAAGGACGGACAATTATATATTCCTCTAGCTTGCTGTCATAGGATTTGTGAGAAACCAATCTCAAAAAGATTATTTTTCCACACTTATATTTTGATAAGTAATTCTTCCTTGAATAAGCAATTTATAAAAGCAGTAATTTAACACCCTAAAAACCAGAGCAGGAACTAATATAAAAGTTGATATAAATAGCAAAATATTCACTAATGATATTAACATTCATAATTAGGCTATGTTTAACAATAAATCCATATTTAAAAATAAATTGATGTTCTATATCGTGTGTCAAATTTTGTATCACTTGAAAAAATGAATTTCACCTGACAGCAAATGCGAAAAACAGGCATGCCATCAAAGGAAGTCATAAAGTAGTATTTTCTCCAAGTGTGTTTAACTATATTATAATACTATGACTTGTGGATTAAAAGATTATATAATGTACAACATGTAATATGCAACTAACTGATTTCCCTTTAAAAATTGTATTTCATTGTTAAAATGATCAGATTGGTGAAAGTAAAGAAGTGTGGTATCTCTAAAAGTATTTTCACACCAAACGTAGTCAAATAGAACAATAATACTTGTAATAAACCCCCAAAACTAGGGCTAGTCTTGCTATAGGGTTCACAGAATGAAGTGGTTAGGCCCAGGGTGAGGTTTTAGCAAGTTGGGCAGAACCATGATTTCACGTGACGGATATCAAATACTGGGAACCAAATAATACAAAACTTCATGCTCCATTTAAGCTTCAAACTTGAGAATAAAATACACTGGATGTCAAACTGCAGTAACAAAGTAAGAAACTGACTGCAGACCTTTCTTCTAAAGCCTCCTGAGATCCTTTGATAACTCAGATAAGTAACTAAGTGCAACATCATTTGTTAGGGGGTCAGAATAAGTTATTATGAATGTCTCATCTGGCTTTAAACCCAAACAAAATGCACTTTGTTTTTCTCAGTGATGTAGCTAACAACTATTTCTCTAAACATAACCCCACCTTAAAATACAAATCTCCCGTTTCAGTTGGTGCACTTAAACTGTATTTTACTTAATAGACAGAGCATAACATAAACAAGGATTACAAGATGTCAAAAACATCCACCCTCCAGCAGTTCCTGAAATGAACTTACATTTTCATGTTAATACTCAAAGAGCACGTGCGTAACTGGTATTAACAGTACTACTTTACAAGCCAAGTTAATCATAAAAAGCACAGTAAAAAAAGGAGAGCAGACATCTTACCACAAGAGATTACTTGAGATTACCTCACGATCCCATAATTTGTGCTGTTTTACAACTTACTGGGTGGGGATTTTTGTTGTTTGGTTGCTTTTTTGGTCTTTTAACCTATGGCTAAGAAGCATCATGCTGTTTTATTACTGTGTTTTGACATGACCGAACTCCGGGTGAAACCAAACAGTTGATTTCCACTCTCTTTTTCTCCTCCTGATGATTTTCTGTCCTAGTGCACTTCCATGAGTTGCAAGCCAGGACTCAACTTCCAGTTCATTTGCCTCCTCACTTGTATCCCGGGTTTCATTTCAAGTGGACAGCAGGAGATGTGGTTCCTCAGGCTGAGGGAGGGTCATCCTGGAGGGACAGCCAAACAGACTGTGAAGTTCAGTTGCGTCCTTTCTCTTCCCTTGGTACGAAATAACCTATACGTGACAGACTTGTTTCTGCTAAAACCCTGGTAAGCGTGCCCCAAAGGCAAAAAAGCTGCAGAAGTTTATGGAAACATTCTTCCTAATGTAAAAGCTTCCTAATGTAAAAACAGGCTCAATATTAAAACAGGTAAATAAACAAAGACAAAACCAGACTCACACCATCCCCTGCCTGCTGTCCCTCCAGGATCCCCTCCAGTGTAAACACCTGTGGCCCTCCCACTCCCCTCCATCTGACACCGGCCCTGGTTACACATGCTGAGGAGCAGCTCAGCGTGAAAGCTTACTTTGTACAGGACACCAACTTCTTTACAATGTTTACTTCTCTCTCCATTTTCTTTTTCATTTCCTCATCCTATATTTTCTCCTTCCTTGCCTCCTAGGATATCTCCCACGTGACTTCTTCTACCTCAGCACCCCCTTTTCCGTCCATTTCCTCAGTGACGTACAGCAATCCCAAGAAGCAGCCCATATTCCTCAGGCATTCAAAAATTACCACGTCCTTTGCAGCCACTTAGCTTAGTCTAGGCAGACATAACTCTTACATCTCAGACATCCTACCTCCACCTTCGTCTTTGCCATCTGCTACCACAGCAGCCAGGCTGCTGCCTGCCGTCCCCTGAGGCGGGCTGGCGAGGGCAGGGCAGGCCAGCGGGCAGGGCAGCAGAGGGAGAGCACAGCGGCTGTGCCGAGAGGGCCCGGCCTGCCTCTGCTCCGGAGGACTGCACTTGCAGGGCTTTTCTTCAAACAGCCTGAGCAGAAGCTGGAAAGGTTATGAAAGATCGCTAGTCCTTTCTGCTTTCTCCCAGATGACGGGCACTGATGTGTAGAATTAGCTCAAATACAACAGACCAGTCACAAGTAGTTGTTTCTTCTCTCATTAATTGTAAAGCCTCATTTCCTCACACGATAAGCATAAAGGTAGAAGGGAAGCTTCCAGAAAATGGCTAATTAATTTTATCTCTCATTTGACTAAAAGCCTCTATTTCACCAGTATCCCAAATGCATTTATTTGGCACCTGTTCAAGGATTCTTTCTTTTGTGAGGAAAGGAAACTTTTGGGCAAATGGTGGGGTTGAACGAGGTGACCTCCAGAGGTCCTCTGCAGCCTCAACCCTTCTGTGATCCTGTGATTTTTGAGGCAGTGCTCTCTGGTTACAGATATCTGAACTTCGTTGAGAACACAACATGACAGAAATTCTAGCAGACTACCCACAGTAACAATATGGAAACATCCCAAACTGTTGCCCTCTTAACTATAAACTAATTCTATACCCCAAGAGCTTCAGCTCTTTGCTCTACATCTTCGTGCACACTATTTTTTTGTCACCATTGCAACTTGCCAGAAGTTCATCAAAATTTACAATCAACCAAGTGCAAAGAATAGGGTTGTGGGCCTGATAAGGATGTGGACTTCCCACTTACTGAAGTGCAAGTCAAACACAAAAAGTATTTTGGTTTATAGCATCTAAGGAGTTCTTGTCAGTTTTTCCCAAAGCCTTTCTAGACATTGATTTTTAAAAAAACCCTCACCTTTAGCAGAAAAGTCTTCTTTCCACTTACCTGCTGTAGGGAGACTGTCCCCTAGAGAATGATGAAAACGGAGAAACAGCACATCTCACACCCTACAGACTTCATAACAATCAACTTCTATGCTCTCCCTAAACAGGCCAACTCAAAAACAGAAGATACTGAAGAGATATTTAATAAAGCTACAGTAATCAATGCTTTCCACAACATGCACACTGTTGTAGGATTCATTAATAGCTGTACAGGGGCTATGTCACAGGCCTCTATCCTATTTGTCTGATGTTGTGAGTGGAAGTATAATCCCTCATTACTTTCACAAACTTCTGTGAAAAGCTCTGTTACTAAAGACTTTGAGTAGATAACTGTAAATTCCATTCTAAGATAAATTACAAGTTACACTAACTTGTTTGGCTTAAATATAGATAGGCTACAAAAACCCCCACATATATTCTCACTCAGGTTATATTTACTGTATGCTGATACACTACTGGTACTGCTTTATAAATAGTTCCATTTTTGAGTATTTCATCTAAAGATGTAAATTATACCATTGACATTATCAACCTATTGGAAAGTTTCCAAATGGGCCTGGTTTTGGTATACTACAATAACTGCTTATTACAGAGGAAAGAAGGTTAAAGAATGTTTTCAAAATGTAGAAAGATTTTCTGTATGTTCTCTTAAGTTTGCTGTGGTTTATTTACTCTTTATTTATTATTTATTTACTATTTGTGTACTGTGTGTTTGGAGTCAGATGCTGATTGGTGCTTCCTCCTTTCATTTCTCTGGGAAAATTTCCCTATACATGGTAAAACCTTTTTGGTTTTTCATTGAATTTTCATTATCATTAAAGTCAAAGGCTATCAGCTATTGTAGCTGTTTATACTTATGAGTAGGTAATCAGAATAATCACTGGTTGTGTGATAGTTCTTCAAGCAAAAGAAACTTCACTTTATTGTGTTTTTTGGGTTTTTTTGGTTTTTTTTTTTTTTGTTGTTGTAGTAGTAGTAGAAGGACCACATTTTTCCAATGGTTTTTCAAGAAAAGTTCAGTTCTTGCAGCTCTAATGCATAAGGAAATAATTTTGCATTCAACAAGAATGACAGTTTGCCTAAATAGAAAATAGATTATTTTCCAAATCCACAGAAATGTTAAACAAATCATTGTCAGATCACGTGCAAGACCTGTCTTGCACTGTTGCAGCTATTGATGGACTGCTGAAGTAAGATATATTTTGATACAGAGAATGGGTGTGGACAGAGGTTCCAGGTTTATGCCCTTGTTTCTCACAGCTGAAGGGGCACAGTTTCTTTGTAAATCTAAAATATGTTAAGAATTCATGAATGAAGGTCATGAAGAGTTTAATTTCAATGAGTCCAGTCTTACTTGTTTGTTTTCTTACTCTTAAAATAATCTAAGCCAGGAATAAACCACAGTAAATTGGTTACTACTGAAATCTACAGAAAAATTATCTGAGCAAATCACACTAACAATAACATAGCTATTTCTTGTCAATTGCTTCACAAAACTGAATGGAAATTTGATGGCATACTGCAAGGCAGTAGGCATGAAAATCAACACTAAAATGCCTAGTTATTTGTATTTCAAAAATGTTAAATAGCTGAAACAAATGACAAAGTCATGCTTCTGCCATTCATAGAATTAAAAAAAATAATTAAGTGATTAGATGGTATATTAAGAGCAAAAGCTGTTTTCATGTGCTTGGATCTAGATTTGGCTTCAATTTGGATTGAAGTAAGGTTTAGAAATGTGTCTCCTTTTTTCACCGTGAGGACAGTCAGGCATTGGAACAGGTTGCTCAGAGAAGTTATGCAGTCTCCATCCTTGGAGGTTTTCAAGACCAGATTGGCCACAGCCCTGAGCAACATGGTCTAACTTTATAGCTAATCCTGCAGCAGGCTGGACTAGAGACCACCTGAGGTCCCTTCTAACCTGAATGATCCTATCCTGATAGATTATTGTGGTAGAACTACTACTATTAAGAACCTATGAGCATTTCTGTTTGAAGGTTCGTAATCGCTTATTTTCTTAGGCAAAATATCCTCAACTTGTATCTAATAATTTACAAGCAGCTTTCGTTTGAAATGAAACTTTGCCAGGACTGAGTTAGACTTTGATCCCATGAAGTGTTGAGAGGTTGAAGTATGATTCAGCAAGGACCTCAGAAATAAGAAAAGCTTTTAAATACCTCTAAAACCTACAGATGCACAACTTAGGAGTTTGGTTTACAAATTAAATTAAGACCAAAGTCTTTACATTACATGTGACTTTCAAGGTCATGTCCTCCGAGTGCTAAGATTATACCATAATAAGAAACAAAACACAGGTCAAATTCTTCCCTTGAGAAATTATTCTGATGAAATGAAGGTCTTAAAGTTACCTCATCCCATTTTAAAAGATGCAAAGAGAATTAAAAGTTGTCAGCAATACCAAAAAGGAACTAATGAAAAGCACAGAGCAGTACATCTGTAGCATAGTCTGCAAGAGCAAATTTTTATCACATGCATACAAAGGTATCAAATTGAACTTACATTCTGCAATTAATTTCATATGGGCAACATAATGCACTCAATTCAGTATTAGTTGCAGGATTAGGCCTAGTCCAATTACTAAGACGTATATCATAAACAGTAATGTTAAGGAAGTCTTATAAAAAATATTTTTTCTCTTGTGGAATATCTTGAAAAACTGAGATATAAATCATTATCATCACCTGCAAAAAGATCTAACTGCAACATGAAATATTTCTCTGGCTCTGAAACATGCAATAAAGTTTGTTGCACAATTTTAAGTCTGTATGTGAATTTATTTCTCAGTTCTAATACAAAACAAGAAAATTAAATTTAACAGCTAATATTTAGTCTTGATATCTTTGGTGAATTCTTGAGTTATGATAATGTCTTACTATGCCTTGAAATAATAAAAAGCATTTTAAGACAATATTACTATTAACTTAAATACTGATCTTCAGTTGTAGAAGTTCTGTGAGGCAAGTTATTATAATTTTTGTCATATCTACTTTTATAAGCATATAGTGAGATAAGCAGCAACTTACTGTACAGCAAAATTGACTGAGTTCACACAGATGTTACCTTGGTTCATGACGCACTTACTTTTAACTTCCATCCCTAAGTTAAGGTTATAACAGGTTAAAAGCAACATTAAAAAAAAAAAAAAAAGAGGTTTTTTTTGAGCTAAACTTAAGTTTCCATCTTGATAAACATACCTGGGACACATGGAGAATAGCAGCTATTATATCACATAAGAAGATATCACAGCAAAGCTACAAGCTGTAACAATTAATGGGAAAACATATAAAATAACAAAACTGATCATCTGACCCTGCCCAATTCATCTTATGCAGGACCACTGTTGCATCCAAGTTACACCATGGAAAAAATTTATCTATTCCACAAAAATTAATTCTAATTAAGCAATTTTTTAAAATATGGTATTATCCAACATTAATAAGGCTCCTTTTTTAAAATAGAAAAAGAATTGTGCTTACTAACATATCGCACACAAAAAAAGGATACTTTTTCCCGTAGGCTAGACAGTACATAGATATAAGTTTTCTTCAAGCTATTCATAGCTAAAATCTGGACAAAATAGTACTAGATTACATTTTCCACTTTCCCTGCAGAGTGCAGCATTTAGACTTAAGATTTAAGAGCATGTTGGAAATACAGACTACTTAATGCAAGAACAAAACTTGCTAGTATGTTCGTATGTTTATGTTGCATAAGATAATACAATCCATCTGTTGGAAAAATCCTCACTGAATATTATATCTGTCTTAGTAATAAACATGAATAGAAATCAAGATTTTTTTTTTTAAATCCAAAACTGAGCAATAGTGAGCCTTACAAAGAAATATGTTTAGGAACCTGAGGCAAATTATACATGTTAATGTTGGAGTCACTGAGAACAGTTAACACAATGTAACCAAATGTCAACTGGAATATTTTGCAGTAACTTACTGAAGAGGTCTGTGTTTAATGAATATACGAACGCTTGGTTTCTAAGTTTTCACTTCAGATGGAGAAGATTAAGTGCTAAGGGTGTTACTGTAAACGTTTAAGTGAGATGAACATCACTGATTTTCTAATTTTACCACATGGTTTATTTCAGAAGAAAACAAGCACCAGTTACATAGCTCTCCTGCAAGTCAGTAAACAGTCACACATGAAAACTCAATACAATTTGCTTCTTTGTTTATGTGCAGGATATTTAGTTTGGTTTGCAAAGTATTAGAAGAATAATAAGAACCTCCTGACAGAATACCACAACTAAATTTCTAAAAAGCCACTCAGTTAATCTCAGTGTTGAATCTAGCTGTTTCAAATTACTGTAATGTATAATAACAGTCTTATTGACAATATAGATGCACAGAGCCAAAAAAAGCTAGAAATAGTGGCCAAAATGATGAACTATAAGCGCCAGCCCAAATGACAACAAACATATGGCCATTAACTGAAGAATGAAGGGGTTTAGGAATGCAGCTGTCTGTGGTCTCCTAAAAGTTCCAGAGGAATGAAATGCTGTGAGGATTGGCAAAGTCTGGATGAGAAGTACTACTGAAGATGGTAGGTCCTAAAATGGAGTCAACCATACGTTCATGTTGGAATTCAGAGATTTCTGTGGTCAGAATATATTCATTCCATTGGCCTCATAATGTACATCAACAAATTAATATTGTATGGATGTCATTTCAAAGCCTACTGAAGACGAAGAGCCATTATTGAAGCCATTAGAGCACAGATGGTTCAAACTATATGCAGATATTCATACTTGCATTTCTGCATTATAGCTGGTTTTTTTTTGTTCTGTTGAACTGTAATGAATTGTCTCATAATCTATTCCATCTTCTTGCCATTAGCAGGCTTTGAATGTTCACAAATAGGAGCAAAGAACTCATTTTCCAGAGCTTTAATCACACAAAGAGGGAATGCCTAATTCTCTAAATGAAATGGTCTGTGATCACTGAAGCAGAGATTTAATATATCACGGCAAATTAGGTAGATTTTAATAAATTACTTATCTCTCTGAATACTTTACATATGCTTATGAAGAAACATAGCCTGTTTGCAAACAGTGGAAATCCACAGCCTATAAAATCCTTTGAAGAAAATGACAAATAAAAAAGTAAATTAAAAAATGAAATGTATTATAACCTCGTTCTCAAGAGACAATCCTTTTGCAGCATTGATTCACAGCTCCATTAAAAATATCAATTAAATCCTTCACTGAGATTGGTTAAAAGCTGGAAAATTAACTTTCCAAGCTAGACACTAGTTATTCAGATACAACAATCCATTGTATATGATTGATTTAGTTTCTAAAAGTGACAAAAAACAAATGAGAACACAGTTGGCCTGTCCCTACAGCTCAAACTAGGTGAAGCAAAATCTGATACTGTATGGCTTCTTTTTGTGCTTTGACAGATGTTGGCAGAAAGTGAATCTTTTACTGTACAGAAGAATGATTGTGCCTGCCCTCCCCCTACTTCAAATCATGATAATCATAAACAGCTGATTATAATGTTAGTAGAAGGCTAAAAGTTATTTAAAAAAAGGTTGCAGTAATTTAATAAGTCCTGCAACTAGCCTCATTTTTTATATTTAATTGATAGGAACTGCATGCATCAAAGAAAACACATACTGAGATTTAATGTGCATAAAATGGATATTAGCATTTTAAAGAGGCAGATTAACACATTAATCCAAGTAATTTTCATATATTGCTTTTAATAAAATCTTCACAGTATAAAATTCTTAATGAGGCTAATCACAGGCATTCCATTTAGTGGGGTGATTAGGGATAACATAAAAGTATTTTTAATCAGTTTTCTAAGGCTTATGGTTTTTTTATTAAAAATTAAAAATTTGACTTGCATTTTTATTACTGTTTTATGTAGGAAAAAATCTTGAAAATGCAAATAAAGCACATCATTCAATCATGTAGGTATTAATTATTTACAAGACGTTGTCCATTGTGGAAAGATTCTTAGCCTTAGGGGGGAAATATAAAAACAAACAGACTGAAAAGTATACAAAACTTTACAACTACAAATCAAGCGTCCTTTTCATATAAATTATACATTAAATATACTATAAGAATTACAAAGATCTCATCTTTGAAGTACTATCAAGCATGTATTTACACTGGGAGAAGGAACTTCTGTAGGCAAACTTCCCTTTCATGCCTCCTAGTCATCTTTGCATTCCTCATAGACTGAACGCAGCGCATGGAGGGCTTCCACTGTTACTTTGAGCTTTCCAATTACTGCACTATCGTCTTGTGAATCGAAAACTAGAAAGGAAACATCAGAAAACAGCATTAGCAATTTCATTTAAGGTTTTGCTTTTGTTCTGATAATTTTCCTTAGCATTTGGACAGATTAAAAGGCACCTAGCATATGCTTAAAAAAGAGAAAAAAAGACGAAATAAAAAAGAACTCTTCCAGTTCAGGCACTCAACGTACTGGAAACCGAGTACTCTAAGAACGAGAATGTACATGAATAAAAGTATTAGTGTTGGAATTAACTGTGAAATAAAGAAAAATATCTGTATGATAATTGCCTAAATTAATTATTTTTCACAATATGTAAATATAGATGTTCCAAATTCTATTAAAGACATACATGCATGCTTATAAATAGTTTTAAGTAAAAAATACAGCAATTAATGCATTTTCTACACTGTCTGTATGACCAGTCCAAATCAGCCTGGACAGTTATTAGTATTTTAAGAGTAAATTATTTTTTCTAGTTAGTGCAATGCATAATTATTTTAATTCCAGTCTTCTATGTGTTGTAAAATAGTGAAGTGTAGACAAAGATGGTACTTCCCTTAGACTAAACTATTTAACTACCTTCATCTTTGTGTATGTGGGTTTTAAAGTAGTATTTAAAATTTCTATTTTACAGAAATTAGCTAACATGATTTAAAATTGCACTCTTATACAATATCTAAGTAAGCCCAGAGGGCCACAATCTCTGCTGTTGTGATTAAAAACATGCTGCTAACAGGAAAAAAATGAGGTTCTTTCCAATACTCCATAAAAAGCAATGAGGCTGCCTAAAATGACACTAGAAGGGATTTGAATAAAAACAAATAATCTTGACAGCACATCTTTTCAAAGCAAATTATACAGCAGACAAATGGCAAGGTTATGTATTTACTATATAATCTGGGATAGGTACTCTGGGACATGCTACAACTTCTAGGCTGCTGGGGACAGCTCAGAAGAGGTTTGGAGAAGAAAAAAACATGGGATAAACTTCCATCTTTTACTTTGTTGATAGAGCTATTATAGGACAGACTGGATGCTATTCTTAGCGATCCAAACCACTTTGTATATCCTTGGACAAATCACTCAGTGAACTGTCAACTTAAAGAGCAGACTTTAGGGGACATTATTCTTTTTACTTGTAAGCATGGTAGGATAAATGTAATTAATGATATCAGAAAACAACATTAATTCTATTTTCTTAAACATTGTCATATTATCTCTGAGACGTATTTGTTATATGTCGTGTCTATGTTCTTTTCCATCCAGCCTCTTGCTGAGCCATTCACTTAATTGCTTCAAATTTCATGTAGGCCACTTCCACACAATCAGCAATGAAAGGAACAAGATGTGAAAAAGATATATGCTTGCAGTCCTCAAAAAGAATGAAGGAAGTTTATGGTATCTAACTTAAGAATGATTAGATCTTCATGTGGTAGTGTCCTATGAATTTACCTGTGACTAGGTTTATTCTTTTTCCCTCAAACCAACAGCCACCTCAGAGAATGTGTACAGTATTATTTAGGAATTTTATTTATGATGCCTTTACATTTAGTTGAAGTCTGTGTCCAGATCTTAAGAACAGGTCCTTTTACAATGACTTTGTCCAAGAAAATATGCTGATATATTCCACTTTTACCGTGATCTGACATATATTAACATAAAATTAATTTCAATTCTCTGAAATTTCTAAATTTTCAGAAAATATGGTATGGATGCAATAAAAAGAAAATCTAAACTGTACAGCATCTGCAGGGAAGGGGAGAAGTGTGGACAGAAGAATAAAATTATTTCTATCTGTTACTATCACTTTCATAGATATAATGTACACAACGTAAAAATTAGTTCAAATGTCTTATGATCAGGGGAAGAAATGCTCCTCACAATATTGAGGTAGTTGTCATTACATAGTAATGATTACCTTTTGACAGAACAAGTAACTAGTAACTAAGTAACAACTAACTAACAACTAGTAACAAAAAACAGTCTTTCCTGTCATAATAATCATCTCAGGTGACAATCAGGAGTTTTAAGAGTTTTGTGAAAGGTGACTTTCAAAGGTACAAAATTATATTTATATCACTAATCAATCGTATCAAATGGGAATTATGACAATGGGAATTATGGCCGTAAAATCCATAACAAAAACAATTTTCCAGTGAGAGACTATGAAATACCTTTTTGGAGGAGATGTGCTTTTGTACAACTACTTGGAGAAAAATTATTAGTGGAGAAAAGATGAAGTGGTTCAGCCACAGTAAGAAGTGCATCAAATCTGTATATTATTTTTCCAGGGTATGGAAATTTGATTCTTCTTAGAATTTTCCTTATCCTGTTCCTGGAACTTTGATGCATACTTTTGAGTATTTTAGCTGCAGCATGGATGCAAATCATGCATGATAATGGAAATGGATAAGAAAGCCTATTTCTTTCCCTCACTACGCAGCTCCCCACCACTCAAGGTATGGTAATTAGACACAGCAGTAAAAGTAGCAAAGTCACATTAGATTGGCATTCTATTAGGGCCAACTAGAATTCTTGCTGTTGCACAGCGTACCTTGCAAAATGGTTGCATTGTGTCTAGTAATCAAGCTGGTTCACTCACCATTATAGGAGAGCAACTGTTTTATAACAGATATACTCTCAACTTCTTCACTGAGCTTTACCACAATGGGGAAAGAGGATGGAGATCAACAGGTAAGAAGAAAAATGCACCATTGATAACCATGTCCCTGCTACCTTGGGGAATAGGAAAGTCTTAGCAAGGAGAATATTTTCCTTCACTGTCTATGAAAGGACCGAGTAGCCTTCTCAGGTCTTTTTATCAGCATTATAAAAATGCTGTCCTAAGACCCAGGAAATGGAAGATTCCACACCTCCTACTCACCTCGTCTTGCTTTCATGAGTCACAGTGAAAGTTCAGTCATAGTCTGTTACAGAAGGATGCTTACTCTAAACTGATACCTAACCAAAGCCACCAGTATTTCATATTGTCTCTGATACAGGTTTCATATGGAGGACACAAGATTGAGGTACTCTGGGGTTTATAACATAACTTCAAATAAAATATAGACATTAGCAATACAGAATTACTGGCATAAATTTTAATAACAAAATGCATATTTGTAGGCTTACTAGCATGAAGTATGTTGTACAGAATAGAGAATTATAAGTGGACATGTCCTGAAAGTTCTTAGGTTTTATAAACTAATTATTATGAGCTGGGAATGCTGGTTTGTTTTGTTGGTTTTTTTTAAACAGATTTTAAGGAATAACAATAGTACACGGTTTTAGCAGACTTTTGCAAATAAACGTGGAAGCCATTAGTTAATATTAAAGAATTTCTTATTGAAACAATGTTAGACAATCACTTGCACAGTAAAGCTTGCAGAGAAAAACAGAAATTCAACAAATAATTTTTAGGTTACAAAACGTTACAAGAAAGTAATCTCTAAAATTTACCATCAATATCTTGCTCAATGATATCTCTCTGCTTCTGGAATATCTCTCTCAAACTGACATAAGCGAAACCGATATCTTCACATTCAAGATCCTGTTCATCTTCTGGGGGATCACTGACCACTGTAAATCGTAAGCTAAGCATAAAAGGGAAAAAAAACCAAGAAAAAGAAAAAAGGATATTTTACCTTCAAAAAGGGTTGAAAATTAACTCAAAAACCAGGAAAAAAAAGGCAAAAAACCACACTCTATTTTACAAGTTAAGCATAAACCAGAACTGTTTATCAATTATATTCAACATTTTCCATGACAAGAATAGTCTGAGACCCTTTCTTTTAAATCTTCCCTCCTTCTTTAGCATTATTTAGCAATACTAGAAGGACAGAGAGGTTGTAACCACAGATCTGCAGGCTTATAGAATTGTTTCATTTTTCTGTCCCCTCCCCCCACCACCCTGTGGCACAATTCTTGTTCATATGGCAGTGACAGGCAGAATAGTCTAAGGATTAAGGACTTTTTCACATTTGAAACTTGTACGTTTGTTTAGCTCAACTGCTGAATCAACTGTTCAAATCACTTAATTTCTTTATATTTACCCCCCATAGGTAAAAATCAAAATTGTATCTATGTACTTTGTGGCCTGTATAGCAAAACTTATTTATATAAAAGATCTAAAAATATAGTTAGGGATTTCTTTGTAGGTTTTTTTTTTTTGGTTGGTTGGTTGGGGGTTTTTTTTGTTTGTTTTTTTAAATTTTTTACTGTGTTGACCATACCATGCAAATTATTTGATGTATAGAAATAAAAACAATTCATAAGCAAAAATGGAAGGTTTAGATTAAATGTAATTATGTTTTGTTGGTTAAAACCTTGTAATACCATAAACTTGTTAAAATTGTTCAACTACTTTAATTCAGTTGGGCCATATAAGATGAACCTGTATGAGTATTTCAGCTTTGATGTGGAGCATGCTTATGAAGTAAAACTTTTCAGTTGTCCCCAGTTGTGGTCCTGTATTTGCATAATAGTCTTGGAGCACATTAATTGGATTTCTGGGCTAAATGAAACTGAAGATGTGCTCCAGGAGTACCTACCCCTAATGCAGTAATCCACTGCGATAGACATTCAGTCAGTAGGATCACAAGTTTTCTGAATTCTCCAAATCATCCTAAAAATCTGTGTACTGTGAATATCAGACCATTAGCAACAACTACTTTGCACTAGAGAGTCTCTGGTCTGCACTACTTGATAATGTAGATCTAGTCTCAGTAAATTTTAAGCCATGCATTTTGTTGGCTTTACACTAAGTGGTGTGGGAGACATGAGATAAAGAATTGAGAAAGACAAACCATATCAAATGTTTTCCTGATATCAGAAATGCCAGCCATATTCAATGAAGCAAGCACTTCCAAACACCAAGTGTAAAATATTTCGCTGAAAGTTATTAAGAATTTTCACACCTCATTTAGATACTTGGAGAGCATATTCTAGCCAAGAACACATTCCACAAAAATAACAGGAACTTAAATGCAGTTCTCTCAAAATAGTATCTTTCTAATGTTGTCTTGTGTATTCATTATTTAAAGTTGGACCTTACACAGCAATTTGTCCTGCACTTGTTCCCTCTGACCAGTACCTCTCATATTTTATCTTCGTTATTCTGTTCTTGTCTTGCACATAAAAAACTACCCATGAGTACAGCCTGGATACAAAGGCCTTTGAGTATTTACTGGGCTGTCTAAACAGCCTGTTTGTCCATCCCAAACATCTAAGCTCATCAACTATACAAAATTTTTGCATTTCTTCTGTGAACTTAAATTACACTCATTACATCCAAGTATGGCTTTTCTTTTAAAACACATTAATTCCAGTATTGTGCTGGAGCTGACTTAAGTCGGTGGCTTGTGTTGGAGCCAAAAACGCCCAGACAGATAAAATGACAGGAATTCAGAGCTAACTACTTTTTTGGTATGCCTTGGCAATGTTATTTAAACTGTAAATGCTTGTGAGCTTTACAGCCGAAAAATGTTACAATAAGCATAATTACAAATGAATAACAATCAAGCTGCATAAAATCCAAGTCTACAGGAAAGGATATCCTAGACAAAATATAATCAAATCTTCCTAAAAGACTTTAAACATAACAACTGCAATACGCTTTTCTAGTAGTTTGTTTTTGTGCTTGGCTCTTACTAACAAATATTTATTATAGAAAATATATACATAAATATTTGTTTGTCACTAAAACCAGACATCTATTGAAAATACGTGTCTTTAAAAAAAATTTCTGGAGTCAGAGAAGGAAAAACATCACAGCTATTTCCAACAGCAGGTGTCTTGACTGAGTATAATGGATCTAACTTAAGATTTTGGTACAGAGCTAAGCAGCTGCAAAACTGCCAAAATTCAATCAAAAAGAAAGAAATACTTAGATGTGTAAGATAAATATGAAATTAAATAAAAACAAATTAAAAATTGTAAGAATAACTGATAAAATTGCTGGGTATTGGGAACAGATCTGTTTTATGATTCAGTGTCAATGTTAAATCAAATCAATTGGACAAACCAGCTTAGCAGTTAAGACAGTTATAGAAGAGGAGGAGATTAGTGCTAGATTAATTTTTATCACTTAAAGGTACCAACTATTGCTAAAATTTTCACTAAAGCATAAACTAAAAGCAGGCCTAGTAGCATTTGGGACAGTACCTTATAGCCAAAGTGGAGAGTTGTTCATACTGGTCCACTTTCTGGTTCAGATCATATGCAAGTATTTTACATGAATACAGCAAGCTTCAACAAAACAGATCAAAAGAACTGCACCTCTAACACCTTATAGTTCCAATATGCCTAAAAGATCATAATATTGGATTAAATCTTTGCTGCTAATCAGAAAGGAGATTTGAACTGTGGATCCCAGGAGAATACTTCAACTAGTAGACTGCAAGAATGGTACCACAATCACTTTAACTTCTGTATTTAAAAAAAATATTACAAATGCTTTCAGTTTAGAAAACATTTTAATATGATATTCAGCATGCTTTAACTTGTTTTCTTCATTTGCCAAAAATTGCAAGAGTTTTGTTTTCAGGCTGAACTGGCTAAAAAGACAGTTTACAATGCCTTGGAACATGCTGCACGTGAACAGGCTTCTCACTCTGCTTCAGCACAGAATGCACAAATGTGCTGCTAGTGTCTCATCTTACCTTAACAGTGCCTCACTTATGTAAGAAGCTTTGATATATGTTGGAATATCAAATTCATACTAGGATTTCTTACAAAAATAAAGCTATGTATAGTGTTTCTCTCCCATACTTCTCTCTAGGATCCTAGACTTTCTCTCTAGCGCATTTCCACATTTCTTTTCTGTAACACCAGGTATCAGTACTCACTTCCTTGCAGGAATCCCATGCCTGCTGACAGAATAAGAAGAAATCTTGACATTCTGTTAAAAGTACTGTGTGGGAAGATATTTGCTAGCCACTGCAAGAAAGACTAGAGAACTTAATGAAAATTGTCTGCTAATAAAGGGCCAAGAGAAAAGTAAAAAAAACTGCCTTAAGCTTAAAATATGCTTTACAACAAAGCAGAAAAACCTCGACAAATATTTATCAATGTTATGATAACACTTAAAGGTGTTATCACCGGCAGGGAATTTAGAGTGCCTGAACAAAAGCTGTGATGTAGGTGAATTTGATTCTAATTCTTTATTCCAGAGATTAGTCATTTTTAAGCAGCAGGGAGAAAACCTGTGTGTTAATATAGTATATTAATGTGAAGCTAACACTGTACACATCTCTATACTCCTATAACATGGATGCATAGATTCTGTTACTTTGGAGAACAATGACTTCATATAGTCAATTTCTTGGAGTAACAATCATTTCCTATGAAGAAATGACACACCTGTCAGGATCAGCCTGGAAACCTCTTGCATAAACCTGTTCACTCTTGTTAGCACAGCAGGGTGACTGTTAGAAGAATGGATTCCTCCATTCTTCACATATGTCTCTTTTGACACTTGTCAGAAAAGCATATACTCTACCACCAGGACTGCAAGCATTGCAAGTACAATCTGACATGAGGAATATCAGGTAAGTTTCTCTGTATAGCCCAAATTTCTACGCTCTTAAAATGCTGAAAGGCAACAGTGGAATACAGACAGGATGAAGAATAAAAGATAACTATGACACAATTACAGTAAATTAAATGGACTGCCAGAAATGCTTCCTGTTATTAACTGACTTAAAGACTTGAACATCTAAGTAAATAACTATGGGGTTCAGATGATAAAATAAAATAATAATTTTGTATCCTTTGCTTTTTTGCAAAGTTTTACAAATACTAGTAAGTATAGCTTCCTAACATATATAAGGAATGTAATTTGAATCCCAATTATACACACAAAGAAACAAAACAAAAAAGGTACCCATGTCACACAATACAGCTATAAGGAAAAGCAAGCGTTCTGACAAAATTTCCATATTAATGATAGAGATATTGTCTGTCTGAAAACGTAAAGACAAAGACGCTTGTCAAAAGAGAAGAACCATCTTCGTGGTATGCAACAATTACTAACCTAAAGAGGATTTAAAAAAGTCTGCCGTCTCCTACTACCTTATGCTCATAGATTTTATATCATTCTATTTAGCAGCATGTTTTCTTGATTTTCGTGAATACTGAATATTCTTGCATTTTCTGCCACTAAAGCTATTTATTCAAATGTGGAACAAAAAAAAAAATCAACATTTATAATAAACACTTACAATGATTCCATATCCATGATTCCATTAAGAAATGAAAGAAAAAAAATCAACTTTGTTTTGAAATCTTATCTGTCATGAACAGTAAATCCCACTCCCAACAAATTTTAGATTGGATATTAGAAAAAATTTCTTCACCAAAAGGGCTGTCAAGCATTGGGACAGGCTGCCCAGAGGAGTGGTTGAGTCACCATCCCTGGAGGTACTTGAAAGACATGTAGATGTGGCAATTAGGGACATGGTTTAGTGGTGGACTTGGCAGTGTTAACAGTTGGACTAGATGATCTTAAAGTTCTTTTCCAACCTAAACAAATCTATGATTCAAACATACTTTCCCATATAAATGCCATGCCAATCTGTATTTATTTATTTGTAAGTATAAACTAAAACAGTATAAAGCTGTGAAATGCATTATTTTCAGGGCCAAGTTGGCTCCTGTTTCAACTATAGGATTAGATTATAGTTGCAACTTTGGCTTAGCAGTAATTTTATGTATTATATTAATATCTCTTTTAACACCTGAGAATATTTATCTTTTTCAAGGGGCTTTCATTAAAGTGACTCTCCTTTTGGAAGACAAAAATAGGATGTGATGTATCTATTTATTTATGTTCTAATATGGACCCAATCATTGAGTACCATTTCTAACAACATTCATTGTGACAGGAAGCAAGTTCACCTGAAAACTTAATGCACCTCTTAATATACATAATACACTATCTATGCTCCTATAATCTGGCATAGCAGTAACACCAATAAAGTGTCAGACTAAACCATGTGCAGGCAATTTTAAATGATATTTATATCCTTGATAATTTGGTTTCCTGAGCTTTAAAGCTTTAGTTTAGTTCAGTTCCTGTTTCAGCTAAAAAAGCTTTGATATTAGTTTGTAAGGCTTGTGATAGAAAACATGTGTTGAAGATGTAACTAGGCCAGGTTTAAAATGCATAGAGTTGAAAACATTTGGTGAATAGGCAGAATCTTTCCATAAATTTTGTTTCTTGGTGGTCATCTCGCTAGGATAAAGTGAGGAAATGAACTACTGATGAACTTCCTGCCTTGCTATTTAGTCAATACAGAATTGAAATTTCACCACAGACCAAACTAGACACACCGATAAACGTAGAAAACAACCTACCTGGTCACACAGAGGACAGTACCATGATGGCACACATAAAAGACGAATGTTTCTGTTGTGGGAAAAAGCTTGCTGCTGTTATTTTACCTTGTTTTTACCTTAGGTTTGTTAAATATTTAGTACCTAAGTATTTGTAGGTTAAATTGCAGCCCACAGACTAGCTGTTTTCTTTTGCTGAACTACCCCTCAGGAAAAAAAAGTATATTTTGTCCTCAGTATTGTTAAATTCTTAGTAGAACATGTTACCCACTCTCCGAATCTATACGGTAATAAGCAAGCAGATGACTTAGTTTAAGTGAAGACTTTTTTTTTTTTTTTTTTAAATCTCCAAACCTAAGAATGTTTTGGTATGATATTTCCATCCCAACAAGTAATCATTTAATGGTGTTCCCTGCTCCATTCCAGTGAAACTTGTTTTCTGACCAAGACATGAAACTCAGCTTTAGAAAGGAAATGGAATGAAGAGAGATCACTCTCAGAGTGAATCTGTGATTTGTGAATAAATATGTCTTTAAAAGATTTACAAGTAACTCCTACACTTCAAATACGATCAGCAAGTATTCTACTCTTCTGCAAATTAAAGGGATCTTTAAATTAATAACTGTTCCACTTTAATGAAGATTGGCCTTCAAGAGGAAACAGAATCAAAGGATGTCATTCATTCTTTCAAAGCAATGCACATGCTATCTCAATCAAAAAATTTGAATGAGAACAAACTTATTATGAGCTTGGACAAGACTAATTCATACTCTTTCTCCTATGTATTCATATAATAGCTGCCTGCTGCATAAAAAAAAAAAAAAAAAGTTTTTGCAAATTCTAGGGCCAAGGAACACTTCCAGAAGCTCTTGCACTCCTTTTAGTACTCTGAATTCAGAAAACAACAGATGTATTTCTCTACCATCAGGTAGATATGTGCTTTTCAAATTCATTATTGATAGAATGCTGATGATAAAATCTCTCTTTTGCAAAATGAGGTTGTTGAAAAAAAAAACCCAAAACCAACAAAACCAAAGCACAGCACTGAAACAACATTAAGAGAGGTTGCAATATTCCATGCCACACAAACCTACTCAGGGAAGAAATGTAGATCAATTGCCACATCAGAACATAGGTATCATTCCTAGCTGAAACAAAATCGTCTCTATTAGTTAGTTATGTACTAACTTCTCAGGGATACCTCCTCAATAGAGTCAAACAACAAGGCAAACTATAAGCATTATTTACAAAGACCTTTTACAGAGTTATTCAGCTCTAATACGTACCTGTCAGTATGTAGATCTGGCTTTAGAAGCATAGACTTGAGATACTCTCTTCTTGCATGATTATTTGCCTTATCCACATGTATCACTGCAAAGCAAATCGGAATTAATATAATTAGTTATCAATTATTTTTCATCTTTTAGAAGAAAGAGCATGAAAAAAAGAACAAAGAAAAATAACCATTTCTTTCCCTTGTCTTTCCTAAGGAAAAGCAACAATGTTAGAATCAAATTTGAAAGGTCATGTGATCTAATGGCGTGTCACTGGCAGGTTTATGTGCACACTGTCAAAAAAAATACAAGCAGCATCTAAGCATGCCACATAGCTGTCATTTTCTGTTAATGGCAATAGCAGTCATGATTTTAAAAGCCAGTGGTCTTTATTGCTTTGTATTTGAAGTGATTTAGTGCATTTTCTTCCACTGAGGAAGCTAGTGATAATGATAATGTATGGCAGAGTGCTTGTCCTTTTTGACAGCCTTAGTAATTTAATCCTCCTTTCCTGCCACAATATTTCAATAAGAGAAACATCTAGACCAATGGACTGGACAAAATCCACAGCCTGGGGAGCGTGTGAATGCTCTGAAAGCTTTTTATTGTTTTAATTTAAAATACAAACACAAGGACCAGCTTTTAATTTTGTACCATTAATATGACCTACAGTGAAAAATAGCCTTGGTTTGGAAAAAACAATAAAAGAATGAGAGACAGGGTTTTATGAAATTCTTTAAGAAGTTTTTGGGCATCTTATATTAAGAAAGTAGCTGCTTTCTTGCAAATGGTATCAGCCTACAAGTATCAGTAAACTACTGTGAAAGATTATAAAAATTCAGGATGCAAAAATTGAAAAACAGTGTTAAAGGATTACTTCCCCCCCCCCTCCCCCCCCCCCCCCCCCCAGTTCAAAATGCAGCTGAAAAAATTTTGCTAGGACAGAACTAGAATTAATATAACCCTCTGAGAAACAAACATAGCTCTTCGGAACATTTTTCATTTGGTTTTGAGGGCAGGAGGAGGAGCTAGAAATTTGTCTTTAAATTCCAATATCTTTAATATTCACTCTCTTCTAGTTACTCTGCCACTGTACTCAAAAAAGCTCTTTTTCATTCTCCACATCACAATAAGGTTTCCTTTTCCTACATGCTGACAGAAATCTTTAACATATTTCATACTGCCTTCTACTAATCAAAATAAACTTATTTGTATAAAGAGAAATTACCAATTCTATCAAGAAGCAGAGAGTACTGGAATACAGGAGTAAAAAAAAAGAGATAAGAAGGCTCAAATTAATTCCTTGTGGAGGGATTTATTGAGGGACATATCTCTAGAAAAGTCCTTCTAGGAAGCACACCTTCCAGAGCTACGGGTTCTCCAGTTTTCTCCAAAGCTGCTCCTTGGCTCTTACCTGGCCAGCAGAATCGCTATTAGAAATAAGTTACTTTCAGAAAGTACAATTAGTATCTGAATCATTCAAAGGAATCTGCAATTTAACACCTTTTTATCTACTAAGAGAAAGCAAAGCATTGGTGCTCTATCTTGGAATCCTTAGTTTCCACCCACAATATTCTTACTTTCTTAGACAGGTTAAAAGAAGCTGTTACTGCCATCTGCTATTCTTTTGGGCATGTGGATGACTTTCCACATATGCTACTCTCATGGCCAAGTGCTCCTGGGGCCACCACAGGAAGTGATGGGGAGGCAGCAGGGAGACAGATGGACAGCCAAAGAACTTCAAAGGAGCTGCCACATCAACAGATTCTTCCCTTTCCCATAAGCATCCCAAATGGAATTTCCTAAGTTTACTAATTCTGTATCTAAAAGAATTTTAAATGGAAATTATTTACAAACCTAAAGAGTTCAAATTCATTTCACCCAATGGAAAAATTCAGACTAGCAAGTAAAACATGCAGCACAAGAATGCCATTCAAGTCTGGGGAAAAGGATTAACCATAGTGAAAAAATATTTTTAGATCCTGATGAAAAACATGTTTCATATCACCCCTTAGTACTACCTGAACTTAGAATTATAACGTTGCTCCCAGGCATGGAACACCTCATATTTCTATCCAATTAACTGCAAAAATCACTCAAAATTAACTTGTGACAGTTTGCATCTAAAATGATAATTTAAAAGTTTTTTCCTAAAGAAGCACTAAAACCTGAAGATTACAATGAACCTGGAACCTCATTAAAAATCACTGGAATTCCAAACATTAATGTAGCTGGTTCTGTTCGAGCATATTTTTTTCATAGTTCACTTTCTAAGAACACTAAATGACTACATGATGAAGTAGAGTTTCATCACGATGATGAAGAAAAGATGCCTCACAGTGTGGAGCTTTAATGGAGAAAAGAAATAAACACAAAAAAGTATAACTGTTTTCTGATGCAAGGCCTTAACATGTTCATTTGAGTTATACTGAGGAATCCACCTTTTAGAATATGGATCTTCAGAAGTTTGTTTTTAATAAACTCCATCATCTTTCCCCCACCTCCCCTTCCTTTGGTCTACTTACACTTGTACTTCAAGCTGTTCAAATAACCACTTACTCACTGAAGAGAGAAAGCTTTCTGATTAAATGTCATATAAAATCTTTGCAAAATTTTGTAAATCTTTCTTCTACTTCTGCTGCCTGTTCTCTAGAACCATTGTATACAGTGATAAGGACACATTTCAGACCTTATGTCAGTCTTAATTTCTAGTAACTTTCTTGCCATCTCAACATTTTCATAGTTAAGTCTTCATATTTAATAAAATATAAATGCTTTTTGTTAACAACATTCATGAACTAACCTTAGCTTTGTAATTCAAGTAATTGTGGCCTTGACAAGAAAAATCTTTATTTTACTCAAATTAAGATGCATTTACATGTGAGGGAGACTGGGCTTTGTTTGTCTGTAACAACATGTTTCCCTATGTTTTTCTGACAGTGAAACTGCCATTATGTTCACTTTAAAGCATATATTGTGACATGAGTAGAAATAAATACATAATTATAAGTAAATAATTTCTGGCACACAATTTTAAACTGCATTAAAAAGTTAAAATATTAATTCATTGCTTACTAAGATCTGTAACACACCCTAACATCAAAACCAAACCATACCGAAACAAACTCCATCAAAAAAATCAGAGTCATGGTGTGAGCACAATTTGGCAAGTTCCACTTTTCTTTGAATTTATGGGACTGTAGTGTTTAGAAGCATTCTAATAACTCTTTCCACCACTAACGAACACAACAGCTCCTCTCCTTGGTCAGTATGGCCATCGGTAGATACAACACTTAATGTCATGGGAAATGAAGAGTTATGTGGTATAACCCTGGAGTGTGTAAACCTCCCATTCAAGTTTCTGTTCTAAGACCCTGGAAGAAAGAAAATGATCTTCTAACCATTCCCAGTCCAAAAGTCATAGTCAAAATAAACAGTTAATGTCAAGTTAAATGCTAACCACTTGTGAAAAGGGAAATTCATAGGATCTTGTATGTCCAGATCAATGGAGTTCTACTATGTTGTTTTTCAACAAGATTACATTAATCTTCTACTATCTTACATGTCAAGCAATGACAGTGAAGGATGTGCAAAAGGTATGGAAAAACTTCAAATGTTTTTTAAGCAATGAATCTCATGGAGCCTTCTGCATCAGTTAAGATGTTCTTAAAACAGTCAAGCTGTTCCAGTTATAAATAATATTAAATGTTTTATTTATAATTTTAGATTACTTATGGACTTACCCTGATTTTCTCCATGCAAAAATCTAGAATACTGTTAGTTTCCTTCTAAGCTCAATGTAAACTTCTTTCCACCCATGCAAATCTCATTTTTATTAAAGAAAATACTCAATTAACCTCAAATATTCAACATACTCAAATCTAATTAGACATGAATAAGAGATGCAGTAAAGCTATAGTAAACACACATGAAGATTTCATTATTATTATCTTACTGGCTTTCCAACTGACATTATCAGAAAGCAGACTCATTAGGGTTTTTTTTCCTCCTACCTGCAAAGCTAATCTTAAACAGAAATTAGATGACCAATTTTCTAAGTAAATTCTGCAAATAACAACCACATTAGTATTTTGCTGCAGAATACAGTCCTAAAGCAATTAAGACCAAAACCACCTTTTAATACTGATTCGATAGGATATTTTAAAGTTTAACAGTTCTATATTTGATACTTAAGCAGCAAATAGAAAAATCTAAGTTATGAAGCCGGGTTTTGACTAGTAGAAATAATCTGATACAGCACTACCAGATTGGAAAGCCTTATGAATTACAGTCTCTACAAAGCACGATACTATTTTTAAATATCACAGCTTGAAAATATATTTAAATTTCATAACTGTCTTCAGAGTCTGAAATTTCATTCTGTATTCATCATAACTTTGCTGTGTTTTGCTAGTTTAACTTTGCAGAGTCAATACTTAAAAACTAGTATTATGCTTAGACCATATCCAATATACACAGGAATCAGAATATTGTGTAAGAATTTTTATACCTTCTGAATGCTTCTTATATTCAAAGCAATAAGAATTCAAGAAGCAAGAGGAATTAGAAGTGTTAAAGAGCTTTTATTGGCTTATGGTATTATTTCAATGAAGTTTTAAAAAATCTATTTCAATTCAAATAGTCTGCCTATCTAGAACATTTGGAAAAGTGTTTACAGCAGCTAGAAGGATGTATATTGTTCAGCTCATAAAAAGAGTTCTTACTTATCCGATGTCTCATTTAATGTACGATGCCAGAAATCCCATTTGTTTGAATGGAAGTAAGCCTCAGTGAATGAAACAGTTTGCAGTTCTATTAGTTTTTTGTGGGTTTGTTTTGGTTTTTTTAACTAAAGCCTTACAAAGATTACTCTCAGAGTCACAGAAGCTAACACATTGTGCCCTGTCTTCTATATTCTCTCTCAAATGGGCAGTCCCACTATAGTGATGGATGATGTGACATCTACAAGGGATTTCAGTCTCCAACTATGGGGTAATCCAATAGTTTGAGTATTATGAGGATATAAATGAGTAAATTCTGTGGCAAGTCTCCTAAAATCAGGTTTCTACATGGTAGCAATTTTAAAGATCTGTGACACCACTTTTCCAAAGCCACTTTCACAAAATTATTTTTAAAAGAATGCTTAATTTGAATGTCTGTATTGATGGTGTGTCACAAAGAGCAAACTGATTCACCTGCTCCAGGATACTCACAGCTAAAGTCCAAGACAACATGAAGCACTCAGACTGAATCTTAAATGAAATAAGACTAACAACAAAAAAAGTTAATGAAAAATTGAAATACTATGAAGTAGCTGGGAAAATAGTTAACAAGAGAATTACCAATTATTACAATAGTTCTATGTATGCTATTAGTGTAAATTACACTGTGTATTGACATAAAGTATTTTCAAATGTTCATTTATTAGAGAATAGCATATGAAAAATACAGGATTAATTATTATGAAGTAAATAGCAATGTATTAGTATTAAACATGGCTGAATAATTTCCTATTTCAAAAAGTTCTTGTTAAAGGAACACTGAGTATTCCCAAGTGATGATCAAGTCCAATTACGTTTTCTCTTTTCAACTGCGTTTTAGTTGTACATGGTTACATGGAATGTTTTTCTTTCGCTGTATCATCATGTACTGATACAGAAATCAGTTCATCATGTTCTTTTAAAAAGAATGCATAAATTTTGGTTATGTATAGCCTAATTTGAAAATTTATGTGCTAGCAGCATATTTAAATATATTGTAAAGTTATCATTTCATACACAAGCCTACTTCAATAATTCATTTTATAATTGATAATTTCATCCTTACCTCATTTCTTAAAAACCACCTTTAATATTTCCCAAGATATTTGAGAAATAGACAAATACAATTAGTACACAGATAAATGCAACTATAATATATAGAGGAAGTAGACTTTACTGGCAGGCATTTTCATAAGACAGAATTTAAAAGAAGAAACAAGCCTGCTCACGAATACATTGTACTCACCATTGCTATAGTTATAGTGAATCCTCTGACCACTTGTTGGTTTTGGAAGTGACAGTGGGGTCTCCTCTGCAAGGAAATTGTATAATCTGCATTCTACAAACAGCTGCTGTATTGTTTCATCTAATGCAATTCGTGACTCAGTAAGACCGAGCGATATAATTTCAATCCGAATTTTTTCAGTTGCCTATTTAAAAATAAAGCACAAACATAATACAAATTATTTTGTGTTTCTTGAAGTGTTAACACAAACCAAACAAATATGTAAATGATTGGCTATTTTGTATGATTAACACCAATTGACTGATGTTGACATAGACACAATGAGATTCTAAAGCCCCAGGGTTTGTAGTTAAGAATATTGTTGCAACAGATACTGCTTTACATTTGGTGTTGAAAATATTTTTGCAACAGTCATACTCTGCTGGAGAAGATTAGGTTAAGGTTACCTTCATGTACAAATGATATCTGAACTGTAAATTTCAGTTGCCATTATTTTTAGCTACACAGCAAAGCCATTTGTATCTTGATCCTGTAACTGCTTGAAATTGTCTCAGTAATATTAGGTACCAAAGTTTTCCAAATGAAAGAGAATTATTACTCAGTGCCTACTGCAGACTATAATACAAATAGTTCAATAAAAATCCATCAAGTCACAAAGTAGTTAGGCATGTAAAGTAACACTGTATTTGTATGGAATTCAACTTTATATACTGAAATTTTCTAGTTAAAAGTTAAAATTAACAATATAATAATAAAAGTAATATCCCAATTGTTCTTTGCCAGAGCCTTTTCTTCTTATCTTTCACTAAAATGGCATTTTTCTGTTGCTTATATGAAATTGTTTCATACTGTTTGGCAAAGTCTATATTATTTGCGTACAGATAAATTTTAATAAGCTTTATGTATTTAAGTGGGAATGTCAGACTCGACAGAAATATTTCCCTAGGTAACTCTGTAATTCAAAGAAAGAAAAGCCAGTATGGTTTCAAAATTGGAGTACCTAGGTGAGCATTCAAAGATGAGATTCTTCAAAGAGCAAACAGAACACACTGGAGTTCAGAAATGTCAAAAAAATTTTTTTTACTTCTTTCTTTTCAAGTTCATAACTCTATTAAAAATATTTCCCTATATGGAAATATTTTGACAATTTTTGATTGTAAAGTTAAATCACTTGAAGTAATAAATTATATTCAAAAGATTAGCCTTCTAGATTCAGTGTTAGAACTTCAAGTCAATATTCTAATTTATTATGGAGATAGCTTATATTTTTCCAAACAAATTATATAATTAATCAAACTGAAAAGCAGGTGTATCCTATTGTAAAAATACCCATCATACAGAACAATTTCCATTGCTGTCAAGCCTTTTCAATATTTGATGAAGTAATTTTACCCACTCCTTTCAAAAGACATTTCCTTTTATTATGTATCCTAAGACACTTTAACTAAAAACCCAAATCTGAATATTTCAATAAGGTTGTTTTATTATTCAGTAGATTCATGGAAATTTTACTAGGATGACAGAGAAAATTCCACACCATTCTGTCTCCACTAATACAGGTACACGGCTTCAGCTGGCAATATTACTGGGATTAGCATAGAATGATGAAATATTTAAAGGAAATTTTTTTTTCTAAAATCTAATAAATCAAATGACTGCCAAGTGTCATTAAAGTGATGGTCTTTGACTTGAATATGCTTTTCATATTCAAATTTGAAAAGAAAGAGATGAAAGCCTGGAAAGGTTACTCAGTTTCAACTAATAACCTCAAGCACTCTACATTCACATGCATAAAAAATGAAATTGGCTCTATTGTCTAATTTTACTTCAGAAACAACTCTTTTCTTCTTGCACTGAACAGATGTATTAGCATCTGTATTTAAAGTGATATGCTGAGTGGTTTTGTTCGTCCCAAAGTATTTAGCAGCTATGTCAGACTAGTTTGTACACAGACAGTAGTTTATGAATCAAGTCCAAAAACAATATCCTGTATTATAAAGTATTCCTTTTACATATCTTAAAATTTGTTTGACATATTTAACACCTGTAATTGCATACTGTAGGCAAAGATTATTACAGTTTTTCAAGGATAGCAGGGTAAATCCAGGTATTCTGCTTTCTAACTTATAAGGAAGCAAATAACTGAGTCATACTATTAGAAAACTGTAAGAAAAAATAATAAATTGTTTTACAGCTTAACAGTCAAGAATATTTTAAGGCCTGGTTTTATTAATATTAAACATGAATATAGCATATACAAAGAAGAACATAAGCTGATTAAAAAAAGATATTTACAAATAAAAAAATATAGAACTGCTTAAGAACATCATAGCTAGCATGTCATATTTCACTAATAATACAAAACCGCTCATATAATGTAGCCATGCTGAAAATATATGTAGCATCCAATGTACGATAGGAATTAATTTTTAAACAACTATTTATATGTCTACAATGCAGAGTGATGTATGTTATTTAAACCTTTTCCTAAGTTGGTTTTTTTTAAGCCTTGGTCTCATTTATTAGGCACTATTCAAGTGAAAAATGGATAGTTTTGTCATGACCAATTACTTCCCACAAATCGTTCTACTTTGATGGGAATAAAATTAGTCTTTAAATTTAGTATTTAAAACAAAATATGAAATTTCCTCTAACAGAGAGACTGGACACATGTATTAAAAAGAGAATACTAAATGCTTTCAAAGACTGTCTCTGAGAAACTGGTTCAGTGCTTTCCTTTCAAGTGAGGAAAACAAAACATGGGCATGATACTTAGTCTATGTCAATATTCTTTCTTTACCATTTAATATTTAATATTGACTCTTTGAAATTAACACTACCCAGAGATTTGGAAGAATCATTGAACTCCTTCACAAGCTTTAGGATTAGGTTAAGTAAATGCATTGGACATTACATCAGAATTTGAAGTCTCAACATAACTTTTATCATCTTTTTGATTTCTGAGATTAAAAAAAGCTTTTTTTAATTCCACAAAAAGTCCTCCATCTTCAAGAAGCTGTATATTCCATATCTCAATTTCCTTTTTGGTCACAATAAAATGCTAAGACTTTCACGTGAATAATAAAATTCCAGTTGACTCAAATGGTCCACGATAGTATCCCACAGACTTAGTGTTTTACAGAAAAAAGAGTTTGTGATTTCTGCACACAACAGCAGCATTGAAAATGCCTTACTTCTAGGAACAATGTAAACAATGTTACTACTTTTTACATCCATGGTTTTAACTAATATATTGCTCTTGAAAAACTCCAAAAAAAGGAAACTTCTTAACTGTAAGATCAACTTGAATGCTATCTTTACCAATGCTCAAAAATATTCATGCTTTACTACTTAATATTTTATGTATTTATTTCCACAGCCCACTTATTCACTTGTTGCCTTCTATTTCAGGCAGAGAGCACATCAGATAAGCTATAAGCTATTGTCCAATAATCACAAGTAATCATCCATTTGCTATCAATACTTCAATCACTATCAATATCACTTGATTGACAAATATATTTATTGAATGAGAAATCATCCTCTTCTCTATCAAGTGCCAAATTCCTGTGATCATCCTATTAACAATGTCAGAACAGAGCTGCAAAGGAATGCTATCACAGGAATGTCAATCTAATTTAACTATTCAGAGACACAAACATTACTCATTAAGTAATTATGATTAACAGGTCAACATCTTACATATACACATAAAAATATGTATCACAAAAAATTATTCTAGTCCTTAACTGTATGCAGTGACTTTTCATGTCAGGAACAACATCTTCTATTTTTAGGTTTTCCCCACAATGGTGTAGATGTGAGCATAGAAAGAGTGATAGGGAAATGCTCCCTGTTCCTTCTCAGAAGGGCTGGGACTCACAAAAGTGCATGCATTTTAGATTCTCCCTAAGACTTGGGGCAAAGAGATTTGTCCTTGTTCAACAGCTCTTTTGGAGTCAGATTTACAGTGAGGGAGGGAAAGGCACATAGAATCTCCCCCCAGCATCAGTGGTTTTTGCCATGTGCTGGGAGGAGAATGTAATGGCACAAGGTTAGCATCATAATAAGGTTCAACGCAATCCCTTCAGCTCTGTCTAGAATTAGGAACACAGTAAACAAAAAATTGATTTGTGACAATGAGTACATCTCTGGTTGCTGCCGTTTTATCTAGTGCAGAGTCCAAATTCATCATTTTCAGAGCATGAATTCATCTTTAATGTCTTCAAAGGCATGAATAACTTGCTATAGCTTGAGACAATTCAATGATTAGATATTGCCTCTTCTATGCAAATCTGTAATATATCCATCAATAAGTTGATTTTTTTTCAGAAAAGACAATTTCTAATTCAGTATAAAACATCAAACATTTTAGAAAATACTAAGTTCTTGAGGGATGTGAAGCTTTCCCACCACAACCATGACAACTATACATCTGAACTTAAGTGACATTTGCTCTTTGCTCATAATACAACTTTTGATTTCTTGAATAATATACTTTCTTCCCTTCAAATGGCTTGCCTCCACCACTCTTTCTGAAGAATAAACATAAAATTGTTCAGTGTTTCTCCTGAAGTTGAATTGTTTTTAAAGATTTGGTTTTGCAACTTGCCTGTGGCACTACCTCAACTAACAGCTTTTAAAGATAAACTGTTTCTAGGGATGAATAAATACAAAAAAGCAGATATAACTGGAGCTGTTTGACTGGTGAGATACAAACTTCCTTAACTCTGAGTTGTATTTTCTCCCCAAGAAGTGGGGAAGGCTACATAAACAATATTGTTACAATCCTGAACTAAGCTACACCCCTCTCTACAGCAGACTATTTCAAAGGAAGACTTCATTTTTTTATTGTTTGAACACTCACCATTGATCATAGCACCAGATAAAATAAAAAGCAAATACCAACTTCATCAAATCTCAAAGTCAGTTAGCTACATCAGTACCAACTAGTCACACAATTAAGTAATTCAAATGTTCTGTAAACTTACAATTACCTTTCATTTCAAAAGGTACCATGATCCTTAAGTAAATAAGCATGAAAGACAGAAAATTTCTTAATAAAACAAGGTCTTACTCTGTACATTTTTGGTATGCTAATACACATCAACATTTAAGATACAGAAATAAGATGAAATAAGTAGCAGTATTATGCAAAAAACTAAACAAAGATAAATATAATAGGTTTTCTGCTTTTATATATATCTATGCATGTATTTTTCTATATGAAGATCACAGACTTCTGGTTTGATTTAAAAATGAAATAAATTTTAAAAATCTGTATTTGAAAGTTAATCCATTTAGAAAAAAACCCCCTTAATATAGGAAGAAAGCAGAAGTATCTGTATAGCCTTTTCATTTGTTAAGAGTGCATCTGTAGTAAAAAAAAATAAAATCAAATTGCACATTTTAAATACAGCTGTTCTTTTTATTTAGAGCTTTAATACTTAACATTTGATACTGTAGTTCCCCACCTTGCTGCCATTATAGTATTGTGTGGGGACAGTACAGACATGCAAAAATGAATGAAATTTGGTTCTCTCTCATATTACCCACAGTGTAAAAAAAATTATGCTTGGTGATATATATCACAGCTAATCAATACTCAAATTTATTTTCAAATACCATCCTTTGCTTTTTAGACCTCCAGTTGGAAGAATACTCCTTTCTACTTGTAAAGTCACCATAACTTACTTCCGTGTCAATAAGCTCTGATAAATACAGTCTTTCAAGTAAGCAACTAAGGAGCATTCATATTCATAACTACAAAAAATATTACCAGCTAGGTTAAAAATGGCTCCTGTTGATGCTTTTCCTGTGGGCTTATGCACTCAGCCTTAAATCTGACTTTCTACTTAATTTAATATTCTGACTAATTAGTTTTATTTGTTACCTAAAAAGTAATGGGTTACCTAATGACTTAAGATTCTGTTGGTTTTGGATCATTTTAAAAGCTGGTGTTTGGGGTTTTTTTGGTATTATTTCTCCCTCTTCTTTCAGTTCTTCCATCAAGAAGAATGACTTGTAGTATATGCTTCTAATTATTACTTCAAAGTATATTTGACAAGCACTAGAAGTTGTAAATCCATCATTTCAGCATACTGCCTATTCAAGTTGCTATCATCTCAAACTTTATCAGTGGCAAGAGACAAAACTTAGGTCTTTCCTGGATTCTTCAACTTTCTCTCTTTTACTTTAGTTCCTGTCTAATACTGACCATAATAGCAATCACCTTAAAGATGGAGAATGGCAAATGCTCCTTTTAAATCTTAGATCCATCAGTAGTCTTTGAAAATACTGACTACAAAGCTCTAGTAAGTTACCTTTATCTTACTCTGATAAGTTCTGTTTCATGAATTTTATTTCTTTTTTTTTATTAAATATGCTGGTGCAGCACTTTTATTTCCCCATTTTCTTATAGAAGAAAAGCACTAAGCAACTAAATTTAGATCTAGACAAGACTAAGAGAATATAAAGGATTAGTATTTCTGGCACAGTAGCATCAAGCCAACTTAGCAACACAGGGTAATAATAAAAACTTAAAATTTTAGTTCTCTAAATTTGGATTAGATATTCACAGAACAAGCCAGTTTAAGAAAAGCATTGAGCACTCAGAAATCTCCCTACAGTACACCAAAGGTACTCAAGTCCTGCAGAAAACAAATGTAAGGAAAAATCAAGAGAGCCAAAATTTAAAATTGCAATAATGTCCAAATAATTTTCTTTCTTTCAATGAATGCAGATATCTCATAGGAGAAATGCACTATTGAAATAATTGTACAAAAAAGGCACAATAAAAGGAAAAGTATTTATTGCTTTGCTATACATAAGCTTTATGCTTTACACCTTCCCCACCTTTGCCCAAACGTGTTTCATTGACCAGCAGAACCACAAGCAATTGGTATCGCCTTTTTAATGGTGTTTGACAGATTTTCATGTCAAAATTAATTAGACCCTGAGATGTTAATTTACAGGAACTGATAATGACAGTTTTCAATAAACTGCTATTAGTGCAAGATAATGCACTCACAGTATCTGCAACAAAAAAAGAGACATGTAAACACACCAACAGAAAAAAACAAGACCACCACCAAATAACTAATTTTTGCCACTAATTGTCTTATGGGCACATTTTAAGACAACTTGGAAGCTGACAGTAGGAAATTTTATTGTGATAATTGAATGCTATATCATATCCTGTAAGGATAAAGTGTAGACATGGGTGTGAAAGGGAGGAGGGGACGGAAGAGAAAAGATTTTTTTTTTTAAATTTTTTTTTTTAAATATAAAGACCATGCCAAAGAAAATGCAAATTCCCAGTTTTGATGTCTATTTTGAGGATCTGAAACAAGGCTTTTAATCAATGTATTATACATCAAATTGATAATGTTAACTTCTGATTATTCAAATGTATGAAATATTCATAGAGAACTGTCCAAACTTTTACATTTCTCAGAGTTCTTTTCTCTATTAATTATCATGCCTGGAAGCTTTTTAGTAAAAGCAGCAGCCATCAGCCTGACTGAACCTGACAAGCTAGCAAGGCCCAATTACACTGGCACTCTGTGGCACTTTGATGTACTGGAAGCGAAAAGAGATAGGGGCAAATTGTATAGCACATTATGTTAATGACTTGATTTAATCCAGCCACTAAACTTTATGTAGCCTGTTAAAAAAGATGCTAACACTAATTACGCCACTTTGGAAAGGAAAGAAGGGGACAAGCATTTCATACCGACAAAGTGAAGCTCATAAATGTTGTAAATGAAATGAAACAAAATGAAGTAATCTATGATTAATTATACATCATAGACAAGAATAAAAGAGAAAGAAGCAAGCAGTACAGCTAAGTACTGGAAAATCTGTTAGATACCCTTTATGATCAACATATCTAAGAAATAACCATGAACTGTCTAATTTGCAACATGCAAAAAAGAAAGAGTGTGATCTTAAATGGCTTAAACAGTTTGGCATACAACTCAGATTTATACAATAATTAGCATAACGATCTCTAAAAATCACAAGTCTTATTTACAGTGTTTGATTACCAGCAGGTTATTTATCTCAAAAGATAAAAGGCACTGATTCTTAATCTTAAAAAAATACAAATTCAATAATGATTTTCACATGCTGTATTCTATAATTACCCCAAGATTTCAAATATACCAATGCCTAGTTTTAAAATGCAATTTGTATCAAACATGTTGCCTTAATAGTTTAGAGCTTTTGTTGTCTTATCTACCCTTCCTGAACACGCATTTTGTTACCAGATGAACAGATCAATGGAGAGAGGTACAAATTAATGAACCTGAAATGCATCTACACTCAAAATCCTCTCAGAAGTGTTCTCAAATAATTTTGATAAAATAAGATACAGGATGACTAGAAATGTATAGATCAATTGTATTATAGTTTGGCTTAATGGTGATGAGTAGCAGTCATTTCAAGTTCTCAAAAATACAGGTGAAAAATTTTAACGTTTTACATATAAACAATGCAATTCTGTCTTCAAAGGTACCTTCTGTATCTTTCTGCAGCATATGTAAGTGATAGTATTTCTAAATCCCTTCTACAACTTAAAAAAAAAAAAAAAAAAAGGAGCAGTATTTCTCATATGAAGCATTGCTTCTTGTTGGTAGTTAACTTTGTAATATGTCACACAGCCTTGAGAAAAGGATTAAAAAAAAAAAAATCATCAAACTACCTCTAGGTTATTACATTGCAGAACATTAAAAAAAATTAAGACTGATAGGATATGAAAGTACACCCCTGGTCCTTTAAAAGAAGGCTAAGACAGACCAGAGAAGTATTAACTGTTAGAAGCATTATAATAAATTTTAAACGCTAGTTTTATATTTTTTAAGACTGTTCAGTCAATGTTAGATCTAAAAGCATGATTTTTTTTTTTTTTAGAGAACTATACCATTGAAATACTGTTTAAAGTAGATTTTCCAAATTTGTATATGCTGTGTTATTTTGTATATATGACTTTAAGCTCATTAATTGCTGGTTTTAAGAACAAATCAAGATAATATCATTACTGTACGTGGCCACAAATAATAATAGAAAAAGAAGTACATTGAAGTGATTGGATAGTGTACATGTTAAGTTCTAAAAACTGTTGGGAAGTCAGGAACAAAAAGAAATCTGTGTGGATGAACTAGAAAATATATGCAAGGTTTGCATGTTATTAACATGCTAGTATCTCAAGCTTATGCAATTGCCATTTCAACAACATTCAATCAAGTCAATATACTGGGATGAAACACAGTGGGTAGCTAAGCATTGTGGTTTTACTACAGGCCTTGACAAGTGAAATTATCCTCCCCTTCCTCAGAAATCACTAGAAGAAGCAGAAAAGCACATTTTCCCACATAAAGGCAACAGGTAGGACTGAACAAGACGACCAAGTTCTTTAGACAACATGTTGCAATAGTTATCTTTTGTTAGGGAGATTTTGTGCAGGACTAAACTTCGGATTCAGATTGAAACTAATTAGAAATGTCTAATTCTAAGTGTGTATGACAATAATGGAGAAGATGACAACAAATTCCCCCATTAAAAATACACCTATAAATCACATGCACAATACGGTCGGGTTAACTTTTTTTTCTGTGAAAAAGTGTCTATTTGAACTGGAAAGAGGAAAACATACATTTGTTGAAAATACCTTAGAATCTGACCTTAGATATAGTAAAGCTACTCTTAGAGGACATTAGGCTTAAAATATTTTTCTTAGACTTACCAAATAATTGCCATAAATACTCTGACTCACCTGTTTAATATTCTTGAATACTGGGCTTGAAACAATACAGTCATCACTGTCAGTTACTATTGATTCAATGGCATCATCTTCTTGCCTATCATCTTGATCTGGGGGAAAAGAAAAAAAAAAAAAAAGAAATCATTGTAGTTAAAAACCCCTATATTTGTAGTCCATCTGAGACTTGCTGAGAAACCTGATAGCAATACATTTGCTTTTCTAATAAATAAAGTGTAAGTGCCAGGTAAATCTTCTCTTTGCAGAAGATTAACATTGGCAAATCAATGACCTTTAAAGTCATCTAAATTGTATTTTTTTCCAATTTGCTAAAAAAATAGTAATGTTTCCCAGATGAAAGTTGACGAGTGGAATGATGTAAGTCCTGTGATGAACTGAAGTATGAACAACAGTTATGTTTGCATAAGAATATGGCCTGAATTTGTGGATTTCCTCTGACTACGTTTAACACCATGTACATTTAAAGAAGAATGTACTTTTTTGTCTTTTTTTGGTAAAAATTAGTTCTGTATGCAGGTGGATTATTTTCTAAAGCATTCAGGTCTTTTTTCTCTAGAGCAATTTACTTAAAAACACAACAGGGATTCAACATCTTTTTTTTCCAGTTTTTCTAATTAATTCTTATGCAGAAGCTGCAAACAACTGAACATAAAATTTTAGCATCCTGCTTGTGCTTTTACTTTAAACTTGGTATCGTGGACTTGGTTTATTTCAATGATAAACAGTTCAAGCTTGGAGGTGGAACAGGATGACCCGGCTTTTATAATCTTTAAATAAATCTGCCTCTAACAACTTTATGTCACAGATGTGATAAGGCATACTACCCCTCTCCCTGTCTGAAAGGATTTCCGATATCAGCACTGGCTGTTATCTGCAGACAAAAGGAGCGTATTCATTAAAATAGTCTTTAGAACAGCATAGTTCTGAGGGAGAATATAAAGACATTTAAAATAGAAGCCAGGTTTCCTTTAATATTTTATGAATCTAGGTCAGATACCAGATTTTTGCATTCAATTACAATACAGTTTCCATTTGGGAAGAAAATAACACCACCATATCTACCACCCAGCTTCAGCTATAAAGTACACCAGAATATCATTTCTGTCATGAAGCTTCTCATAATGAGGCAGCTCCCACTGCTAGTAAGAAATGCTTAAGAAAATGGAAAGAGACATAGATTTATTAAGAAAATACAGTTACTTATTCATAAAAATGAATTCTACCTTCTGGTTCCAATTCTTGAGTAATTTCTGTCTCATCTCCAGAGGTAACTGAGCTTTGGTCAGCCAACTGCCCCTCTGACAGATGTGAGAGGTCTTCTTTTTCCTGTTGAATTTCTTCAGCCATCTGCTTCACCTCATCATCTGCTAGCCTTTCTTGTTTAAATTCATGTACCACAGGCTATATAAAAATAGATAAACTTACAGTCTTTATAACACTCCTTGAATAGTAAAAGTTAATAATGTTCCAAACTTGAAGAGTTATGGCTCACATTCATTATGCATAGCCTTTAAACAATTATATTGCTTATGCAGTGCAGGAAACAATAAGAAGTTGTCAACTGCAGTAACAAATAATTGATACAGTAGAAAGACAATTCTCTAATGATGTGTATTTGTGAAAATGTAAGTATTACAATAATTTGGTACCTGTCAACATATATACAGCCTGTTAGATTTCCATTTATATTTCACCTCTTTCAGTTCTACAAGACTCAGTTTAAAAAAAAACCCCAAACAAACCACCACCACTTTACTCAGTTGGCAATTTTATAAATTAAATTATACAATATTTTCTGTTTCAAAAGTAAACTAAAATCACATAAAAGAGAATAGGCTTTGCTACAAAATACAAACATGTTGTCTAAGGTAAAATATCTTTAGTGCATAACTTTGAAGTAATCTTATTCCCTTCTTTCTCTTTGAGTACAATTACACAGAGTAATACCTCATCAATGAATATAACATTACAGACATGGCATCTTCCATGGAAACTTGCTGGAGACCTACGCATTATTTATTATCCAACAATTCTCCTCTAAGACTGAATTTTCCAGAGAGGCACTGATGCCTCATCTCCCACCCTCAGAAACCATGAGGTAACTTTCAGATGTCCACAGAACATCTGGGTTTTCCAAAACTGGACCTGAAGAGTTATTTCTATTCTAACACATTTGGAGCCACACAAAACAAAGCAATGTTAACAAACAATTAAGAGCCTATTCTACAAATAAAGGTTATCCTTCAAGTTTGAGTCACAGAAAACTGACTTTATGTCTCTTATGCTCCTCTTTGGCATAGATGATGTCATAACCACTGTGTTTTAGACAATGTTGGACCATTCTTCTTAATTCCTTCAGTGACAGAGTTGCGTTTTGTGGATAAAATTTTCAGAGAGAGAATACTTTTTCATTATTCTACTTGACCAACACCACCTGTGATGGAAGTGAGACTTAACTTCTCAATCAAAGCCCCAGATAAGCTTTAAAGTAGAAAAGTGAAAGGAAGATAAGAGCCAGTGATTAAATGTTGTGTTACATCACTAGAAACCACAGTTTGCCAATCTGCCACAACTTACTTTCACAACCAATTGGACCATTACAAATTACAATATTTAATACTTTTCTTCTTCTTGGAATGCTATATATTTAAAAATATGACAAAGTTGCCCCATTTCTTCTTCATTTCCCCTCCCTATATAATAGAAATTTTTAGAGGGAAGACAAAATAAACTTCATCCAAACATTGAAGGAAATAAGTAGACATATTCCTCCCTTTCTAATGGCCAAAAAAAGATTGTCATCACAAGAAATCACTTTTTTCATATTTCAGAGAAGTTTGAGATCTTACTTTACCATACTTTGATTTTTGATGCATGACTCTGAAGAAATAACATACACCTGGAATTCAAATGCAATATATTATATAAAACCACAAAACCTGAATAATCTCATACCTCTGACACACTTGGAACTCTTGAAGCCTTCATCTTCTGTGCAAGTTCCATGTTATTTTCAACAACAGAGTCCTAAATTATGGGTAAAATAAGGGGAAGCCTTTAATATATAGTAGACAATTAACATACAGAAGTAGGTATAAATTTACTGGTGGAGAAGCATTTGGACAGGAAATTTATGTCCTCCTTTGTTTCCCTGCATTAGCATTACTGATTCTATCCTCTGCTATAGCTTCTACCTATGAGGCTGGACAATTCTTACAAATGGTTTGGTTGAGTCAAACCATTCAACCTATTATTTTAGCAAGTCTCCTTTTCTGAAAACAACTATTTGCTTTGGCATGTGTCACATTAATAACCAAGAACTAGATTCTCTGCTATTCAGAAAATGAACAGGAAAATGAAACAGACTGTTCCTATACCGTTTTAATCTGTTGAACTTGTAAGTCTCTTGCATGGACACTCTCTTGCCATTTCACCACAAAAGTTAGACATCAGAGAAGCCCCAGCTATTTCATTATTTACTTCTAACAGTACTTTTGTCTCTAGCCAGTCAGTGAGGCGTGGATTTTTAAAAGAGCTAGGGGACCTGCCCATCCAGTAATGAAGACTTCTGATGGAGATTGAGTAGCTATCTCCCTTAGAAAATCCTAGTTGGTAAAAAATTGTTAACTTTGAGAAGTTACTGTCTGGGCAGCTGAAGATATGTTGCGTGTGTATATATGGCTAACATTTCAGTTTTCCATACATAAGCTATTAAAACATTTGATTTCACCAACATTTGGGGGTTTTTTTGGTGGGTTTTTTTTGTTCGTTTTTTGTTTGTTTGGGGGTTTTTTGTTTGTTGGTTTTTTTTTTTGTTTAAAGTTAATAAATACAAGAGATCGACTTAATTCTTATTTCCAGTCTATACTGTATGGCTCAGAACAAAGTTTTAGTCATGGTAAACTAAAAAATAGCAGAACCACCTGTGAATTGAAAACTGATGTTAAAATTTCAAAAAATAAATCCAATCAAGGCATTTACAAATGGAAAAAATGATCACAGCTAGTTTTTAATTAATTAATGCAACATTATTAACTAATAATACTACTCATAACCTTTTATAATTAGCTGTTTAAGAACCTACCTTAACTTACTGGATTTAATTAAAAGAGTAAATACATCCTATTCTTAGTTCTCTGAAGCCAGATTATTTAAAATCAAATGAAAATTTACACCATACAGCAGGTATGTTAGTTCCATGCAGACTCTCCTAGAGTCTGGAAAGATGTACACTATAGTGCATCCCAAGTTCAGAAGTGTAATTGTTTCCACAGTGTGTGTAATCTCAGCTGATAAACCTTGTTTAAGAGGTGACTCTGAACTGTGTCAAATTGTGTATTTCATTAGCACAACAGTCGGGATCTGTTTGGATCAAGCTGGTTTCTGTAGAGCCATTTATACGTCTGTGCAAGTGATACACTGTACAAAGACACTTCAGTTAATAGCTCAGAGAGCTGAGAAACAGTGCAGAGACAGTTCATTGGTCCTGTTACAATCTGCCCTAAAGTCTATGAAATTTGAAGCTTGTAAACTGTGGAGGAAGCAATTCTGAGGGAGTCACACAAATATCCCTGTATTGTATCACCCACCTATACACAGTAGTATGCTATCATTCTTTGCCTGGGACATCCCAGTCTTGTGCTGCCAAAACAGAGTGTTCTCGATTATTAGTTCTACAAATTGTCCATACTGAGACATAAGTAGCCTTTCTTGCTTCAACATGCATGAGCAAAATACTTAAAACTTACTGCCTTCTGCATAGTAGTAAGATTCAGAAAAGACACTTTCTTGTCTGCCTGAGCAGCACGCTGCCTTGGTTTGGGTGTTGGTTTCTGTAAAAAAACAAATCTAGTTGAAGACCATTTATTGCCATATTTAACCATCTTATTTTACAGTAAATTTTGAGGGACCATAATTTTTCTCAAAGCTAAATCTAACTGCACTAAATTCAATTCTAAACAGGCAAGATGATATAGATTATGTTTGAATAAGCGATCCCCACAAATGGAGATATCTTTCAGAATTCAGGCACAAATGGGTACAAAACTCTACAGAACATCTATGGAATGCAATGTGAGTTCCAGGTGAGAAATAATTGTAGGACTGAAATCAGTGGTATCATGTATGTGGCAGAATGATTTATTATCATCATTTGTGGAGTGCTTGATTTCTTTTCTTGTTCTGTAGGCTTAGCATATCTTTGACACCGTTCCTCCTGCCACTCCCTTTGGAGAACTTCAACACAGAAACAGAAGAGAGACTGGTAATAGTTGCAAAATTAACAGAATGATCCAGAAATATTTCTGTCGTGATGTTATAATACAAAAGAAAAAAAAAAAAAGGACACAAAAAGAAGAAAAAGTGGTTTACTACTCTTCATGCTTTACTTTCTTGGTGAAGGTAGAAATTATCCTTCATTTCCACTGATTTTTATACACACAAAAAAATCCTTACACTATTTTTAATTTATGAGTGATTTTTAATATGCTATTGGGTATCTTAGCACCATGCTCCAGGCATCCGAATAAGAAAGCATGTGGTGCAGATACACCTACATATCTGTACATATGGCTTGGGTCTGGCTGCTTGACAATTCTTTTGGCTCAAAGACACCCCAACTGAGTTATGTTTGAGTTTCTAAGAGACCACAGAAACAATAGCTGATTTAATGACTCTCATAAATTTCAACTGTAGCCCTGAAGTTGCACAGGCAAGTGACATTTTATGTGGGACACCTACATTGGAAAGAGAATTAATAAACACTAAATTTATAGGGAAGACATTTAATGTTTGTTATTTCTCCTACCTTTTCTCCCCACCCTTTTGCTAACCAGTTATCTACCATTATAAAAGACTTTAAAAAGTTTTGGACACAACAAAGATTTCACTTCCCAAAAGAAGTCGAAGATGGTGGTTATATGAAGTATTTGTACTATGCATTATTTTGCAGTAAGAACAAATCCTGGTCATCAGGGAAGAACTAAATGACCTGCTCCAATAGGTCTTTTATATCTCTTAACTTCTGTGAGTTTGTTAAATTACTTACTGTCACTGATGAAGTAAAAGAAGGAGACAGAACTGGAGTCTGCGTTTTTTCCTCTGCTAGTAATTTAGTTGCCATTGATTTCTCATTTTGAATGTAATTCACTAAGTCTGCAGCCATTGTTGATCCACTTGGTGCTCGGTAGACAAACTTCCATTTTAATTCAGCTGTGATAGTACCAGTAGCACATCTTTCAGAATCTGTTAGTTCAAAAGTACCTGAAAGCAAAATGCAAATCTTGTCTAAATTATCTTATTCTATACATACACAAGAAAATACAATGCAAAACTGAATGGGATTCAGGAATTAAGTAACTTAATAGTCTTCATTTCAGAAGCTAAATAGTGTCAAAATATTGTGTTTTATAGATCCAAGTATATCCAATATAACACTGTGGACATTCAAAAATACAGGATTTAGAAGGGACTGGATTACTGTGTTCATTCAAGATGTCCTGTAGGTTTCTCAGATAATCCAATACCAGATAACTAACTCTTATTGACATCTTTCAAAAGATCTAACTAAAACATTTCCATGTTTTACTAATACTAACTTTTGTTAAAGAAAATGTAAGGGTTTTAAAAATCTGCGAGTTGCTAAATCTTTAGCAAAGAAACACCCTAAATTCACTTGCACATCTTCTCATATTATCCATTTATATGGGATAATTATAGAATTATATTTTAAAATTTTCATGAATCTCTTATAGTTGACAATGAAATAATCACTAAGCAGCTTTTATATTATAAACACCACAGTAAATTTGTAACTGACATCAACCTGTGGGGAGCAGTTGATGCATTGAAGGCAGGCCTGCTATTCACACAGTAGAAAAATGGGCTGATGGAAACCTCCCTCATGAAGACCAACAAAAGCAAATGCAAAGTCCTGCATTGGCCCAGGAATAGCCCCAAGCAGCAGTAGAGGCTGGGGGCTGACTGGCCACAAGCAGCCTTCCAGAAAAGAGCTGGTCCTGTTTGACAAAAATAATATAAGCCAGCCAATCTGGCAGCAAAGAATGCCAACTGCACCCTGGCCTGTATTAGCAAGAATGCAGTCAAGCAGGTCCAGGGAAGTTTCACACTTTCTCTATTTGACACCTATGAGATGGCATCTGGAATACAGTGTTCAATTTTGGCCTCTCCAGCACAAGTAAGACATTGACATTCTGGAGCAGGTCCAGTGGAGGGCTACAAAGAGCTTTAGGGCATTGGAGCACAAGACATAGAAGAGGCTGAAAGAAGTGATTTGTTCAACCTTCAGAAGCAGAGGCTCAGACAGGATCTTATTGCCACCTAATAGGTGGGTGTGGAAAAGACAGAACCAGAGGTGCACAGCAGAAGGCAGACAGCCAACAGACACAAGTTGGAACATGGGAAATCCAAGCTCTGTAAGGAAAAGTTTTTATTATGAGGGTGATCAAACATTGGAACAGGTTGACCAGACAGGTACTAGATGATCTCTGTCCTTTGAGATAATTCAAAATTTAACTTGGCAAAGTCCTGAGCAACTTGCTCTAACTGGGTCAGCAGGTTGGACTACATCATATCAGGACTTCCAGCTGACAATGACTCTAAGAGTCCAAGTGTAGCTCTTGATCTGTTTTGTTGGTTTTTTTTCTGCTGAAGAGGCTGATTTCTCATATCAATTTATTATTCTAATTTATTATTATTATTTATTTTAAGTGTACATTAGCCAAAACTAGAAAAGGAAACTAATGAGAAAAAAAAAATGAAGCTGTGCAGAGAAAGAAACCATGTTTTAAATTAACATATCAGTCCTGAAAAAAAAAAGAAAAAGAAGCAACACCAGAAGAAAAGGAGGTAGGAAAAAGCATGCATATGCCAGGAAACATTTTTTTTATCATTAGAACATAGAAAAGGACAGGTAAAAGAAAATATCAAATATTTTCAAGTTACTTTTGAACCAGAGAAAAACACCTGATATTTTTTTTTTCAAAAGTTATTTCAAGACACCTACATGTTTTGTTTCACAGATATCTTGTCAGTTATGAAAGCAGTACATTTTGAAAGTCAGGTTTCAGCCAGCCTTTCCCACCTGATGTTAAGACTAACAAGGCCTTTCTACCTAATAATGAAAGATACTCATAATGTAGTAGTGCGAGAAATTTAACTGGTAAATCTGGTAGGCTTCTCAAGGCAAAAAAATAGTGGTAAAAGACAAATGCAAACAGATTGCTAAAATGCTAACAAAAAAGAAAGCATCAGTAATTAATTAGCACTTAAATTTGGTCAGTGCTAGAGTGACACATCATTCAAATTACAATTATTTATCACATCATAATTATTCCATACCTGGGCCAGTATAGAGAACAAACAAGGATTTAAAAGCCTTTTCATTCTTTTTAGGACCATGATAAGCGAATGTTGGAACACCAGGTTCCTTCGATTTAATTATTTTTTTTTTTTACTTGTGGATTTTAAAGAAAATATTTACTGCTTTCTCTTAAATCTCAGAAAAATGTCATGATCAGAAAACAATCCTACTATTGCAATCCACCCTGTGAGGTACAGGCATCCTGTTCAGATTCACTGCAGTTGATGGATAATCATAAAACCAAACACCACTTTAAAATTTGAGTTAAAATGCAACAGTGCTGGAACATTCAGTTAGTACTGTCTTAGTAAACAAAAGAGATATTTGAAACTTTTCTCTCTCCCTTGGTCTTTTCTTTCTCTAATGTCTGAAGTTTAACGTTTATATTAAAAAATCATTCATCAGTTTCGAAACTCTGACACAGACTTTTCATTAGCTATGACTTAATTAACACTGAGATACAGAATTTCTTTCCAGGATTTCACTGAAGTTTAAAATTGTGTCAGAAAAGAACAGTAGATGAATGATAAGGGGGTTTAGAATCATAAAATCATTTAGGTTGGGAAAGATCTTCAAGATTGTCGAGTCCAACCGTAAACCTAACACTGCCAAGACCACCACTAAACCATGTCCTGAAGTACCACATCCACATGTCTTTTAAATACCACCAGGGATGGTGACTCCACCACTTCCCTAGGCAGCCTGTTCCAATGCTTGATAACCCTTTCACTGAAGCAATTTTTCTTAATATCCAATCTAAACCTCCTCTGGAGCAACTTGAGGCCATTTCCTCTTGTCGTATGACGTTTCCAGTGGGCAGCTTTCCAGCCACTCTTCCCCAAGCCTGTAGGATTGCATGGGGTTGTTGTGAGCCAGCACTTAGCCTTGTTGAATCTCATACAGTTGGCTTCAGCCCATCAATCCAGCCTGTCCAGATAACTCTGAAGAACCTTTCTTTAGTTTGGTTCTTGAAGAGATTTAAAGAGATACAAAATAGGAACTAAAGATTTTGTTAAGTTTAAAGAAGTCTAATTCTTACCTGAGATAGATCTGTCATGTGCTAAAGAAATAAGAGGCACACTGGCTTTCCCTACATAAGCACCTTCTTCCATTTCACCATCATCAAATACATAAAAGGTTAAGGATTGTGATTTTAGGTATCGATCTAAATCTGCGTTCATTGGCACTTGGAAACACATATGGTCATCTATTTGTGGGTTGTTGCTGCTAGGAATGATGGGAGTATCATGGTCTGCAAAATCAAAGAACTTGTAGACAACATAAGGATTTGGCTGGAGATGTTTTTTTCGGGATTGTAGATTGTTACAACATTTTATTGTAATGTGGAGTTCATTTAAATTGCCATCTGTTGAAGTGCTGACTTGGGCAGTTCTGAGTATCTGCTGCTTTAAATGAAAAAGAAGTTAAATTAAAAACATTAGAATTCTTATGCTGGTGAACTCTAAGAACTGTATAAATAGAACAAATAACTGATTATTTCAATGACACTCCAACTACTGTTTAATTTTATATGTCAAAATATTACTGGTTCTATAAATTCAATGACATCTCTCTTGCATTGTTGGTATAAGGAAATAAGAGGTTAATCCTTTCAGGTCTGTTATTGCTTGCTTTATCCTTCTAAAGTTTTATGATCTCCTTGTCATTTGATTATCTACAAAGCAGTGGAGATCACAGTTTTAAGAATGATTCATATCTAGTGCCACTTTAAACTTAAGGATTCTGATTGTGGCAACTATCCTGTATCAAGAAATGTTTATAACTGTAGTCCCTTTTATATATGTACTTTTTGCTAATTAAAACTGCACTGCAGATCCCTCTGGTTTTTGTTTCCTCCAAAACCTTTACCTACATAAATAATTTACAAAAATTAGAAATGAGCATCTGAAGAGTAATAATAAATGTTTGAAGTAAATTAAAAAATTCAATGACATCACAAATTTTTTTAATTACCTATCAGCATGGCTTGTACATACTGTAGAACCCATAGTTAGCAAACTGGGAAATTAATTTTAATAAAAATTAAAGAACAAAGAAAACAAATAATATGACTATCTTAAGTGAGTAATCCCCATCAATATTGATCTCAAAAGGCTCTCCTTTTTTACTGTAATAAGTCACAGCTATTTTCATTAATTGTACATAATTATCTGGCTTGTCTTCTGGTATATAGGTAAACATGTATCAATTTGATTTTGTGTGATAAAATGTTAAATATTTTGATTAAATAATCCACACTGAAATAGTTCATGAGAAAACCAAACATAACAGTTTAAGTCCTTAATATGCAACCTTAAGACTACTATTTCTGGCTACATATAAAACTGGAAAAAAAGAATTATAGCAGTTTATGCACAGTTCATGTTTCCATGATTTCTGCCACTATACAGGACAGAAAATTTTATATGTATGTTTAACTAGTGAAAGCTTAAATTTTGGAACGCACAACTGAAGCTACTTTTGCAGCAGTAGACTGACAGAACCCTTAACATAATGTAACCATCTGCTATAGCTATATGACTTTTAGCTTCTGCTGTGAAACACTTCTCAAAACTGTGGTGTTTCAAACACCTCTGTAGAAGCTGTTCTTCATTTCTGCCATTTTTCCTATTTTATTTTCTCCTGTATGATCAGTATATTTCAGTTGCCATGTTTGAATTTGCAATTTTACAGTAATTACAACAAAACGCTCTGTTCCACATGCCTTACCTTTCAACTGTGTTTGGATTGGTAACACAGCTAGAAATAACATAATCAAAAATAGAGAAAACTAAATAACAGATTTGGGCATTTAACAATGGCCAGATTTTGTGAGTTAGTTAAAAATACCATTGATTCTTTTAAAAATCGCATTTAAAGTGAATGTTATCAAACACAAGTTTATTCTGAAAATGCCTACACTGACCTTTAATAGAATCATACACTTAACATACTTCTCAGATTACATCATGGAATCCATTGAGATTCTAATATAAAATAAATTTACATTATGGAATAATATAAAACATTGAAGTTACTCCAGACTTACAGTAATTTAAACAGCTACAGATAAAACAATTGCCTGTTGGAAACTATGAAGTGTTTTAATTTATACATTTCAACCTGTTTTTTTTATTTCTTAAACAATTGTTAAAGATGCCTGAAAGTCCCTTCTTTTCCTGCCTGTGACCCTTATTTAAATGTGATTATACAGTGCATTATAGTATCAAAATTCTCTTTGTTATCCAGACAAAAAAAAACAAAACAAACAACACAACAACAACCCCCCCCCCTCGATCTCATAATACTCAAACTTTAAGAACTTTGAGACCTTTCTGAACAACCACTTCACCTGTTATACTGATCTGACACCCAGCTGGTTTAACGATGGTGAATATTGTACTAGAACAAAACGTTACCTAAATCTGGCACTTATAGGTTAAGAAAGATTCTAGCGCCAATTCAGTAAAAATAAATAACTGAAGTTGAAGACTTTGTCTCTTCAGGAAAGCTATAATTCAACTGGTTCTTTACCTCTTTCTATGAAAAACACGTCATTCAACTGCTAAAGATATTTTCCAGTTCAAGAACTTTTAACTGTGTTAACCTTGAACATATCAAGACTTGAAGTAAACTATTTGAACTGAAAAAGTAATTTTGAACAGTTTATTATATCAAAACTATGAAGTACAAACCCAAACGTACCTGGGATGGTTGTTCACATTCCCTAAAATTGGATGTTATATATCCCAGGGCCTTTGACCTCTCTTTGTAGAGACTAATAGCTTGATCCATAGGAACTCGTAAGCTGATCCAGTATTCTATGATACCATAATTTTGAATGTTTCCTTTGATTCCTAAGGAATAAATACATATGGGATTGCATTAATTTTCTTTTCAGCATTAAAGTACTTCAGTCAAAAGCTAGGAAATGCCACAAATTAAAGATTAGTTATCTTGTCATTATGCATTATGACAGCGTTTGTGACATGAGATGTGCAGTTCATGTTAGAAACAAAAATAACAACTCCTCTGGCTCTACATGTATGAGCCAAAACATGACCATTTTTTCATATGGTAATCTGCAATATTTACTGTCCAAGCTACAGAGTCAAGTCAAGTTCATTATTTTAATCTCTTTAAGGTAAATAAAACTTAGGACAGTTTTATATGTCAACAGTTGGAAATGTCTCAAAGTGGTATCCAGTTTAAATTACTGGCAAAAATACCACTTTATAATGGCTTATTAAACCAGATTTTTGACAGAAGTGAGCAGTTAGAGGTCTCCGAATATACTGATCTGATACATCTAAAAGAAAAAAGTAAGCAGCACAGAATATTAAGTACTTTTTAAAACAGGCTTGTCTGGGTTATCTTAAAATTATTTTAAATCAATGAATTAAATTAAAAGGAAAATAATGCACACAACCTAATCCAACTCCCCCCTAGATTATGCTACTGTATGAAATATTATTAACCATAATCACCATAATTTGCACCTTTTCGATGCCTTACGACTATCATATGAAGACCTCTGACTTACCAGTTTAAATTACAACCACTGTTACCATTTCTTCCTTTATTTATAAGGAATGAGGCAATGTATTTGTGACATTTGGGCCAGATATAAAGCACTGATGTTTGATAGTCTTATAATGCAGAAATGTTTTTATTTTTAATGTATATTCTGCCAAACAGGGAAATCGCACATGCAAAAATAAATAATTTAATTTCATTTAAATATATTACAAGACTTCACTGAAGTTGAAGTAGGGCCCCCTTGTATCAATACCAGTCTCAGAAGATGAATGAAACTTGCATTAAACAACTAAAACACAACAATATATAAAATAATAGAGCAAAATGAAAAAATCAGTCTTATTTTAAAATGTCTCCTCTACCGTATTCATAGAGAAATTCTAACACATCAATAGTACTACAATGCAATCAAGTACACTGTTCTACTAACTACTGTTCTTCATGGTTTTTTTGTATAATTCTGTTGAGTAAGGTGATACCATCTTTTATTAAAATTCTTTATATATGTAGTAGTAACACTTTGCAAGTAACCTTTATAGAAGACAAAGAATCACTTGCTATTTTTAGATAAGATTGTTACATACTTCTAACGTCACGTACTTCAGGATCTCTGTATTAACACCATCTTTGTGCTCAGCCATTATGGGCAAAACTGCACCTGTGAAAGCTTTCCCACAACTGTTGGTAGAATCACCAGAACATGCTGCACATCCAACATGAAATATGTTGTGTAAACCTTTTTTTTTTCCCCTTTTGAAATAGTAATACATAAATTCATTGTTGGCCAAATACACATTAATTGTCACTTACAACACTGCATCAAACAGAATACATTTTGATATGTTAATTACCAACTAAATCTGCTGTGCTGTAGATCTTCCCATTGTTTTCCAAGATTTCATGGAACTTCAGTTGACATGCAGCAATTGTTTCATAATCTGTGCCATATGCATGATGAACCTCAAGCGTGATACTGTTTTGCTGTATATAGTGCAAGAAGCAGTCATCAGCCTGCACAAGATACTGAGAAGTAAAGTCATATGATGGGGTATGCCCATAAACTACTGGGGTTGTCTGAAGTTCAAAGTCATAGAATGCGTAAGTACAAAATGTTGCAGGTTCATGGTCACCAAAAGCATGCATAGCTCCAGAAGAGAAGATCACTTTGCTGATATGGATTTCAAAAAGGTTCTCTCCTCTTTCTAAATGTAAAGTTTCATCAAATTCATCCACTGGATCACCTGGCAACATTTCTGGTCTGGATTTATGTGGTTTTGTACCATAGACAATGTCTTTCAGTTGGGCTGCAACAAATAAAATAGAGCTACAATATGACCATCATGTTTAAAAACCAAATATAATTAAAGACTGAGTAGAAAGGAAAAAACATAATTCAATTATATTAACAATGTTACTTTTTTAAAGGCGTTACCAAAAAAGAAATCACACATTTAAAATCATACATCTACTGCTCATTTAGCACACTGACAACAATCACGAATCCCTCCACAATGGAGCTGCTTCAATATACATATAGACACAGGCCCCTAAAAATTAATAACAGATTACAAGGGAGTTTAACAAGCAAAAATACATATTGTTGTAGGGTTGAACTAAATTTGCCAGAGAAGGAAAGAATACATCTGACTTTTAAGCTCTGTAATATCTTGAGTAGACAGAACTATCAGCAAACACCTTTACGTGTTGCCTGGCCTCACAGGTGGTAAATGGTGAGCAAATCAAAATACATGCTTACAGAATTAGGACATAAATTATCATGCAGTCCTTTAGTACAGGGGATGCAACTCCGAGACAAAGCATGAAAATTGTTATGACACTGGGGTTTGTAAGGTATCCTATTTCAGGCTTCCTAAGCACCTTTTACACACTGAAGCCATTAAACCAGCATTTTAAATTCATCATATTGAAATATTCCATAGGTATATTATACCATGTCTTTGGGATTTTTAGCAACACCAAAATGATTATGTAATGATAGGACAACAAAATAAAAGATTTACCATAAATGCAGGATTTATTTAAAAAAAAATAAAATTAAGTTTGGTAGTTTCTTATTCAGCAATAGCTGCAGCATAAACTGCTTTGTTGAATTTTGTTTGAGAACTTTACCATTTAAGTCAATGAAACAGAACACAGGTAATTTTCTATGAAAGAACTAACCTTTCTACTATTTTTAGGAGTGGAAAAGTGTTTCAACTGAAGAACAAATTTACAAAAATAATTTACAAGAGATAAAAGGTAAAAAAAATTAGAGAAGAATATACTTAAAGATACCTTCTAGTTTTCTGATGCGTGCAGCTCTAATATCAAGAAGATGGACATACTGTTCCAGTTTTAACTCATAGTCTTTCTGTAGACTTTCCATCTTTTGTGTCACTGCTTCTACTTCAGTCTGAAAAAAATTTGCACAGAAAAAGGACTTTTGAGGCTTGTCTGAACTGATGTTGCACGTGTTTTGGCTACAAATTAAAATACAGTTAGATTTGAAGAAAGAACATTTAGAGTACACAAAAATAGAAGCAATCTTAAATTCAGCAATACAGCAATCAGTTCGAATTTCAGCAAAATCTAAAAACATTATTAAAAAAAACAGACTACCTATTCTTTCAGGACAATGTTCCTAATAGCTTCTTTAATGATTTTGTTATTTTAAACTTAGATTAGTTAAATGAAAAGTCAAAACATGATCGCCAATAATCCAGCACAAGAGAGCAAAAGCAGAGTGTTGTGGAAAAGGAAGCTTATTTGCTAAGTACACTTACTATTTTTCCTGTGAGGACCTGATAAGAGCTCCGAGATAATCCCAAGAAGGCATGGTTTGAGGGCTCTGATCAAGGTGAGTTAGAAGACTAAAGTTATGTTATTTGGATCTCAAGCTTTTTAAACAACTTTCAACAACAGCAAATCTCATGTTAGGTTACCTATAAACAGACTGGCTTTGTTGCTCAATTTGCAAATCTTAATTATGACAAGTTCCAGTGCTACAAATGTTAAAATGGTATTATCAGGTTATTACCCACTGTGAGTAGAGTTTAGTACCTGGTAATTTTTGTTAATTTTGTGCTGCACAATTAACATATTCCTTGTCTTTTCAAGTTCTTGCACTGTTTCTGCATGTGTTAATTGCAGCTCCCGCATGGAGTGTTCTAAATCTTTATGGATATCATCTTCTACTTTTTCCAAAAACATAAGGTCCCCATTCTTCTGCTGCTTTCGAACCTGGAGCAAATTTGAAAAATTACTAGAACAAAGTTTTGCAAAATATTTGGATGTATTTGTGCCTGGTTAAATGTAACAGTGTGATACAATTTTGGAACAACAATAAGACAGTAAGCATAACTTTGTCAATTTTGAGTTTGTGGTAACACAAAAAATAGGAATGAGGTAGTCCAGTAAGTGTCACAATTGTATTCAGTAATCTTATGATTACCAGGAACCAATTACAATGTATGAGATATTCAGAAGCAATCACTCCTGTCTAACCAATGAAAATATAAATCCCTTAATATATTTGCCTTTTATATAATTAATAATCCTGCTTTAGTGAATGTACAAAACCTGAATTATTATTCTTAAGTCTACATTGCTTCTGTCATTATTAACAGGGGTTTAATTGTCATCTAGGTTGGGGGTGGGGGGGAAGGAGGCTGGCTTGTTTGTTTGTTTTTCTTCTTTCTTTTTTCATTATCATTACAGAATTATCATTTGCATTTCAGTAGTGGAAAAAAGACTCTATTTACACTAAACAATTCCTCAAGAAAATAAAACATAAGTCACTGGAACAGTGGAAACAACGCAAACTTTTTTTTCACTGATTTCTCCCCCCACCCCCATTTCATTTTCAATTTCACTGTAAACAATAAAATTACAACTTATGTGCAAGAGAAAAAATTGAAAATTTTCTATGTATTTTCATTTTTCTTGTTTTAATAAACAAAGAGAAGTTGCTAAGCATCGTTTCACATTTTAGAACTTCCATGCTTATAGTATGCTCCCAAAACTTAAAGAATTAATAAACAAAAATGTTTTTTTAATAAAAATTATATGAAAAAAATGGTATGATAAGTCATTTAACTGAGAAAAAGTAAGTTTTTTTTAAAAAATTCTTGTGCATCTGGTTTAATTCACTTTTGATGTTATAATGAATTATCTACATAAATCTAGATTTCATCCTGGCAATTTTTTCTTCTTCCCTTCTGCTTCACTGTAACTGAAAAATGACAAAATATGAGCTTGAAGCATTAACTACTAAAAGATGCACAAATAATTCAGCCCTAGAAAATCCCAGGCATTGTGTAGAAGACATGTAACAGTCAATCAAAGGTTAAAAAAAAAGAAAAAAAAAAGGCAAAATACATAGAATCATAGAATGGTTTGGGCTGGAAGGGACCTTAAAGATCATCTAGTTCCAACCCCCCATATGCTCCTTCTTTGTAAGTTACCTTTATAAGCAAGAGGGCTTCATTGAGTTCTGCCACATCAACATCACTTTCCTGAAACAGAAATACTTAATGAAAAGGTATTATCAGATGTGAATGAATATTGAAGAAATACATTCAGAATTACAAGATGCATTCTCACTAGACATGACATTTTGCTTGCTATAATGAATAAACACTATTTCTGTATTCTTTTACTTTCAAATTTGCACCATGCATAAAACAGAATGGGTTTTTTTTTTTTTTGCTCCTATTCTAGACAGAAATAGAGTTTACCTTGGTCAAAAACTTCATGTGATTTTTCAGTTCATCTAGTTGTTGCTTATGTTCCAGGTAGCATAACTGCAGGTCTTTGTTCTCTTGCATGAGCTTTTCCTTTTGGTCTTAACATAGAAAAAGAACAAAATATTCTACTTAATTCAACATAATTATAAAAAATTATAAACTTGCTTTTTTATATTAACTTATGCATGAAAATTTAATTTTAAAATGTAGAAACTAATTTATTTTGTATAGGGAAATCTTTGGTATTAACAAACAGAAAAAGAGGGATAGAAAACTACTCCTCTTTGACCTGATATAGATGTATGGATTAAAAAAAGCAAAACTTTCTTATTTTCATTAAAAGGAAACCTACAGTGTCAAAAATCTACACTTTGTGTGTTTCTAAATAGAAGGATATGCGCAACTAAGTACAGCTTTCTGTTTTGGAGAGAGGGAGGGAAGAGGGGAATAGAGAGGATATAAAACTCTGTCAGTCTGAATGACTCAACACCATTAAACTTATCAGTAAGAGGTTACACAGATTTTACACAAATACCCACTAATGCATAGCTACAGCCACAATGATTTCTCAAGCAGATGTGAGAAAAAACTTAAGGATTAGGCAAAATAATTCAGTTTTAACAACATACCTTCTTTCACATGGAAAAGTTTTAAGAGCAAGCTTTTCTCAAAATCATTGAGGTTTCTAAGGACCAAAAGTAGTCTCTCACTCTCCTCCCCTGACCAAACTCCTTATTCTTTTGATAATAATGTTTTTTGTTCTTCCATTTTTTTCCTGTTTTTTGGAAGTCCCAAAGTTATATTCTCATGCCATGTACTTAAATATTATGAATTTGTATTTTATGTCAGAATGATATAAATGTTAACTGTCAACCTTACGTGCAAGTAATGGCCTTTGTAATTCCCATCTACACTCGTGGGATTTGATTAGTAAAACATTACATACTTTGCTGAGAATATATTCTACTGCTTTCAACAAAACAGTCCGCAATATCTTTTTAATGCTGGCATCTTTTCTATTGACCCTCAGGGCATGATGCACATCTTAGCTATTTTTACAGCATAGCTTTTCAGTTTAGAGGCTTGAACTCAACAGGAAACAGGTGGCTGAGATGCTAGTCTCAAGGGTTTTGAAATGTTTCAAAAATTGACATCAGGTTAGTTATAAATTTGCAGAGTTTATATATTAAATGACATCTTCACTAAAAATGAATCATCTGTAATGCCGTTGCTCCCATATACAATAGCCTCATACATGTGTTGGGACTGCACAAGAGTCACTTTCAATTCAAACCCATAATCACCAATAAAGTTTTAATTCTCTGAAGTTATGAGGAAAACATAATGCATTTGTGCAATTCATAAGAAAATATAATTGAAATACAAAGGCCTAAAAATTAGAAAGGAAATAAGAGAACAATTAAAATAAGCCTTGTGAATGGGCAGAGAAGGCAGGCCTTCATAAAAGATGGTGAAACACTTATCAGCAATTGAGTCTTCTGGACTTTCCCAAATAACATCCAAAAGGCCTATATCTGTTGTGAGGTCTCCTACAGAGAAAAAGGGGCCCTCATGCTGATGTTATTTCTTTTCCCTACAATATAAACTGAGATCTGAACTGGCACTTTTTCAGGGATAAGGAGACAAAATATCCCTCCTCAAGTAGTTCTGTCTCACTGTCATGAATTTTCTGGTAAGAGCAGCAAGCTCAGTCCACTCCTTCTCTAAGATGAACTCAGTGAATTTTTTGTACACATTTTTAATATTCATTCACACTTGCTGCTTAAAAAGTTAACTTCAAAACTGTAAATGCTATCTAGAAGGAAAACTAGCTTTTGTTCAAACGGAGGCAATTTCTACAGCTTGTTGAACTAAAATGGGCCAATCTGTCAATAGCACAGCTCAGTCTGCCTCAGCACTGTCCATGTTGCCTCTCCAGATTCTCAACAGGCTGTTTTTCTATGATCCCAACCAAAGTTAAAAATGCAAGAGATGCAGGGAAAGAGGCAGAAGGAAAGGGAATACTTCCACAACAGCCTTTATGGAACAGAAGTGACAGGAGGGTCCTGTCATTCAGTTTTCCCATATAACTAAACTGTTTTTCATCAGGAGCCACTCAAACTCTCTATTGGTTGTTTTCACTTATAACACTATCAGCACTGATTGGAGCACACTTAGATCAGGGTTGGTGCTGCATGCTGGCTGCTGCTTAGCTTGCTTCCCCTAATTTAACCCAAAAGCTGCAACTGAAGGGGAAGAAGAGCAGGGAGAGAAGAGGCGATTCTCGCACCATCAGTGACCACATCCCACAAGAACACATCACCACAACAACATGAGGGTTTTCAGTAGCAAGGCTATGACAATAACAGCACAAGAAAGAGAGAAAAACACCATCCCAAAGGCTTTCGAAAACACTGCCACAGCAGCTTGCGTGAAAGGCTACAGAGCCATAAGTGGAAGCAGACTAACAGAGTTGCAGATAGCCCTGTGTTGATAAGGGCCTTGTAAGACACCTAAGGGACTGTGCAATACTACTTTTCTCAGTTGTAATCAAAATACATATTGTGCCAATATAAGCAATCCCATTCAAAATCTGAACTTGCATGGGTGTCTTCCACATTAAATATTTGTATATATTCACAAAAAATGAAAATAATTAGAATCTTAATCAGCAAAAGCCTCCACATTTGTTCACCTCCTACATAAATTCACAGAAAGAGTTCTTATAGACCAACCAGTACCAACCAGGTAGCAGGGGAGAAGAAAAGAAAACCATCACTGTCTTTCCCTGTAAACAAAAAGTACACGCTTCCAAGACAACTGAGACCCATTTTGCTTACTATCCCATAATCTACCTACCATCATGTACAAGAATATCTATCCTTCCCGTCTTCCTTGACAAACCCTCTATTTGTCTGGGTCCAACTTAGGGCAACAGGACTACCTTCTTTTTTAGTCCATGGAATAAAACCAGAACTGTATTTATGCTGATTTTTCTTGGTAGTTTTATGGGCAGAAGAACAATATTTAGGGACTGAAATATAATTTTTACTCGTATATTTCACATGTCAGCTTTTACTGACACAGAATAAATATTTGTCCATTAACACAACTGTCAATAAACTGCAGTTAGAAAATAACGTACTCTGCGCAAAACAGTACTATAACTATGAACAACAAATGCAGCAAGGCATGAGGTTATATAATGAAAAATAAAAATTATTTAGACATAAATATTACCAAGTAAAGACATACACAGTAAGAATTTATGAGATCAGTGACACCAATCCTTACTGTAGTAATTGTTTCTACTTAGATTTCATATTAGCTTATTTCAGCCTTTTGGGACTTGCATGAAACACTGTCAGGAAGATAAAATGAACATGAACCAAACAGCTATTGTAATTTATGGCTGAGAGTCTGTGACACATTGAAAAGACAAGAAACACAAGAATAAATTACTAAAGGAAATGGGGTAAAGCTGATAAAGCATCTGCAAATACCATATTCTAATAAAAAAAAAAAAGTGCAAATGTAGTCACAATGTGAAGTAAGGTATTCTGTTTTCTGTCTAAATGTATTTCTTTTAAGTATTACAAAACACATTATGAAGTTATGGACAGAGAAATACTACTAAAAAATTCAGTTCCAAATTACATGATCACAAACAAGAAATACTGAAGGAGGACATGGAAAAAGGCAAAATGACATTCGTCTTCTGTAGCATTAAGAAGTTTCAAGACTTCATTTAATTAACATCTTAGTCTTGGAAAATAAGTTTTGAAGAAAAGATTCATATGCTGTATTAACGGGCAGATAAGACACTATTTCTACACTAGCTCCAGGCAGTAGGTTAAGACAAACAGTACTTCAGTTCTCCTGCTGAACTTAAAAAAGAGATGTGCAGCAAAGGCAGATACTCTGAAGCATGTGATTGAAGAAACTTTTACTGCCTAAGTTTTGTCAAAGACAAGAAGCTGTAATCAAAACCTAGATACATAGGCCTTGAAGGGTATTACACCACCTACTCAAGCTGCAGCAAATTCAATGCAATAGAAATTGAAAGCATAGTAACCTGGTGATCCAGTTTAAGTGTACAACAAGCTATTAAGTGCCAATCTGGGGAAGAAAACTGTATTATTGTAAATGTACAAAGCTGTAAATAGAAATTAGTATGTACTAAAAATATTAAAAAATTCTGAAGTCACAAATTTGAAAGACAGTTAACCATCTTCAAGGGCCTATATAGGCTTCATGTAACTTTTTGCAGTAAATGAAATTAAAATAGTGGTTTATAATTTGAGAGTCACTGTCAGATGGTCCTCTCTTCCATAAGAATTTTCAATGGAGAGGAGAGGAGATATACAGAATAAAAAGTAAATATTAACCCAACAGAAGAAGAATGAATGCAGCTGGAGTTATATGATCCTCATTCAGCACATAACCTGTATTGGGTCAATTTTTGTACTTAATAGCTGGTCATAACTTAAGTATACTGTTCAAATGTACACTTAAAAGGCAGCTCTGAAATCACCAACAACAGAAACTACATTTTTCTGGGCTATATACCCAACTCCAAACCAGGATAATCTTACATGATAAGAAAATGATAGTTATTTTAGAAATATACCTCTTTCTACTTTGATCTTGTCAAGGATTTCATTTTTGTCTGCTAAATCAGATTCGATAGCACTCTCTAGTTTAGCAATTTGCAGTTTCAGTTGCTGTTCCTTTAATTTCCATTGCTGTTCATGGGTCATACTGAAGACACTGCAATAAAACATGTGGCATGTGAAAAACTTCTAGAAATCAGCTTCAACAGAAAATAATAAAGAAAAAAGCTTTTAGTGGCACAGAGACCACTGTCATCATGTCTTAGGAATTAAGTAAACATATGCTGGTCTGCTGCTGTTGAAACCAAGGCGCCTTTCTCAGGCTGCGGTTAAAAAACATGAAAGAGTTTGTGGGATGAGCAAAGGAACTGGCCTTAATTTAGAGCTCCAAAGTCAGAAAAGTTGGCAGCATGCAATATTTGTGGGACTAGAAAAGGAATTCAGATGCATATCCCAGAGTAATCCACAACTCCAAACCTCAGCAACTGACAACTGACAAAACCATTCTTTCCGCATACAAAACCTCTTAATGTAGAGAACTGGGATCACCCACCTGATTTCTTTTAAATCTGTGAAACATGCAGAGCCTAAAGTCAGTTGCCCGTTCAAAGAAATGTTGACCACAAAGTGACAACAGTTTTCTCATACTGTAAAACAACAATTCTGATACTGATTAAGAAGCACATATAAAGTAATGTTTCTCCTACTTTAAGAAATAAAAAACAGAGCTGGGCAAAGAAATTAGAATAACTACTTTTGCCTGTAACACATTATTTACTTGTAAACTACCAATCTATGTGCAACAAGGACTGCATGGACACAGAATCAGAACTGCTGAAACCACAACAGAATGTGTAACTCAGATTGAAACAAAATTAAGTACATTATGTAATTCACAGTGTAATTCCCATTAGGTAAAAAGACAAAGCAATGCAATGTGCTTTCATATAATTTAGACAGTGAGTACTATGGTCTTCACATTATTATTATTCAATACTTACATTCTTATTAACTGGAAAAATGTCCTTCATCTTAAACTAATCATAAATCAGTTTATTCAATTTTGTATTCTGTGAGAAATCAGAAATTGTAGGGTTTTTTTAAACAAAGGAGTCAGTTCCTCAACTATTCACTTTGGTGAAGCTCACCAGCTAAAAAAAGTTATTTTTTATAGATAAATGTATATATATAAAAAAAAAATCTTCTGATATCTATCTATTTATCTATCTCTCCCAGAGATCGATGTGACAAAAGCCTCAACCCAACAAACATAGAGGAGAAGAAAGAAATATTGCAGAAGGGACAGCCCACATAGCTTTGCAGGTATTTCAGTCATGCTGACTGAAAGAAAACCGCCTGTTTTGATGGCTATGACTACATAAAGCAGTTCTGAGGACATACAAGTGCATTTGTATCTAATATATTTGAAAAATGACCTTAAGATTAAAGAAAAAAATATTATAGCATGAATTGTAGACTCTAAAGTATATGGAGTCTTATATTTACATATAAATAAACATATATTTATATATAAACAAGAGTTTATATTCCTGATTTGTAATCTTCATAAAAACAGTTCTCTCTCTCTGTATTTTGTCTTTTTCTCATACTATATCTATCTCACCTATTTATACAGTTCTCTAGGCATATACCATCCTACAGTGTGATAGAGTGTCTTTTACAGCATGCATGAACTTAAGCAATGCTTCCAAGTCCTACAGTAATATATACTTCACTCTGCTATAATTTTGAAGATAATATACAGCAAATATAATGCACTGAACCCACAGTCATTTCCATAATACTGCATAGGTACAGAAGAGACACAGTATGTTCTATAATTCCTTAGACTTACCACTCTTCAAAGTTTGATTGGATCCCATAGGGAAAGAATAAATCTTAGCAAGAGAAGATATCAAATACCCTTAGCTTTCACACTTCTGAAAATGTTTTCAAGTTTTAATGACCGTGATACCTAGTTATACGTGCATTTGTTACCTTTAGGTATAATTACTTCACATAAAGATGTAGCTACACATTATTTCAGTTTTTCAAAAGACTATGCTGGCAGAAAAATCACTAACAGTTACTATGATAGTAATTCAGAATTTAGATGTTTAAGTGAAGAACATTTTAGAAGACAGGTTTTATCCAAGTTTATATAATGCTAATGTTTAGGTCAGTTTGGATTGAGCCCACTTCTGTTGCTTTCTTCCTTTGAATTTTAAGATTATTTTTACTTGAATTCATGTGGAATTTCTTTCACATTTACTGTATTTCACTGGAGTTGGAGCCATCTGGGTAGCTATAAATGGTCAACCACATCTGGCACCGTTTCCTCTGGAGGGAGTTTAAGCATTGCTAGATTTGCATTACAAGGTCATATGAAAACAATTCCTCCAAACCTTTTATCCAAACAAATTGTTTTCTTGGATGCTGACTAAATAATAAGAGTCAACTGACAAATTCATGCTTGTTCTTTGTAAACTTTTCAGATCCAGTTCTGCAGTCTTGGCTTTGGCAAAATCCCATCACCTTCAAATGAATTTCCAAAAAAACATTAGCAAAGAATGGGTTTATGCCTCTTTTCCTATCTGGCACCTGTGGACACTGGCCTATTCGCTGCTAGCAACAGGTTAGCTGTACTGAAGTTGCATTGTTCAAATGGGCAACAGAAAAAGCTGGTCATAAAACACTAGTTATAATGAAATGATCCATTTCTCTTTCTAATTTCTTGTTACCTATATAGTAACATAGAATTATGAAACATGAATCAAAGTTTAAATGGGAGTATATGAACAGACACATCATTTTAGGTAAAAGAAAAGCCATATTGTATATCACTGTGTTATGAGAGAACCATATTTAGATTTATCTAGTTAAACATCTTTTTAAGTTACGCCACTATGATTTAAATAGAACAGAAAATTTCAAGCCAAGATTATAAGCTGATTTGTTAGTAAGAGTTATTTCTCTGCATAATGATAGAGGAGAAAACAAATCATAATCAGAAATATTTATAACATTGTCAGACTTTGGAGGAATCTACAACAATTAACTTAAGTGAGACAACTGACCAACTGTCCCTATACAAAAGTCTAAATATTGTGATTATACAACTGTTACATCTCATGTAAAAAAAAAATGTTTTAAGCTATTTGCACTCACCATTTTTTACTACTATAAATTTTAATTTCACTATAGAAAGTACAAAAGGTATAATAAATATTGTAAGAATACTATAGACAACATTTGATATCACTCACATTGTATTTAGTCATTGGCACTTTTTTTGACAGACATCACACTGACAAACCAAACAAACTTTAAGAGGAGAAATAATTTTGATTGCAGAAAAGACTTCAAGCATTTTACCTACTTTCAGAAGCAGTTATTAGTTCTAGGACACTTGTCTTATTTTCTAACCCTCTTCAGTGTAAAACACCACATGGTTTCACAATAAAAGGAAAACTCCATCTGAAGGTCATTTTTTTCTTTAATATGCTTGTGGCAATTGACTATAATCACTTCTTTTCTGTACCAGAGAATTTCTGAATCATATCTGGCAATATATTTTCATTTTAGTTTTAAGCACTGCTGATATAATTTATACAACTCACATGAGCCTATACAAAAACTTCAGGCAGAACCAGTACAAGTGAAATGGTAGCTATTACCAAAAAAACCCAACCACTCCTCAAAAATAAACGTTGGAGAAGCTGTCAAATATCAGACTTTACACAGGTCCACTGAGAAGTGCTGGAAGAACTTACAAAAAGTTCAAACACCCCTTTTCCTAAAATAAAATAAAATAAAACAAAACAAAACAAAATAAAATAAAACAAAATAAAACAAACAAAATAAACCCAAAGGAATATATGTCTACCTAGAGGTACTATTCTTTCAACAATAACCCTAAAAAAAGAAATTATTAGAAATTCAAGTAAGAAGTGTCTGCATCGATGTTCAAAATAAAGTGACTTTACGTATTTTTTTAATTAGATTTTTTTAAAAGAAGTAATCTACTATTTCGAGAGTATTAGAACAAGTATGGAAGCTGCTCCATTTCAACAGAACAGATGAAATACAGACAAAACACCATAAAAGTTTCCATATACACTTACTGATATGACAAACTGTAGCATGAATATATTTACACTTGTACACAAATACACAGTATGCATATGCACATTCAAGCACACAGTATAAAAAGACCTATTAAAGAGGACAGGGATCAATTTTTTTATATACAGAAACCATAACTTACCTGTTATACAGTTTATCATAGTTTTCCCTCAAGAGTTCCTTCTCTGTTTCTAGATCATTTATTCTTTCCTGTAACTAAAATGAAGAAGGAAGTTTCAAGCAATGCACAGCACAGAAGGAAATTACAATGAATGTGTAGAGACAATTTGTTAATAATTTGTAGGCATTGTCAGGCTTTTATTTGTTCTTTTTATACAATAGTCTCCTAGAAGCTTCAAAATAACACTTGTTTTCATCACATGGATTTACAGTTGGCCCAGACAGTCTTTTTCATGTATATGAAGTATTTTTTATTGGCCTTATAGAAACAAGTCCTTGCTTTCAAAATACTCACTAAAGCAGGATATGTTTTTAAAGATATGAGATGCTTTAACCCAGAAGATATATCCCATGTGCATTACAATAGTTTAAATGTTTGGAGGAAATATCTATGAGGTAACCTTGGTAAACTTGGTTCATGTAAAATACACTCAAAACAGGTAAACCAGGTGGTAAAACTGAAGTCACTACAAAATGTAAGAAAAATAACTTTGTAAACTCTTACTCCTCAGATGTTGAAGAGAATGAGGAATAAAAGGCTTGATTTTTAGCCCTATATCTGGGTGACTGTTAGTGATGACTCGAATCTCTGAGAGCCACTAGACAAAGAAATAGAAGTGACTGATTTGAACGTCTGAGTAAAATGTAATACTACAGTGTACTGTAATTAAACCAGGTTGAAATATTACTAAAAAACTAGCAATATGTGATCAATAAAACAAGTATTATGATTTTTTTTCTGGCTAACAGACCAGTTGTTTAGTGTCAGAATTGACATGAAATCCTATGCTTTAACCTCAAATATTGTCCAAACAGTGGTGCAGTGATTATGTGCATGGGGACCAGGTATGGTTCATGATTCTATGAAATGCAAGCAGCAGCCACAGGTTTTTCTTTTTAATGGGACAGAAGTAAATATATTACCAGGTCAGTCTTCCAAATGTGTTTGAAAGGTCTATTCACATCTCCGCAATTAAAGGTATCCCATTGCTGTGGTGCATTCCTCCCCCCGGGCTGCTCTACAATCTCAGGAATTCCCATTAGGCCCTGGCCTTTGTGTAATGATTTGGGCAGTTAAGCATCCCTTGACTGTACCAGGAACTCTTGCATGGCTAAGGTGGGGAGTGGCACTGACCGCACCAAGAATTCCTGTTGCCTGGCTGAGGCAGGGAACGAGAGTAGGAATAATTAGTCATCCCCTGACAGCCTTGGAACATCCCTTACCTGGATCGTAGCTCGAGTGAAATGGTACCAGTGTTACTGGAGTTCCAGTAATTTGCTGATGAATAAAGCCAATCGTCTTGCGCACCTATAAACAGTGGTCCTAAGTCAGGCCCTTTGATCTCTCCTGGACTGCAGTGGGCTGTGACCAGCATCTCCCTCTGAGGGGGATGCCTCAGAGCTCACAAACTCTCCAGTTTGTGAAAATCAGAGGAGCATCGCTGAAAGCTGACAACAGGACCTGGTTTGATACCCTTCACTCCTTGAGGCTCAACCCTTCGGCCACTGAGAAAATGCCAAGACATTTGACATGAATATTTCACTGAACTCGAGGGGAATTTTTAACAGGTATACCTTTCTTTGTATATGTATATCTCAGTGTCTGTGAGCACACGTGTGTGAATTGACCCAGGTATCCTATAGCAAGTATAGTAAATATTGCCCTCTCGAATCTATAACTAAGTCACTGTTGTGATTGTAGTAAATTCTATTGAATCACTTTGTAAATGTTAAAATGATCAAATTCTGCTAAATCTTCTCAATTCACCTCAAACTGTGAGTGAACCTCACTGCTGCTACACACATAATCCCTTTAGATGTAAACCATTAACCGAGCCTGGGACTAGGAGTGGATCCAGCTGCACCTCAGCTCAATCAGGAGTTTAGAAAGCAAGGGGGGTCTTCTCTGAACATCATGACTGAAAGCAAGAGGGTCTTCTCTGAACATCATGACTGACCGGGAGGGTCTTCCTTACCTTTTTGTATTCCTTCCATTAGACATAAACCATTGCCCAAGTCTGGGACTAGAAGTGGATCCAGCTGCACCTAAGCTGCATCAGGAGTTTAGAAAGCAAGGGGGGGTCTTCTCTGAACCTCGTGACTCAAGGGAGGGTCTCCCCTACCTTTTTACATCTCCAGTCTCTGTGCAAATCATGAAAAGTCAACTCTAACTTGATTTTTCTTTGTACACCTCATCCATGTATTAAGTAATGAGTGAACCTTGCCATCAAACTTTGTGAAGTGACACTTTTATAAATTCCTATTAAATCACTTTTTGCTAATACCTTTGACGGTGATTCTTTAAGAGGTCCAAATTACTCATTCGCAACACCCATCGTTAACTTTTCCCTTAACTATGTGAACTACCTAAAGGAGATTCTAGCTCTCTTGAACACAATCTCACCTCCTCTGTCCTTTGGTTTGAAATAGTTACTGATTGCAATTCTTTTTCAAGATGGAGGCACTTTAACCGCTCCTCTTTAAGCTGTAGATTCAGTTCATCACCTTTTGCTATTAAAGCATCATGGCTGGTCTTCAAGTTCTTTTGGTTCTATGAAAAGGAAGGAAGGAAAATCCAGGAAAAAAAAAAAATCACAATAAAATGTTACAGTGGTCTCTCACAGTATGATTTAATATATATTCTCAGTGTGGTCAACAGGAGACACTCTTGAACTAAGTAATTTTCATAATGCATGGCCAGGAGAAGGTGGCATTCTTGTTGCTCTCACAAACATTAAACCCTCAGTTCAGTCATGATGAAAATGACCAAGAAATACATCTGTTAAGCAATTAAAAGATTTTGCTGTGGTTACAGTGGTTAGACATGCGGACCAAAACCACTGCAGTAGCAAGCAAAAATGAATGTTGACCACAGTTATGTTAATCACAGAGCTTGCCACAGCTCTGTTAACCCTTAACTGTAAATATATAATTGTTTCATAATCCTAATGCACTCAATTCTATTTCCTTACTAGCATTAATTTAACAAGGGACCTATGACTTCTTTTACATTTTAATTTACTTCAATGGATTGTATTAAGGCACATTTAACCAATTTTAATATTAAATGGAGGATGCTGATAGAACCTCTATTTCCAGAATATTAAAGTTATACTGCCTACATTCCACAAGGCTTTAATAAAGCCTCATTCATTAAGAATTTCAATGTAAATCACATTCAAAGTATGACTCAGAACAAAACAGCCCAAAAGCCAATCTCCTGTTTAATAAAATGATTATATGAATATTTATGTCAAATACATGTATAAGTATAGATAACATTTAATGATTGTACACAGAAAAAAGTTAGCTTCATTTTTTCCATATAATATTCCTACAAAGTAGTTAAATGAAGAAGCTGAATGTGAATCCTGTACAAATTGTTTAGGTTTATACGCTGTCTGAATAACCTAGAAACAAACAAAACACACACAGAAAACCCAATCACCAACCTCATCTTCAGCCTTTCATATCTCCTTTCTCAGTAAGAAAAATATCATGGAGAATAAATAATATTAGCAGTCAGTCTTATTTCAGAAAAATAATCAAGTATATTACTCGTCAACTTTTAACAATGTCTTTAGCGCTCCTCTTGCTCTGTCCTATATCTGTGAACTGTATTTCAATAACTTCAAAAAATGACACCTTAAAAATAATTCTTTTACAGTCTTTTCATTTCTCTCCAAATTCCTTTCCTTCCTCCTCAAAATCAGAATCCTTACAGTCTCTAACCCTTCCAACTGCCCAAGTGAACTCATCTTTTCTTCCCCATCTCTCAGCTTCAATTTTTTCCTGAAGTTCTTTTCCATTTCAATAACTTGTCACTTCGACCCACGATATATAAAGAAAAAAAACCAAACTCCACCTTTGCAAAGCTGCCTTTCATAGACCATTTCACATCTCTTTCCTTAATTTCTAAAACAGTTGAAAACAAATTCAACAATCACATTTATACTACCGAAACATCTTATTAAAACCACTAAAAATATCCTCCTGAAAAATTTCCTTTCTTCAACATCATTCTAATCCTTCAGTGACCATTTTGGATTAACTTTTCTCATTAACTTTAAGGGGACCATGACTTCGCCCTCATTATTATTATTTATTTTTCACCAAAATGCATTCTTTACCTGGATATTCTTCTTTATCTGAGTGTTCTGTCAGCACTTTTTTTCTCTGATGCACAAACTGTTTTCTACCCTGCTCTCCTTAAAGTATCCCAAGACTTGGGTCATGGCAACAATTGTGATGATGATTTTAGTTTAATATTTCTCATCTGGAATTTTATTTCTTTTAGAAACTTACCTCAATATTGTTGTCAATTAGAAATAACTCATTTAAAGAAAATAGATATATACCTCCTAGAAATATTGCACAAATGAACATAAACTGCTCTCAATTACAGTTGTGAAATTGTTGTTCCAATTGTTCAAGAGAATTAATTCTTTATAAAGTATTTTAAATTGTACTTGGACAGGTTAGCATATTTCATATTACAAATCATGAAATCCTGAATGTTCAGTCTGTAATTAAAGCAAATAAATATACCAATGAGATCAAATATATAATCCAAACAGTTTCAGGGGCCTTTGTTCTTCCAAGTGGATTGCACAATTCCTTCATTCAACTGGCTACATTAAAACTCTTTATCAACAAAACTGTCCTGTAAATGTTTGGTAGCAAGCTCAATTACAGTATCATTAGATAGAGCAGGATTATAGGCTCTTATCATTCTGTGGTTTCACATTTTGGGCTGACTCAAGTTTAAAGCTGAACATGGAGGAATTACACAGGTTTCAACTGGTAGAAGCTGAGAGTAAATGATAGTGAAGTCAATAGGCAAAAAAATCATCAAGATAAACATAAAAACTGCTCTGCTGATAAGTACATGCTGTCTAAACTAGAAATTTTGGATTTTGCAGTTATTCACATTTAGTAGATGCATGTTTCAAACATTCAAATGATTGGAAATGGGAAAACCATTGTATCCATTATCTTGTTAAAAAAGAAAAAAAAGAGACTGAAGACACACTCGTCCTTTTCAAAAACGCAGCTTTCACTGGGAATATTAGAAACAATGTCTTCAAATACCAGTGTGAATCCTAGGCATGTGTTTCTATTCAGCTGCTGCCAAGAAAGAGGCGTAAGTACTTGACGTTTGCTGTAAATTACCAAAAAGTCACATATGATTTAAAATGGAACAGTTTACTTATTGCTTTCTACTTAAGAACACAAAAAGCCATGTGAAAACTGTCTCCCCTGGAATTTACATTTTACATAGCTCACCCTGTGAAAAATTCGATTTGAGCTACTAACAGAAGAGCTGCTTTGGCAAAGAAGATACAGGTATTACACTGAAGGGAGGGGAGGGAAGCAAAGCAAAGCAAAACATAGAAGCAGAAAAACATGGGGCAAAAGGAATGGAACAAAAGTCTAATGGCACAACGGTTATTTAGCATACTAAAATAACAAGAAGCAGGCAGCAGTAGGGGTTTACAAGGCTATCTAGTGCTTTCACCTCATAAGGCTAGGGTACTTTATAGAGCTCTATTGCATGCAGGATTCCTACTCACAGGAACTCTCCCATTTCTAAGTTATAATCATACTACCCCTGTCTGTATGCATATGGAGTTCTCCAAATATATATAGGAAGAAGCAGAATAATGCTCTATAACTAAAACCTATATGGAATCAACTATGCACAGTTGCATGTTCTGGTGATATTTTCATAAAACTGCTCTTTTTATAAAGAAAATTTATTACTTACAGTGGCCCTCTAAAATAATTTCCATGAACTTATGAACACAAGCCCTAACGTCAGAACTCTAAACAGCCAAACCTCCCCAACTTTATCAAAGACTGGTAAAGTGAGGGGGGTTTGGTACCCTTTCTTTGGTAAATCAGTACATTCAAGTCAAAGACCTCTCTTTAAATGATCAGGAATCTCTTTCGATAGCCAGACAACTCAGTTCATTCTCCACAATCTGACTGGGATGGCCTTGCAGATAAAATCTTTAAGACCTGCTAGACCCTTCTGGAAAAAAAAATAAAAATATTCAAGACTAAAAAATGCTACACATTTGGTGTAGCTTGAGTACAATGTATTATGCGGTTCATTTTCATGTATCCAGCATTGACTCAGAGTCAAGAACTGTGTATATTTATTTTCCATTTATGCATGCTCATGTGACAGGAGTAAAGGAATGTTACTGACCAAATTGCAATTACCTCTTGAAGCTGGAGAAATTTTCCTTCCATTGCTGAAAGAGCATTGCTTTTCTCAACCAGCTGTTTACGGACCTTGATCATTTCCACATTGTCCCGAATGTTTAGCCTTCAAAATTGTATTGAAAAGAAATGCATCATGAGCTTAAAGATACAAAATGAATTATCTTATTATTTTTGTTGTGAAAAGTTGAAATCCTTTGCCCATCAGCTTTCTACAACGCATTTGGGAGTAGATTTAGTGTGTAATACCTAAATTAATTTCTTCTTCTATAATCCACATTACAGAACTTAGGTAAATAAACATTCTACCACACGATGACATTGCAGCATCAATCAATACATATACATCTTTGTTCATTGTATCAAACTATATATGACAGGAAAACAATCCTATACCTAAAGAGTTTATTTGTTTTCCACTCACCACTTTTCCACCCTCCAAAGTATTTGGTGCCAGTACATTACTGTTTTACGGAGTTTCCTCTTAGAGTTTAAACCTATCAAATACTGCTAAGTGACTTAGCAATTTATACTGTAACACCTTAAGGCTGGTGTTCAAACAAGCTGCAGGTGTGTCAACTACATGAAAATCACTTAATAACAATGTAGATGTTCTATATTGTCACAATTCTAAGATTAATTTGAGAACATACTGTTTAATAGAAAGGATATCTAAAATAAGTCAAAATCTAAATAAACATTTACTTATATGTTTTCCCTTACTTCAAATAGTGAAACTAAATCCCATTATTTTCATAGCTTCTTCAAGTACGGGGAGAGAAATCAATTCTGATTTGTATTAATATAAAAGATGATAAAAGCAGAATACATCTTTAGCATTTGAAAAGGTAATTTCTCTTCCAATATTTATCTATTTTAGACATATTGGACGAATTGTCACAATGCCATGCTGGAGCAAGAAAATGGACTACAAAGCTTACACATCTGTAAACCAGCTGAGTACGTGAAATACTTTCCTTTTTATTCTGTAAAATATCAAATCCTATTGTGTTTTGGCATTGCCCAGTTAATTGTCCTTACACAGAAAATAAACACTCACAAACCCGAGATCTTCCCCAAGCAACAGCCCTAACACAATGCTGAAACTATCATGTGTCTAAAACATGTTAGCTACATAAATTAAAGTTGTGGTGAGTATAGAGAGCAGCACTGTCTCATGCTTGCTATTTAAAAGCTAATGTAGTGGCACGTTTTTATTAATCTTGTTCCACACATCAAACAAAAGGCTCTGATGCCTTCAAAGGCATGTTCTTTTTTTTTTTTCCCTTCTTTTTTAAGCAGGGGGCTTTTTTTTTTTTTTTTTAAGCAGGGGGCTCTTTTTTTTCTTTTTTTTCTTTTTAAGTAGAAAAAGGAGCAGATGATAGTGAAATTTATGATGTACAGATGTAAACCCCATGGCTCCTGACAATCAACATTAACTATTTTTTCAACAGTGAATGAAACAGCATTTGATTTAAACAGGTTTGGGGTACTGATATTATGAAGTAAATTATTCAAATTTGGAAGTAAAAAATTACTTTTCATTGGGATCATTTCAATCCTTACAATTATAAGAGTATTTACCTCATGAAATATCTAGCTACAGAAAGCATGTACAATTAATTTATTAGTGCATTACATTGATCACAATCTCAGCTCTCATTATAGGCTAGAGCAACGAAATTATTTCTCTACAGTACTTCTACAGTATTTTATTTATTTAAATAAAATAAATCTAAGAAATGTCCAATGCATCCAGGTACATGGCAAGGAGCTTGCTGTTGAAGAACAAAGTAATTTCAGACTTTGTGGGCAAGGCAAAGTTAATTGAGGAAGATTCTGTCGGGAAGATTCATTTTTCTATAAATAAAGTCACAAAACAGTACAGTAGAACAGAAATTGATTATCTACACAGCTTTGTCCCTCCCAGGTAGTTAATGTATTCTGCTCCCAGTACATCTGCCCAGGTATTCTGATATAACTTAAAAATAAGAGTTATATACAGATTTGAAATAAAAGTCAGTGCTACCTTTCACTTAAATAGATATATTTTGCTTGAAGAGTAACAAAATAATGTATAATAAAGCTGTACTAAGATAGCTCATTCAGTATTTTCTCTATTGCCAAAAAAGCCAAAAGCCACAGAACCTGAAGACATGGAAGTAGACCTGGAGAGCAGAAGTTCAAAAAATAAAAGGAACTAATATCCCTTTTGAGGCAGTAACCAGAATTAATGGGCATACTGATTTAGCTCTAGCACGCCTTCTACCACAAGTGCAGAAATGAGGAACACGAACTCTATCCTTCCATTCTAAACCTCATCTTAAAGCTGGATTTAAAAGTCTGAAATTGGAAATGAAGTTAGGAGAAAGTGACTCTTTAAAAAGCTAAGAATTATGTCTGGGGTTAATGTCTGAAATACACCAAAGAGACAATCTATTTTCCAGACCTCTTATCGTTTGGATTAAAAGCATATAGAGTGGGGTCCCAATAACAGGCTGGGGACCAGCTGTGTGGGAATGGGGGACTGATAGCAACCTACACCAGAAGGAAATGATTAAAGAAAGGATCTTGACCTGCACTGTACAAATTTATGCCAGTAAATCCCAGATGGCTAAGATAATAAAATTGAGGTCTAATTAAACCACATCCCTTGCATCTTGTCTTTGCTTCCATACGAGCAGGACATGAATACAATACTGAGACTACTCTTAGAGAGTCCTGACTATTTTATCAACTGGACCAGTAGCTTGCAAACTTTCCTCATTCACATTCACAACAAGAAAAACAAGCAAGTAAAAAAATATCACCACCATACTTCTCAGAATCACTTACGCTCTGCCTGGCAAAACAAACAAAAGGTTTCTAGGCTAATAGTTCTCAATCACAAATGCATCAATGGCCAAGATATATACAGAGACTCCCAAGCACACAAGTAAAGAATAGAACATCAATGTGCAATACTCATCTCATTTTACAATGCTTAGGAACTAACAGGATTATATGTTGATATACATTATGTTCTTTCCTTTACCTCTTATTTCTTACAGGAAGTCAAATACAAAGGGGATAAAAACCCCAACAGTGTTTACCTTCTAGTAGCACCTTTATGTTGTAATTGATAGTATATTTGCAATAAGCAAAACATTAGCATTGCATCAATAGATCTAGCATCTAAGTTTTTAAGATTATTTAAATACCAATATAAAATTCTGTATTTGTTTGCCTGGCTAAAGAGCTACCTAAAAATGAAAAAAAAGTCATGATCTTTAGGGAAACTGGTTAAATATGAAAAATCAGATACGGAAATGCAAATATAAGGGGTTTTTTTCTATTAGACATGATTTAGCAAATTCATATACATGCTGTAGTCTCTCAAAACCCTTTAAATAATGCATTGTGACTAACATGTTCCACATTTTATTCTAGGTCTGCAATGCTATAGTGCAAACACAGAAGTCATGAATGTGTCAGATATGATATTCCTGTCCAAAAATCCACACATTTAATAGCTTTAATTCCAAAATCATGTTGCTGCAAAAAATGCCAGAGGAATTAAAAACTGACTGGCAAATAAGTTTTTGTATTTAAAAAACCAAACAAATGCAGAAATGTGCAAATGCCAAATACCTGTTTCACAAATGCATTTTGGGGTGGCTTTAAAAATGTTTTTGGAAAGTACCGAGAGCAATTAAGTTATTTGAAGCTAGCTGCTTGCAAAATGTGATTGTTTAGACAATGTTTTAACTTGCGCACTGTGTATTATAGACATCAAACCATGAGGTTATTATGGTTTTGGCCATCTTTAAATTAAAAACAGTCAAGCTAAATGCAGTTAAATTTTGTACTTAAGAAAACATGTTTAGTCTAACAAGCCACAGGCCAAGTTTCTCCCTTAAGTCAGAATTAAATATTCCTGAAATAATCCCCAAACAACCTCTAATGAAATATTGAAAAGAAACATTGATTGCAGCCATGTTACAATAATCATCTGAAAGAGTACACTGCATATGAACTCAGCTCTGTTATATAGCTCTTAGGTTATTATACAGAAACTGTAGTGAAATTGCAAAGGCAGCTTTAAAATATTACTGGATTTCTTGCGGGCATAGGACTCAAGATAACTAGTTATCTCCCTCCCTTACTGCTGATGGATCAATGATTATTAACTGTGGGTGCTTCACTACTTGGAAACTACAGTTATTTCAATCACAAGAATTTCTTAATCATGGAGCAGAATAAAGAATGTCTTCCTAAAGGTTGAAAGTAACCTAATTTTGTTAACACCAGGCTGAGATCAAATGGTACTACAACATGAAGATTGGTGGAAGCATATTTATTATGTCCTTTTGGCACCATACAGTTCCTAAAGAAGTTCAACACATTAACTGTCTTTGGGTAGTAATGTAACTACATGACAGCCAACTGTTACAAAACACAAGAAAAAGCTGCTAATTGTACCAAAATTCAAAGATATAAACTACAAAGATGCAATAAGATGACCTTTTCAGTCACCCAAATTTCCAATTTTACCTCCAATATGCCATATTGAGAGCTGCTTCTCTTCTGATGCAAAGATTAAAAATAAGAATTACATAGAACCTATAAATCTATTTGTGTAATAAAACAACTAATACAGACTGTTCTGGATAGCAGTTACAAGACTTCCAAGAAAGCAAGCTAATGAAAATCTCCTAAAGATAGTATGTATAGGTACCTATGGTTACAGTTAAACCTGGAGAGAATAGTATCCCTCTGAGTTCTGGCTCTGGTTCATTCAGCATAAAAAAACCGTAACTTGAAAAACATGGGGATTAACAGCCTTCCATAAAGTATTCTAGTGGCAAAATTATAGAACACACACTATTCTAGATATAGACATTTTTCAATTTCTTTCCCATTGTCTTCAGCCAAACACTGTAACTCTTAAATACTTCAGGTATCTTTCATCATTTCAAATAAGAAATAGACTATAAAGGAAATACTTCCAGAACTTTGAACATGAATTCACAGGCAGTAACTTAGATCAAAGTATCACAGATTGTATACAAGTAATTTTATAAACATAATAAGGATCTGCACTACTTTTTATAGCCTGACTTTATTTAAGGATTTTTTTGCTGAATTTGAAGTGTATCTTTACTTTAAAACTCCTTAAAAATGTCACAGAAATATGGTAGCTGACATTGAATTTAGATGTTATGTTCAGTTAATGTGTGCTGTACTTAAAGAACAGTATTCTTCTACAGAAGAATGAAGCACAGAAGTTTTGAGATTTGTATCAGATTATTTTCAAACAATGAAAAAAATCTTTAAAATATTTTCTGAATTCACTGTAGGCATAGACTGAGAAATTATTATAACAACAACTTCTTTAACCTATTTAAACTATATAATGGAAATTCTGAATAGGGGAGACTTATGACTTTGTGAATAATTTAATAGCAAACATCATGATGTATTATTTATGTAGCACCACTGATGCACAAAGAATGCTCACACATAATAATAGGGTCCCTCCCTTGAAAGGCAGTTAAAGAACTGACCACATATTTCTGATCCAAGTAGAACTTTCATTGAAATCAAATGAGTAAGGAATGCAGGATCGTGCCATGTTGGATCCTTAATACAACTAAAAGTAACAGGCTGAAACTGAAACAGTCAAAAGAGGGAATATATATACAAAGTTATATAATTTTGCATATATTTTTGCAAAAATGAAAGAAGAAAGAGAAAGAAAAGAGATGAAACTAATAGAGGTTTTATTGTGAAACACATTCCGCAAGCATGTTTGTCCGACTGTTTTACGGCACAGCTATACCATATCCCTTCAAAAATTTGCTAATCTATCAATACAGGGCCATTACGTTTCTACTATTTGTAGACTCCAAATTATCAAGGAGTATTAATGAACATTAAATTACCCACTATGAACCTCTATCTAAAATTTTCTAAGAATTATATTGAAGAAACAATAAATGATTAAAATTTAATGAGTTGAACTTCAATTGAATCTGAATCAGCTGGAAATGAATTCTCTAAAATGGTAATTATGAACTTCTTTGTTTATTTCTGCAAAAACATCATAATTTATTATCATAACAATCTCCTTAGAATTATCCATGGCTATTTGGGAAAACATTTTATGACTTAGTTTCAAAGGGGAAAAAATTAATAAAGCACATATTTCTTAACAGAACAGTTAATTTTTACAGCTTTATATAAGCATTATGACATAGCTCTTCTAATGCTTCCACCATGGAGATTTCCATTTTTCACAATACCTTTGGCTTGCTGCTTCTTGCTCTTTCAGCCGCAGGATGGATTCTTCAATTTCCTTTTCTTTCCTTTTTAGCTGACTCACAAGTATCTCTCTAGCATGTTCTAGTTCCTCAATGTGTTCCCTCTGGGACTCAATCACAGTCTCCCTGCAAGTACAAGCATCTTACATTCCAAAACCAGACAAGTATTTAATAAAAGAAAAAAAATAAATGAATACTCAAGAGAACAAAAATTTTAAAAATGTTCAGTAAAATTTGTATTTCTTGATGACATGCATCACAACAGAGGTTTAAGAGTTAACTTACCATGAAAATAATTAGAGCTCACCACAAGAAAAGATGTGAATAGTACAATAAATAGATAAAGAATTCAAACACATTATCAAACACAACATAAACTCCTAAACTAAATGTTTATGTGGACTGAATAATGTTTAGCAGAACCCAGCTGAAAACAGTGTTCATTGTTTATTATACTGCATATTAAACGTATCCTCCCCCTAATCCATTACTATTAAGTTTTTTCTGAAAAGGAAAACACCATTACTAGCTATAAAAAAACATGAGGTCTTCAATGGATGGAGCAGTGAAAGTGATTTTTCAGCTTTTATTCTGAGTTAGGTAACTTTATGCATACACACACACACATACAAGATTCAGATGATGTGTCTTTAACAGTGGAATTTATCCACTAAATGCAATTAAAAAAAGAAAGGCAGAAAACTATACAGATCAGAGTCCGAATATTGTTAGTAGGCCACAACTTTGCAATTTCAATTTTCTTGACAGGTTAATCTCAGATATCTTTTCCAATAACATTTCTTCTAATAAGAATAATCAACAACTCATCGACAATTTTTTCCACTCTAAAGCTTTCGATGCATAAGCTACAGATCTTCATTACTTCGTATACCTATCATAGACTTAAAAGTACCTTGAGTTTTTTGGCCATGTGTTTGCTTTTGTACCCGAGTGCACCATTTTGAGCGATGGTGGTTATTTTTTCCACCTTTGTGAGAACTGAAATCTCTGAAAAAATGCTATTTGAATGTTTTCTGCATTATAACACAAGGGTTTTGATCAGTCTTAGGAGAAAAGCTATTGTGAGCACCAAGATTCATGGCAGTCTTAATGAATAGCTCTTATTTTCATAGTCTTCAAAAGCGATAGGTATAATAGCCCTTTCTAGGCCCATCACTATAAAATTACTGAAGATTTTTTTTTTTAGCAACAACATTCTATTATAATGCAAATTATTTTTTAAAAAAACCTGTAACTGTTTAGCAAGGGTTAGATTCAGACAGGATGCTAGCAAGAGTGCAATCTAAATGTTGTTAAATAATTTAAATTTATTTATTAAAACCATTTATAGGAATATTTCTGTAAAATTATTTCCTACGATCCCACTAAATCTTTGTGTTTAAAAAACTTCAAGCACAAAATACATAATTGCACATTAATTAATATATTTGTATACTTAGCTTGCCCATTTATTGAAAATTTAGAATTTATAGATATTGTAGTAAATCTGATTTAGGTAAATAATTTGGAAAGAAACACAGATACTGAAAGTAGCTTTTAGAAAACCAGGTATCTAAAAAGCTAATACGTTCCAATATACTTTGAAGAAAAAAAAAATATTCTAATCAGACCTCAATATCTTTAAATTAGATGTCAACTACCTTTTCTCCACCCTACATAACACCTCTCCGTTCTCATGCAGTCTCTACATTAAGGATGTTATCAAGAGTTTCCTGAGCTTCAATTTCAGTTAAAATGTGCAATTGGACTACAAACCAACTTTCAAAATGCAGAAGTGAATCAAAATCATTCTATGTTACTATCCCATACTGCATTTTTTGCAACTTATCCATAAAATCTGACCACCTCTAGAAATGAAGCTTAAATGCATCAGCGTAACACTTTCAATACAGTCACCACTTGCACGGGTTATCCTGCACATTTTAGGAGTTATGTTGGTAATAATTTTGCAGCCAAGGTTTTTTCTGCTTTTGTCAGTTTTGTTCAATAGTAAGCTAGGCAGCATTGCATCTTAGCAAAATGCGAGGCTCACCAGTGAAGATCAGTTTTAACTTCCAGCCAAATTCTTATGTACCTACATTTTGCATTCTAAATCTCTGATCCTGTATTTTCCTTATCATAAAACTCTTCTGCACTGTTACCAGTGTTACTGTTGTCAGATCCAAGAACTTCACTTTATTTTCTGAAGTGAAAACTTCAGAATTTTTTTTTCTTTCAAGAAGACCACAAGTTTTAACAATTATAATGACAGAAATTAAGAAATATGAAAATCATACAAGTTTCTTATTTCAGCCTTTGGATCCTCAAGCAGATTCTGTCCATGTATTGGGAGCACAAGGTTAGGTGATCTTGCTTTTAAATCCTGAAATCTCATTCCTGAAAACAAAGAAAACATAAATTTTTGTCATGCTGAATGAAAAAGCATTTAACAAAACAACAAGCTCTATACAGTACAAACACTTACAACTCCTATATAGACGCTATGAAAATTATTTTTACATCAAATTCAGATGGAAAGTGATAATCGGAGTATCTACAACATAGCTGCCATAAAATTTGAACTATGGGTGATACAGCATGCACTGTTAAAGAGAAAGGTTAAAAACAAGTCTTGAAATTTTTTCTTAGAAAATTTTACTTTTAAAGACAGAGAACAGAGATGGTGTCTTCAAAGAAGAACAGTAACAATATTATTAAATAGGAACATGAACTTGTAACCACTTTTTCTCTGATAGCACTTTCTTTACAAAATCACAAGTGTTATTGACCTGGACAAGTAACTACAGGACCATTTTTAGCAGCACTGCAAATAATTTCCTTATGTTCTTTAGGAGCATACTAAGTCCCTGGTGAAGAAGAAAAGTGAGAAATTACTTAAGGAAGAATTGTTAGTTGAGGAGCGAAAGCAATGGTTTCTCCAAATCTCTTCCTCCTACTTCTCTTTCTTCAGCAAGAAGAAATTAATAAAGTTTTGATGTGGGACCAAACTATGCATTAAATTTCAAATACACCATTAAGGCTGCCATCCCTCAGTCCCAAAACTGAGTCATTCAGGTTCAAGGAGCAACAATACCACCAGGTTCACAAAACGACTGAAAAAAATTTACCTACTTGGCATTTGTGCTGAGGTAACTTGATTTATTTATATGTTTTGAATTTTGATCTTTAAGTATTAAGGTAGTTGTGCTATATACACACGTGTATATATATGCCTGGAGCATGTATTTTTAATTTTTGTTCAAATCATGATATATCTTAGATGGTTGTACTCAATAAAGAAACTAATGAGAGAAACCAGTGAGTACTTAGGGAACATTCATACCTGACCACATCTTTTGGATTGACTTGCCATGGTATTTATAAATCAGCCAAACATAAAGCAGATACAGTAATGTATATTTATTATTTGTGGATTCGTCTTGCCTCTTCATACCCTGGAGACAGCTAAGTTCTCCTGAATTTTTCCAGATATTTTATTTTTGGATAATTGCTCTGAATATTTTCTGATCTGTGCTAAAAATATTTTGAGATTCAGCCTTATGGTTTCACAGAGCAATCTAAGAGTCCAGCAGTCTTCACAGATAGGAGGCACATACCTGACATTAGACTGCTAGGTTTATCATCATTAATCAAAAGGGCAGGATGAGAAAACATGCAAGGGAAATACATGAAACATCCTATGCTAATGAATACTACAGAAAATATTCTCTGACCTCCTGGAAGACAACACTACTGTGTTCAAGTTCTGACTAATAGTTAGTAGATTTTTAATAATAGTCTTCACCTTAGAAAGTGTGTTCAATAAACTGCATATTCATAGCACTCAAATTATCAGAATCCCTTCTAGTTTGGATAAGGTCTTAGAACTGAGATAGGCACACTAGAACTTCTGTGAAATTTCTGAACATTATTACCTGAACTGGATGTTCTGTGGACAACTTCTCCATTTTGGTTTTTTTTTTTTTTAGCCCCTTCCTCATGTTCTCTTCAGTTTAAGAACCACTGCTTCAATCAACATGGCCCCAATCCTACGTCTGCACAGGACATCTTTGATCTGGACCTGTTCTTATGCCAAAAGAAGTCCTCACAGCATACCAGATCAACATTTGATCTTTAATCCTTGAACCAAGTTGCCCTTTTGTCTCTGCTAGCACTGGACCTAAATAAATTTGTTATATTTCTACACTATGTTTGCACTGTTAAAACAAACAAAGAAAAACTGATTTTGGGAATAAAACTGCCTAATTCATGATTGTCCTGGTTTCGGCTGGGATAGAGTTAATTTTCTTTCCGGTAGCTGGTATAGTGTTATGTTTTGGATTTAGCAGGAGAAGAACGTTGATAGCATACTGATGTTTTCAGTTCTTGCTAAGTGGTCTTTACACTAAGTCAAGGATTTTTTAGCTTCTCATGCCCTGTCAGCAAGAAGACTGGAGGGGCACAAGAAGTTAGGAGGGGACACAGCCAGGACAGCTGACCCAAAGTGGCCAAAGGGATATTCCATACCATATGACGTCATGGCCAGTATGTCAATGGGGGGGGGGGGGGGGGGAAGGTGCCCAGCAGGAGCAGATCACTGCTCGGGAACTAACTGGGCATCAGTTGGCAAGTGGCGAGCAACTGCATAGTGCATCACTTGTTTTGTATATTCCAATTCTTTTTTTATTATTATTGTCATTTTATTATTATTATTTTCTTCCTTTCTGTCCTATTAAACTGCCTTCATCTCAACCCATGAGTATTACTTTTTTTTGATTCTCTCCCCATCCCACTGCAGGGAGGGGAATTAACAAACAGCTGCGTGGTGCTTAGTTGCTGGCCAGGCTTAAACCACGACAATGATATAAAGTGTGAAAATATAGGGGTTATTAAAATGTCAAAATTTGCACTATATTCAAATTAAAAAGTAAAGAAGAGCCAATTGCTTTTTATTGCCTGTCTAAAAACATGAGAATTATTTCTGTTTTCATATACCTGAATAATCAATGTAACCAAAATCAAGACTGGTGGTAAGGTGAGATGGAGGAAGAAACCATTATATAACTGTCTATCAGCCTGATCCATAGTTTATAGAAGTTAAGGAGACAATTCTGCTGACTCAGTTTTGAATCATGGCCATAGCTGTCTTTTTTTTTTTAAACACATTATCTGTACAGTGTGTAAGTTAACTGAATACAACTACCTCTACAAATGTTCATATGAAAATAGAAAGGTTTTAAAGTGTAATTTCCAAAGGTAGCTACCATAAATAAAGCACTAAGAGTGAGACTGCCTTAAGCAGCAAGTCTTGACAGTAAAAAGCATCACTAAAGACGGCTGCATTGTGGTATTTGCTTTCAAAAGTCCACACATGTAATAGATTTTTCAAGTCTGCAGTGTTGTGCGCACATGTATCAAGAGACTAGAGCAAACCTTGAAATTAAAAAAGGAAAAACATGTTGAACCAAACTACAGATGTAAAACTTCGTTATAACATGATAACGCTAAACTTTTTCATATACTCCTTTTATAAGTCTTTAACATGCACAGAAGTTATACTAAGAAAGTCCCCTGGTTTTAACTATTAGATAAGTTGCTTGATAACTACTTTATTTTCAAATGTGTACTTTTGTTTTATCCATACCACTGCAGATTCTCAAAACAAGGACTTCAAAGGCAAACAAGTTATCATGACTGCTATAAATAAATACAAGAAAAAGAACAATCTTTCTGCCTACAGGTACTATTGCTTACTGATGAACAGAAGAGAGTATGTACTTGCTACAGTGAAGCAATAATTAGTGGTACCTATATAAACTACTATTTTTAATAAATGTGAATTATACCTTTCCTTGCGTGCTCCGGCATGCCAGCAGCCTCACTCACTTTTTTGAGACCAGTGTTAATACGAGATTGAACATAGCTGTACGAACAAGGCCTATGGCCTTGAATCTGGAGCTGCTGTTTAGTTGAAATGAGTTTGCTGCGGAGGCTCTCGTTTTGTTTCTCAAGCTCACGAACTCTCTCTTGCAAATGCTCAATCATTTCTTCCAGCTCCACAGCCTGACCCAGCCGCTTGGGGCCGCCACCAACCTGTTCAGACCTTTTTTTGTCATTAACAAGCCGTATTAACTTAGTGGCCATTCTGGGGAAAATAATAAAAAAAGATGAAAAAGAATATGAAAAGTCAGCATAAAAAGCATTCTGTTGAAAGGAACATAATCACTGTGAAGACTTCAGCATAGAACCTGAATAATAAATTTCAGGTTTTGATATAACTATTACTGCCCGTGAAGAACTCTTTGAAGATAATTGAAACCACTGTGCAGCAATCTGCTTTATAGCACTGACAAATAACAGTTTCCTAAGGCTTATCATTTAAGGTTAGTAAAGGGAGGACACATTTACTCCATATGCTGCTTAAATGTAATTTTTAACACATGACCTTGTATAGGAACCTCTGCATGCTGTTAAGTAAAGTTACAGATTTGGGACGTGGTGGGACAAACTATAAAAGTTACAATTCCACAAAACATTCAATGATTGAAAGAATGCTAATAATATGCAACATTCCAATGATATATCTTTTCTAGTATTTTAGGATTTAAATATTATTTCAGTTCTAAAGCGGCTAAAATATATAGGTGGAGATATTTAAGAAGGTACTCCAGAAAAAGAGACTTAATAGTTCTCGTTACCATACTCAATTTTATACTTCGGAAATATTACCAATGTGCTTCAGAGAAGGAATGGTTAGCTGAAGAATATAATTAGATACAGAGGGTATGGTTTTCATCTGTCTTTAAAAGGATACAAATTTTGCTTTTGGCATCTCAAGAGTTGTACCTTTGATTTCTTTTAGTTTTGATAAACATTGGTAAGCTAGAACAAAAGGCAGAGAGGGCACATGGGAGTGATGTAATATACAAGAACAGAAAACATACCCAGCAGTGAATGGAAAAAACTTGGCATATAAAGAAAGAAAAGGTGGCTTTGATGATAGAGACAAGTTCAAGACTTTACAAAATTGGTCGCACATCTTCAAGACCTGTATCTAGTTTACAGAGAAACTATTTTTGCAGGCCCAGAAAGAAAACTGAAAATAAGGACACACTTCATTTGTTTAAAGGGGCTTGTTTTATTTTTGTATACTTGTGGACAGAAGCTTCTACTTAAAAGAACAAAAGTGAAACAAAAAAAATCCGTAATAACTTTAGGATGTCACAGAATGTTTCTTGCCTGTAAGCAAGTTTTTTTGTTTATTTGGTTTTTTTCAATGTACTACTGCAAATTCATTCCAAACTTTTAGTTACAAGGGTTTTGGCATGAGGCATGCTGGGAAAGAAATAGAGCTTGAGGAGTTAAGATTTTTCCTCTAGCAGTCTAGACAAACACTGTATTTTATATTTTCTGTGCCTTAAAATATTAATTCAGGTATTCCAATTTGGACATTCCATGTAAATTTACCTAAGTGGATGATGAGTGCATTTGACAGATCATCTAACAAACACAGGAAATGCCATTTGGAATAAGCAAACAATTCATTTGTTCCACCACCTTGTATTTGACAATAGCCTGACAGAAAAGATGGAAGTTCTGTCGTGCTCGTCAATTTGATCCTGACTCACTGAATACCACGTCAAAAGGAAAGAATGTTTTGGACTTCAGAAAAGTATGAAATAGTCCCACCTACAGAGGCAGTATCTTCAGATGCCCTTTCATTAATTGGTTAGCTTCTGTCCAGAAGCTAGCTGCTTAGATGCAGCAACATTTTATTAGCTGTTTAATATCTGTCAGTGACATAGACAGTGGGATTGAGTGCACCCTCAGCAAGTTTGCCGATGACACCAAGCTGTGTGGTGAGGTTGACACGCTGGAGGGAAGGGATGCCATCCAGAGGGACCTTGGCAGGCTTAAGAGGTGGGCCCATGTGAACTTCATGAAGTTCAACAAGGCCAAGTGCGAGGTCCTGCACATGGGTTGGGGCAATCCCACACACAAATACAGGCTGGGCAATGAGTGGATTGAGAGCAGCCCTTCGGAGAAGGACTTGGGGGTATTAGTGGATGAATAACTGAATATGAGCCAGCAATATGGACTCACAGTCCAGAAAGCCAATCACATTCTGGGCTGCATCAAAAGAAGTGTGGCTACCAGGTTGAGGGAGGCGATTCTGCCCCTCTGCTGCACTCTTGGGAGGCCCCACATGGAATACTACGTTCAGCTCTGGGGTCCCCAGCATAAGAAGGACATGGACCTGTTGGAGCGAGTCCAGAGGAGGGCCATGAAGATGATCAGGGGGCTGGAGCACCTCCCTGATGAGGACAGGCCGAGACAGTTGAGGTGTTTTAGCCTGGAGAAGAGAAGGCTCCAGGGAGGCCTTATAGCAGCCTTCCAGTACCTAAGGGGGCCTACTGGAAAGATGGGGAGGGACTCTTTAACAGGAAGTGTAGTGATGGGATGAGGGGTAATGGTTTTAAACTGAAAAGAGAGTAGATGATATTAAATATCAGGAAAAAATTCTTTACTGGGAGGGTGGTGAGACATTGGAACGGGTTGCCCAGAGAAGTTGTGGATGTCCCATGCCTGGAAATGTTCAAGGTCAGGTTGGATGGGGCTTTGAGCAACCTGGTCTAGTGGAAGGTGTCCCTGCCCATGGCAGGGGGGTTTGAACTAGATGATCTTCAAGGTCCCTTCCAACCCAAACCATTCTATGATTCTATAAGTAATTTTGGATTAATTAGCCCTCCTGGAATATAGCAGTACCATGAACAGTTCTGCTGAGTCCAGCGCAGCATTAAGTTTAACAATAAGCCTAAAGTTGCTTGCATATGTTTGGGTACACTGGGTACTGTGCTCCCCATGGTACTTGGGACTTCTTCAACGAAGTTATCTATTACCCTGAATAAAGGAGAGCTGATCATAATTATAAAGATATTTTAGGGCTAACTAGAGCCCATCTAAAAGGCTAGATATCAACTTCGTGGAGGACAGAGAAGGAGAAAAAAGGGGCAGAATCTCTCTCTATAGGCCCTTTGATTCTTGGATGAAATTCCTGATGAATAATTAGGCTTTTATAGCTTCTTCTTCAGTTCTCAGAATACCTGTTATATTTGTACTCAGCATAGCTATGAACCCAAGGTACCAACTCTGAAGTGGTGGATAGCAGTGTACCTCTCTACATGGAGATCTAATACTGTCCACTGCAAAAAATATCCCACATACCACAGAGACAACCAGAAATCAATACAAAAATTAATTCCAATGAGTGACTTTTGCTGCTGCTTTGAAAAGTACTCTGAGAAAAATCAGCATGATTTTTAATTTGTTGATAATGCTTTGAAGGGCAAAAATGTTACTGTGAGCTAAAATAAAAACATTAAAACCCATACCTTTTAATTTTCTCCTCTTGCTTATTTGCATGCTGTTTGAGTAAGATGTTCTCATCATGTAAACGAAGAAATCTGTCTTCCAGTTCCTCTCGACTGATTCGTGATACAGCTTGTCGAGCTTTTACATTCTGTGTAGTTGATGATTCTACCCAAACCAAGACAACTTTAAATTACCTTCAATACATTCAAAAACATGTAATCCAAAGTCTAACCCACTTTGAAGTACTGAAAAAAATATGAAAATTTTAAAGTAACTTGATATTTTACACTTGTATGACTCTGTTGATTAATTTTTTCAGATTTATTGTCATATTAATCACTTCCTTTTTCCTCCCTCTTACAGATGAAATAAGTAATTCAAATGATACAGCAAACTGATTACCTACTAGATAACACAAAGGAAATAGTTTAGCAAGGAACAAGGTACTGTCAAACATACTACTTAAAAAAAATAACACGAACATTACCATGGAGATGCTTTTTAATCTGTTTCAAAGTTAACATATTCTCTTGAAGCTTGAAAAAGTTAACTCATAATTCTGTAAATTTACTAGATACAAGACTGAGCCCAGTAGTTCCATTCTAATAGCAGCTGAGTAACATATCAGAATTGCATAGTACTTTTGGTTCCCATTTTGTTAAGTGGGTCTGGCCTTGCCCTCAATTCAGCAAAAAAGTCCTCTTTTCTTCTGGAAGGATGAACTTTATAGCTCAATGAGATCTCCAGTTTTTAGCACCTCATAGCAACTCCCCTCTTATAACAAGCAACATGAACACAGAATGGGTCATAGTATCTTTCAGAACTTAACCCAGATTTTGAATGGTATTTGAACTTAATTTTGTGAGTGGGAATGTCAGAAACATGTTTAGAAAGAAACTTAAGAAGCCACTGATCAAAGTCTGTAACTGTAATAAATAGCAGCTGGTACAAACCTTGTAGTCCTCCAATTCCAGCTAGAGTGAGACCTACGTCTCTCACAGGCAGGTCCCCCACAGTTTCATCAGCTGGAACAGACATAGCTTATCTATGGATAACAAAATTCAAATGAAATTCTTCTCCATCTGTAACTTAAACTGCGAGACTAGAATGAACTACAATACATCATATAAAATGAAGGAAAAAGTAATGACAGATTCACTGAAATGACAGATTTGTATGTTACTGTAAATGCTCCTATCTCAATTGTATCGCTCAGAGGACAACCTCAACTTTCAAGTTAAATGTTAAATCAGTTTTAATCTGTGCACAAAATATGGCTTCTTTGTTATGCAATAGCTCCAACTGTATTTAATGTATGTAGAATTAGCTTTTTTGAAGTTCTAGTTCTGTTGTCTTCAGCAGTCTTCAGCAATCTTTGGGCTAAGGCCATATTTTTAAGTGCATGTGGGAGGGGGACCTGGGCTGGGGGGTGTTCATTTTGTTTGTTCATTTTAAGACAGGTCAAAGCTTAAGGCATCAACTGGTAGATAACTAATGCCATCTTCTACATTTTGAATGGGACTCTTTGAAATGGAGGTGCTAGGGGTTACGAAGTCATTTCAGTATTGCCTACCATTCTCTTAGTCTTCTTTCAATCATTGTCATAAGAGAAATTACTTTCCAAGGTAGAGATTCTCCTATGAATGATTCTCATAAATACGAACACATTTCTTTCTTGAGGCTACAGAAAGCTTAGCTACATGACGAAGTGAGATTAGGAAAGTATTAATGTGAGAAAGTACTACATTTGTTTCAGTGTAATATATGAAGATACTCGTTAACAACTACTGTTACTTTCTTCTCTTCCAGTGCAGAAGATTAGATGTCGGCCACAGAGTCAAGTAAGGCTGAAATAGCATGCAAAGAGAGACATGAAGTCCTTTGGACAGTCTTTTTTTCCCCCCTATTGTTGCACACTTCAGGTGATATAAATCCTTAGTGAATCTAAAAACATCTAGGAAAGCATTGGAATGTTACTAAAGACCTGCATCAGAGGACAGAAGTGACACAGTATAATCCACAAACATTCCATGAAGTATCTGTTAATTCTATCCTAACCAAAACTGCTGCTAAAGATATGCCTTTTTTCTACCAGTAAAGTCTTCTATCATAAAAAGGTCTCCTTATGGCTTTGTCCAAAAGGAATGAAAAGGATTAATGGAAGATTAGATTCCAGCAAGTCAATCTTGCTTTCAATCTTTTGTTTTGTCATCACTAAAATTTAGGATAAAGTATTATTTCCAACTTTCACTGTTTATATCAACCTGAACACATTTTTCTTTCATGTGGAACAAATGCTTCCTTGTCATGACTGTTGAAATGCCTGAACGGATCTACCATTGTAGATTAGCAATAAGTTTCAATGCTCTCAGTCACAGAAACAGAATACTACTTCATGACGTTGAGGTCCATGGCATGCAGCCATTGTAATGAATGGCACAATTCTAATGACAGATGCATACGTACTAGAATCCAGCTCCTCAGTGTTCTCAGCTCTTTTTGTGTTATTCACACAAATCCCCCAAAACTTTTTTTTGTAATTTGTTAAATTAGCACTATCTGCAGTCATTGACTTCACTCAGGTGTAGGTTCATTACTGCAGTCATAATTATACGTCACTGTATCAATATCACTACAGCAATTGAGATTAAAGTGAAACAGAAACCTTTATCTCTAGATGATCAGTCCAAATTTGGTTCATGATGGTGGCAACAAGAAGATGCTACCATTATATGTCCTTCTAGAATGTGGTTATCTTAGTCTTCACAAATCAAAAATGACAGGTTTTTTTGGCAAATTTCAGAGAGGTCAAGTGCTAACCAAACATTTTATCAACACAACTCCACAATGTTTGTGATCTAGCAAAATCAAGTTTCAAAAACTCTAGCACAATAATAGGCACGGGCAAACATTACTGGTTTTTACTATTTGCCACTTGCTAAAGAAACTTTGCTATGGATATCTGCCTGTTATTTTCAGTGTGAAAGAAATACATTCATTTAAAAAACAAAGACAAAACAACACATGCTTATCCCTCAAATAAACAAACAAAAAACCCCTTGTCAGTAGTAATCCATTACTGGCTGCAGCAAAAACACAGAAATATTTAAGTTGCAAGCAAACAAATATAGCAGGGCTGGACAGGAAAGGTGAAATTTTCAAGAGTAAAAGGAAGAATTATTTTTTTCATTTTCATTACAAAGTGACAGAAATTAAGTATTCAGCTTTCTTTTCTGTCCTAGGCCACAGGAAAAGAAAAAACAAATTAACTGTTAACTGTTTTTATGAAAAAGAGTGGTTTTAGATAGAAACAGTACAAACCTGCCTCTTGATTTTAGGGAGGCAAAATATAATTACAGATTTAGAATTTGGCCTGGCAATTTATTTGCCTCATCAGTAACATAAGAACCACCTATGTCTTCAATAATCACTAAAAACCATCATTTATGCTTCTTCTTCGAGAAAGTACACTTCAAACAGCAAATCATGTGTTACATATGTTACAGTTACTTTTTGAATATTAGGCCAGCGTCAATCACAAACACTGAAACAAAATTACTTTCCTTGCAGTCAACAGTTCCAGCATTGTTTCTAAAAGCATATGAGATTTCTCCACAGAGTTCCACATTACTTCTTTGGAAAGCATTTCCAAAGCAATTAAATCTGACAAAACTGTACAGCAACATTGCTACAAAAGTGATTGTACTTAAGAGTCCACCATTTCCTAAAATAAAGCATAATAAAGCAAAAGAGATATAAATTTGTATTTGCATCTGGACAGATCCACATGCCATGCTGAACCTCAACAACTTAATTCTTATTTCCAAAAAAGGTCACCCTACAGTCACTTCAGCACTTCTTGTTCCTAAAAAGTAAATTAAAAAAAAAAACCAAACCCCTTCACATACAAAGAGAGGAAAATTTTCCATATCTCTGGGATTAACCTCTAAGAATTTCAAGTTTGGTATAAGCAAGAATTTTAGATACAGTTACTGAAGTTAAAGAAACCATAACTTTCTTATATACTGCACTACTACAAAACTGGTGCTATCACCACCTATATCTGATGAATTACTACAAAAACCCACATACAAGTTTGCAGTGTTACACAAGACCAGATAGTAATGAGCATGAATACTTAAAGTATCAGATCTCATGCTTTAGGTTCAAATTCTTATATAACTCACAGAAGCATACTGTTCTCTCTGCATCATTCAAATGTGGCAAAACTGAGGAGGGATTACTTAAATTTCCAAAAGTTCTCAGCCAGTGGGGGCTAGTTCTCAGCTTGCAGGGTTTCTATTGAAATCGTAACAATTACAACACTTAATCATTTCAACATAGATTTAGAATTTCATTAGTCTTGGCCATGGTCAAGATGATGGTTTTCTTACAAAATCCTACCCCACTTCTCTGGCAGAGGGAAGAAAAAAAAGAAAAAAAAAGAAAAAAAAAAAGGGGGAGAGACAGACCACCCATCTACCTTAGCCTATCACAAAGTATTTCCAGTCTACATTCTTCCTGTATTGACTCCTTAAAGATAAATGTTTGCACCCTATCGGGCCTGGTATCTAAAATAATCTCATTTATTACTTGGTAGGAGTATATACACATATTGTCTTTCAAACATCATCTGTTGCAGGGTTGTGAGTTTAAGGAAGTGGAAAGGAAAAAAGAGAGAAGCTATGGAAGATATTAGGAAAGGAGATCACGACATCCTGCTGCAGTCTGAGAGAAAAAACATCTCCCCGACCTGTAAATCCTACTGCAACACAGAAAAATCAAAACAACCGTGTCTTGCCTTCAAGATGTTTTACAAGTGCTTTCCAAATTTTTCTTCAGCTCCGTCAGTTCTGACAATAACTTACACGACTGGGGGGAGGGGGGGGGGGGCAGGCAGGAAAGGTAGCGTTTGCCTCCTGAAGGAACGCCTACACTCCCCGTTTTTTCCCGCCCTCGGGCACAGGAACACAGCTCCCGCTGGAGTCCAGCAGCCTTTTTACGTACGTAACAGAGGCCACAACTGAGGAGGACTATAGGGCTACTTTTTAAAAAAAAGGGCGAGGCTCCCTGCCTCTTCCCACGGGCGCTGAGCCGCGAGCGAGGCAGCCTCACAGATCTGAAACAACCGCTTCGGGAGCGCAGCCCCAGGCCGGGCCCCCCCTCAGCGCGGGAGAGCGCCGACCCCCCGCTCCTCAGCGACTCCGGCTCCCCGGGGTGGGGACACCCCCGCGTCAGGACGTGGCGCCACATCCCCCTGAGTAGCTCCAATATCGCTGTCCTCCCCCCGCCGTGCCCCAGAGGAGAAAAAGCTCCCCCCGTACTCACAGCTCCCTGCCAGCCCTATGTCTTCTCTCAGCGTTCTGTTAGCAACTACGCCTGTTGCTACCCAAACGCTTCCACTTCCGGGGACTGCAGGACCCCGCTGCCCGCTGGGAGTGGTAGTTCGGGAAGGGCCGAGCGCCGCCTCCGCCTCACGCGAGGGACTACAGCTCAATTTTCGCCACCTGCTCCCCGCACCCGTGCCGCGGGGCGTGCCGGGAGTTGTAGTCGCCCTCAAAGCTGCGCGTCGGGCTGGTGGCGGCGGGAGCTGCTCAGTGCAGCTAGGGGAGGAGGGCTCTCGTTTCGGGCGGGCGGCTGGCCGAGGCGGCAGCATGAAGAGGAGAGCGGGGGAGCGGGAGAAAGAATTGAAGGTACCTTCTCTTTGCTTCCTGCTCCGCTTCAGCCCTGAGGAGCGTGCCCGTGGCGAGCCCTCTTCCCTGCGGCTGCTGCGCGGCTCGTGGGGCTGCAAGGGGCAGAGCGAGCCCGCCCGCGCCCCGGCAGCTCCAGTGCTGGAGCGGGGCCTCCGTGCGAGCGGGCTCCGAGGCCGCCGTGAAGTTTATTGTGAAAGGGAAGTAGCCCAAGCACCGAGCTACCTGCGGGGGTTACACAGCCGGGGGGGAGGGGGAGGGCTGGCGGCGGCTGCTGCCGTCCTGCGCCGCCTGAAGAGCCGCCGCCGCCGCTGCGCGCGCTGCCAACGGCCGCCTCCTCCCCGCCTCTCCGCAGCGGCTTGGAGAGGCCGGCGGAAGCGCCGGGCCGGAGCCCTGGCAGGGCACGGCCCAGGCTCACGGCCCTTCCCTCAAGTCGCTTCGGTTAAGCGCGCCCTGTGCGTGTGAAGTAATCCCCGGAGCCTCGGGGGATGGGGCCCGGAGGAGGGGCTGCCAGGTCGGTGCGGGAGGGCTGGTGGGAGTTCCGGCGCGGCTGAGGGCTCTGCGCCTGCTTGGGGCCGGGCTGGCTTGGCCGTGGTGCTCTGACTAACTGGGAAGTCTCGGACTGCCCTCTCCCTTTAAAGAGGGGATCCTCGTCCAGCTTTAACGGTGGCTAGTAATAAAGATTTTTACCGTCTGGGCAAGGTATTTCGATTTAAAAAAGGAGTTCTGTGGCGTTATCTGGGAAAAATTGTGCAAGGAAATACATGTTTGTTTTTGTCAAAACATGCCCAGTGAGGCGATGCGTTATGCAACTGCGCTTTTATTTTCAGATTTAAAAGTGCTCTTATGCTACACTACTCTGCACCAAGCTTAACCTAAGTAAACATTTTTAAGTCTTTTATAGCATCCTGGCTTTATAATATTTTTTCTCGATAATGTTTTTAGCTGCGATGCTGTTACATGCTTACATTGAAGAGAAGATGCAATTACACTGTGTAAGCAAACAGCATTGCTGAATGTTTTGCTGTTTCGGGTGCCTTTGAAGGGCTTGTTTCTACCACGTTGTACAATAGTTGGCTGCTACTCTTGATGGTTGTTGTACCTCTGCTGATTTTGTTTACAAAATAGTAGTACAGAGAAGCAGGAAGTTACTTGTTTGAAAGCATAATGCTGGTTAATGAAAGGAAGGCTAATTCCATTATAAATTTAGAAAAAGCTTCCTAAGATGGTAGTCTGCTTCACCTGTCTCTGCATACAGAACATACTGGTTTTGATATTGCTATTAATTTACAATTTAACATTAAAGGTTATTTCACTAGGGGGGCAGCGAAAAGGTCTGATCTAAGTTTGCAACTAAATATTTTAGTAGAAAAATAACTTTAAAGCCTGTTCACAGTAGTAAGAGCCTTAACAACTCTTTAAGGACAACCTAGTGATTTTGTAATTAGTCCTTCTGCTGTCCCTCATCGCTGAAGGACAGGAACTTCAGAGTGTCTTGTGTTCTGCTCTTCCCATATACGTGAAAACACGTGCTGATGTAAGCTGCTCCATCCAATCCAATGTAATTACGTTGCAGAAAAAAACCCAACCCATACCTTTTTTAGCCTGCACATTTATGCTATCCATCCAAGGGCTTTTGTCTTTGCAATACATCTGACACGTATTTGGGAATCATTTGCATTAGGAGAATAATTGCCATTGATGAGATAATAATTCAAGGATATGTGTGAGGGAGTAAGAGGATGGAACTGTGAACTACACTGGCAAAGGCTGTAGGAGAAGGCGGCACCTGAAGAGGCATCAGAAGAGCAATGTGTAAGAAAAACTCAAGGAAGCTAGAGCGAAAGAGTACTGCCTTAGACACATCTAGATGTTGTAGGTGCGCAGAGAAGGTTGAAAATTAAGGAAATCCTTATAGAGAATTTAAAGGTGTGAATACTTATAGGATGGCTTAGGGGCTTGTAAGTTGGGTACTGCTTGAGGCAAACTGAGTATATTGAAAGTGAAACAAAAGGAGCCTGTAGAATGTCTTAGAATAAAGGATGCCAAAGGAGAAGGCAGCAATGGGAAAAGGAGGGGTTATACAAGAAGAAATATATGCTTTCTTTTCATGGGAGCATCCTCATACTGGTATTATTTTATAGAACTTAATTAGAAATTTAATCTTTGGGCTCCTGGCACAATGCCAATTCACCCTTCACTCCCTAGGTTTAACTGTTGTTTGCTTATGTTGCTCACCTAAGAAATACTGAAGGCAAAGGAAGTATGTATTTATTGTAGTAGTTCTGCCAAGGCTTCCATTTAGGTCCTGATCAGAATTATTCATAGCAAACCAAATATTAGTGAGGTTAACCTGACCTCTTCTGGAGAGTAAGATTTATGAGGCCTACTAATGGGAGGGAAGTGGTTGGACAGAGAAGCTGGTTTGGATTATGTATCTCCTGGCAGTGTCTCTGTTCTGGAGAATTAAGTCCTGAATAAAAGTTCTAGTTTTGCTGTAATTATATACACTTAAATGCTATCTATCAGAAACCTGGTGAACGGCTTTTGCTTTGTAATTATGCAGTGTGTTTCTTACATGTGATAAGCTGTTTTCTCTCTCAAATTTTCATGTATATAGCAAGCTTTGATTTATGCTGTTATAGAAGAACATTTCTGTTCCAAGTACATGTGGTAGAAATTCTTTAGAGTGCAATGCTGTCATATAGCAACTTCCACTTTGCAGATCACTCAATTGGATTGAGTAAGATTGAGTGTGTAGGACAAATGAAATTGTTTATACTAGTATTTGGTGTTCTAAGCCCAAGAGGAGGAGGAGGACACAAATTCATTCTTAGGAAGAGGGTCTGAAAAAAACTGGGAGACAATAGCCAGAAGTTAATTACTCAGCTGTCTTAAACACCATGTTGGGGATGCAAGTGTCCTCTGGAATATTTCTCTGAGTCTTAAATGGACAGCAAACCATGATTATTCTGAAGTTTCTAAAGACATCTTTAGAGATGTTGTATGCCATCAGCTTCTCTGGTCTTCCCTATAGCAAATATTACTTCTGTGCATAAAACCAGAGCTGTTAGAGTAGATGTTGCTCATTAGCTAGAAAGGCATTTTAATGAAACAGTCCATTGGGATTGTGTTTCATTTGTTTGTTTAAACTTAGAATTAAGTTTTAATTAGTACAGTTTAGAGTTATTTTAATTCTTTTTTCTTTACACTGTTGGTCAGAGTTTTGGTCAGCTTGCAGTAAACTTTTTTTTGACGGGTGAAGAAAAGGTACCACATGAGGTAAAACCAAACATAAACCTCTTATTTAGTAGTCTACTTAGACTATTTTCTCCTTTAAAACTTGGGAAGAAAGCTGTTCTGCTTTTAGAATGTTTATTATCTTGATTAATATTAACAGGTTAGTTAAAAAAGTTAATCTTTAATGTAAGACTGTTCTCAAAACTTACTTAGTCAAAGTTGGGTTTTTTAAGTAAGTTTCAGTGTGACAGATGTTAAGTTCTAGTAACTATCTTTATATGCTTCCTCTTGCCACTCTGCATATTAAGACCCTGCGTCACTACTGTGTGAAAGATAAGATGCTCAGCCAGTCTGAGTATTATTTTCTCTAACTTTCAAAAGATTGCATTGACAGGTCTTTGGAATAGACCACTAAGCCCAGTTCATAATTACCTTATGTAGCTGTTTATGCTAATTCACATTACTGTGAAGCCAGAACTGACTACAGAGAATATATTCCACAGACATTACTGTTACGTTTGTACAGCTCCCAGCACAGCTGGGACCCCAGTCCAAGAAAGTTATTGCTATACAAATAATAAATGCATCAATATACACATGTCTGAATATTCACAAGGGCTTTTACAAAGGTATTCGTGTCTCACAAATGTGAAATTGCACATGTTAGACAAAGTGGCAAGGAAATATAAAGCTTTAAATAACACAAAGCTTTGCATGTATTTTAGTTACAAGGAGGAAAAGGGAATATACAGTGTTTTGGCTGAGATTTCAATGAAAGTCTTATTTCCTGCATCATCCTCATTTTTGCAAGCTGGAAAATAATACATGTTTACAAGATAATATAGGTTGCTTCTACGTATTAATACTCAGAGAAAAATAGGCATGTATCCTCAGAGCAGTTAAGAGCAGGGGAATGATTTTAGGATTAATGCTGAAAAATGTCACCCATACCATGCAAAGAAGTATATAAACTTTAACATTGTCTTATCATACTTTGTTCAAATATTACATTAATTTCTTGTTTCCTGTTATTCTTCTGCCTCTTAAGATATAAAAACATACAAAATTTTCTAATTGACAGATTAAATAGATTATTTTAGAAGTTGTATTTAGGAAAATTAAAGTTAATGAAACAGCTTAGATGCAGTTAAATAAGCTTCTTGTCATGTCATATTTCTGCTTAGGTAAATGGTGTGCAGGTTTTAGCAGAATCAGCAGCCAATACGCCAGTAGCAATTTTTGTGGTAATCACATTATTGGCCCTTCCCATTATTAACGAGACAATAATTAAGAAATAGTGTTGATAGTCACATAACACATGATTTGTATATTGGAAATGGTCAAGTAGAAGCCTTGCATATGCAGAATAAAATACAAGAAAGAATGAGTGGCAAATGTTCCTTGCTTTTAAATTTATCACATTCCTGCTGCTTAAATTGCCTCAGCTGCTAATGCTGGAACCATTACAGTAATGGACTCAGCAAATGAAGGAGAACCAAGACATACACACTTTATTACTGGAGGGGTAATTTTCTCTTCATCTGTAATAGCAGCAGTGCCTAGTATTGATCAGACCATCAAGATACTAATCCTCTGTAAAATTACTTGTTATAACTGAAAATGTGTTAATCCAAATCAGTCTGTGTCCTGACTTTCTACTTACTATTGAATACAAACTATTAGATGGTTTATTTTTTGTGATTTAAAGCCTTTGTATTGATAATAGCAGGAGCTTCCTTTGCAAGAGTGCATGCTTAATCTTAGCTATGGCCCAGGGTTGTCTTTTTGTTTTAACTAGAACATCACCCACTTAATTAAGAAGTGCATGTCTATCTTGCTGCTCTGAATTATATTGCTACTTTAGGCTCTGCAGATTTATTAAACATGTTTTACATTCAGCCTCTTGTTTTTGCTGTAAATAAGAACAGATCTATGCTTCATGTGTTAGAATCTTCTAAGATCTTGGAGCTAGGGATATGAGGAGCATGGATACTGAAAACACTAATTTATGTTTTGTTGACTGTGGCCTGTAAGGCTATTGTGTATGAGAGTAATGTAATGTCAAATGCCAGGGATCTAAAGGTCTTCAGTTTACTTTGATCCTGGTGATCCACTACATCAGACAATGGTATGGGACCTGTGCATATTCCATACCTGAATATGCACTCTTGGGAAGGCTTCTCCTTTTTCTTTTTCTTTATCCCCCCCCCCCCGCCTCATCTCTTTTGTCATAGTCTTGTATGTTAAGATTGTAAGCTTGTGTCTGCTACTTGTATAGCCTCTAGCCAACTAAAATTTTGGCTCTGTTGCATGCCACAAGTTTAATAGCTGTTACAGGTACACAATACCTCGTAGGACATGGCTGCATGAAATGGTTCCATTAACCCTGACCTTTTGTTAGACTTATTAATATGGGCTTCTATCACATGACAGTCATTGGTATCTTGCCAGCTTATGGGGGCAAGAAATGTCCTAGAAGTGGGACAAGATGTGAAACTGGTTGCTTATTTTAAAGAATCTGGTAGTGTTCCATGCATTCTAGGAAATATTTGTTGTTGTAGTGTCAATTAGATTTTTGCTCTGGCAAAATGAACAGCATGTTTGTTTACCTAATTACTCCTATGCTTTCTTTTTTTGTCATAATTTAATTGATTGAAGTTGATTCATTTAGAGAGACTTCACATTTCCTAAAAGGTATTGGAGCACCAATACCTTTACAGGGATTTTGATTCCTTGTCTGCTTCAGAACACTAGATATTTTTTCCCGCCCCTTCTAATAAAGAATATGAACAGAGCATATGTTGCTTAATTCCAATTTCCCTAATGAACAGCCTCTTTACTATAATTTTCAAGACAGCAGACTAGAAGTGTGTACAGCAAAGCATCTTGTGTGATGATGTGGTGATTTGGGGGAGTTCACTTATTCAGCTGAAACCTACACTGCCAAATATAAGATGAACTTTAAACTTTTCTGTTGTCATAGTAAACTTGTAACTAGACTGTTATTAAACATGAGGATGTTCTCAAACAGCAACACTGAGAAAAGAAAACAATCATTTACAAATCCAGTGTTAGCTGTGCAGCGTCTAAAAACATGTTGATAGTTGTTTAAATTCATTTTCAAATATTTTCTATGATTTGTGGGATTCAGGAAAATTAAATTTATCCAAAAAATGCAAGGGAAACTACGTTGTGGAAATCCTTCCTGTTTTCTGTAGAAAATAAAACTTCATGTGGATTGAATTTTTGGTTTTGAATGAACATCCTTCTGAAGAGAAACCTTTTGGAAGTTGTTAGCAGGTGATTCAATTTCAGAAAGCCAGGCAGTCTCAGAGGTAGGTCACCCACACCCTGTTGTCTTCTGATTCTGAACTTAGCTTATAAGCTTAGAAGTTTCAGATGGAAATTGGCATTTTTTAAATGAAGCTATAGCGAAATGTCCCTGCTGGAGGTGGAGTACTGGGCCTACTTTCACTTTCATTTATAGATTTGGAAAACATTTAATGAATATTTATTATACTTTTCCCTTTTACAGCAGGTAGGATTCAGTTTCATCTGACCCAGGTTGGTGAAAACTAGACAGGCCAAATAGTTTCTGTTCCTAGTGCAATTGCTGATCAAACTTATGCAGCCTTCAGCTGAAGTGGGATTGGGCTCTCAAGCTTTTAATAATTCATCCGTTTCTTAAATTATTTAACCTTTAATGACCAAGATCATCCAAAATATCAAGTGATCTTCTTCCCTTCAGTTGAGACTAAAAAGCACTATAGCGTGTTGCTGTATTCTGATAGGTTCACTACTGAAATGCAAAACACGATTATGAATATTTATTGGCTTATAAAGTATGGGACAGATTAAACATATCTTTGGAGCTTTATGGATAGAAAATGATACTGCTGTAATTTCAGAACACTTTTTTTTTGTTACTGGAGTCTTACTATGGGAGGAAACTCTGCTCTACCTTATTTAGCTTAAAAGTTGTTTTCCTTTGTACACACGCTACATCACTTTCTAAAAGAATTACATCTTTATCTCTAAGAACTTGTTCAGTTTCATTTTGCCCTTTTATCTGCTGCTCATCCCACCATTTTTATTTAAGACTGTAAAGTTAGTTTAGTGTAACTGCTGTTGTCACCTTTGCCCTCAGCTAATCAAATAGTTTACCTTGAGGGAAGCATTTATCTCCCACTTTCATTATTATTATTTTCGTAGCTGTAAAGATATATATTTTATGTCTCCAGAAGGCTGTAACAGTGAAACGAGGTATTGATCTGCTGTATTTGGCAATTTCTTTCCACCTTGCCATCGATATCATGTCAGCCTCTGTCTGTACTGTGGTTGACCTCACAAATAGCTCTTTATGTTCCCATTGGATTCAAATGATATACTATGCTCAAAACTAAATCAATGAATGATTATAAAGTTTTTAGTATTATTTCATAACCCCCAGGCGACTGGTACTTCATGCAGTGAATACTTGAAAAGGTACTTGATTAAAATATGTTGCTGATCCTGTTCTAAGGTTCAAAATTGTATTGAAATCAATCAAACATCCCATAATATTAAATTCAGGGTCTGACTTACCTATTTCTGTACAGATACTAAAATTACTGAAACTTCTGCCTGTAATTCACCAGAGAGACTCTAGTCTATAATGGCAAAAGATTTTATTTAAAGCAAAACCTCCCACTTCTGATGCATGCTGTGTCCTCTGTTTTGAGAGCAAAAATTTCACACACTGGATCTTGCCAGTGAAAGATCATGAATGTTACACTGTACATGCTTTTAGGTGAAAAAACGGAGGTAAAGATCAGATAAGGTTTTCATCTCCAACAAGTGAACAGTAAGTTTAAGCAACTTTGGGATTGGAAAACATTGCTCTTACTGCTCGGTAGAATCATACACCTTACGTATACTTCTAACAGTTTAACTGATAAAATTCATGTTCAAATACCTATTTAATAGATTTAAAAAAAAAACAACCTCTGAATGGAAATAGGTAGGATTTTCACAAGCATTTAAAGGACTTTAGAAGCCCAGTCCCATTGATACTGAATGTGCACTTGAGTTGGGCAAGAAGCTTTTGAAAATCTGACTCTTGTCTCAAAGCAATAGATCTCTTGAAATGTACATCTGTATTTGGAAAGGACTGACTGAAGATTGCATACGAAAGGATAGGTTTATGCAAATTAATTAAACAACAGCTTGTAGATCTGGAAACAATTTGTATTTGGCTGTATTCTCTTCTGATTTTCTTCTACATTTACTTTTAATATAAATGATGTCATTGCAGCAGGTAATGATGCTCTTGTGCTCAAAGGAAATACTTCACTGTCTGGTATCTAAATCATGTGATGGCAAACTACTGCAGATGGTAAAATATTGAACAGTGCAGTGTGGTGCATATGTATGTACCTAATCACAGAATGAAAACAACAAATCATTTAATCCAAAGAAAATATTTAGGAGAAAGTTATTTGGGGCCTTCATCATGAACAGTGCATGTAAACAACAGTGAAATGACCATCCTTCTGGGTTGGAAAGCTTATTTAGAGTCAGAGTTCAGACAGAAATTTCTAGTTAACTTTTTTCAAGAAAATGAGGATTTGTCAAATGTAACACTTTTGCAAGACATCTACGCAGAAAAATTGTGGAAAGGTGTTCCAGTGAGAGAGATTTAGAATATTTCAATTATGTATTCTGAGACCACGTAAGTGGCATACTTTCGTGCGCAATATAAAAACACTGGAAATTATACCAAAGATCTCATCAGTTTGAAACTGGTTTTGTAAGCTGGAATTTTTCTGAAACTTAGAAGAAAAATTTTTTATGTACTGCAGCTATTAGAAGTGGATTTTTTAAATTTCCTGTCTTCTATCCAGGTAGGAGCCAAAGGTAATTTTTACTAAATTTGTTATTTCAGATTTCATATTTGCTGAGTATAATGGAAGTGACTTGATAGGAGGTAAGAGCAAAAGGCAGTTCCATTCCCCGCTTTCTGGCCATTCCCTTGTCAATCCTTTAGAATAAGATGGGTTGAATCAGTTGTGTGACTCCTTATGACTTTGGTAACAGGGAAGAGAAACTGTTTCGGTTTGGTTTGGGTTTTTACTGTGATGACTAATTCAGTAGGCAGTTATCTTTTATGGATGTTCAGTCCTCTGTTTTTTGCCTCTGGCATGCAAAATGTAGAACTTGTTTCTTTTTGAACTTCATGGGGATGGTGGTAGTTGAACTTTTCAAGAGGAAAACTATGGGGACAAATGTTAGTTTGCATAGACTTCTCCCATTCCTTAAACAGCAGCTGTTAAGTTTTTACATTGTCAAGCTTGGAAGACTTCTGGTATGTGCTGTCTTTCATTTCTTGAACTTCTGTCACTGGTGTCTGAGAAATAGTCCTGTGATATAGTCATATGGACCCTATCAATCTTGGTTTAATGGAAAGTGTTTATGGAAAGCATTTATACATAGACAAAAATGAGATAAAAGCAGATTATGAGTACTGCTTTTTTTTTTTTATTTTCTAGCCTTATATTTCACTATAAAAGACTTCAAAAGTCTTTTACTTGCATTAGTAAAAGCTTGTGTTCCTGGGTGCCTTCCTCTTTAAGCAGTTTTGCTTGAAAGTGTCATGGGGGATTTCTATATATTTGGGAATAGAGCTATTTTGTATTGTGTATTATATCTATCTATATGATATACTGCGTACTCCTTAGATAACAGTAACTAACAGGTAATGTAGGAGGAGATATAACACACAGTTTGGTTCTCTCTTACTTTGTTTTGACTTTCCTCTGGCCAATATTGCCTTCTCCCAATGTTTAAAAAAGAAAAATATTATTTTTTTTTTAAAAAAGCTTTTTTGGTCTTCTTGGTTTCTTTGCATTGTTAGCATTCATATTTTCAAGTTACATTCCATGAGCTTTTCTCCAGTATTGTTGCAAATAAGAGTTGTATGAAGTTTCCTGACTCTAGGAACTGATACTTTAGAAAACTTCCCATAATCACTTGACTGTTGCAAGTTGTGGTGCTTGGTAACAGTATATATTAGAGTTCTGAGTGGCATTCTAGCTCAAACTGTTATAATAAACTACATGTAGATATTGGTCAGCCTTCCCTGAACTGTTTTAAAAATGTCTGATGTTACTTAAATATTTTTAATATACAGTGTACTTGCCTGTGGCTCTGTAGTTTATCTTCTCATCTCATATTATTTCATAAGTTTATCCTCACAAAACACCTCTGTAGTAGGGAGGTATTTTTATCTGTTCTACAAGTGGAAATTAAAGTGCAGAGAAACTTTACCTTTCTCATTATTACAAGTAAATGGATAGTGTATGATAGGCATCAGATACACTGCTTACATTCCTTGTGACTAAGTGGGGTGTGTGCAGTAAGTCTGGTTCATTTGGACAGGGGTTGACTACCTGAAATAGCTAGTGTGTGTGCGTGTGCGCGCGCACTTTGCAGCTCATGATGAAAGACTCAGGAAGTGCAGTATGTGTGCAGTAGCATTATGTGCTCCAACAATGAAGAGTGAAGTCAGGACACTCAGAATTTAAGATCTGGAAATCTCAAACAAACACAGAAGTGCTTCTGAATTGATTTGGACCTCTTTATAAGACAGAAAGAGGAAGCAACTGGGGAAAATGGGTGTGTAACCAAGCAATTCTTCTAACAATTAAAGCAAGCCTTTTTCTTTCTCCTACCCTCATAGAACGTAACAGACATTGTTGAGCTTTCCCCAAATTTATAATTACTGCTATAGATAGGACACTCTTGCCTATGTGGAAAAGCCTTGAAATTTGTCCTTCAGTCCAATAAAGTTGAATTATGATTTTATGCTTCTGGCTTCTTGAAAGCCATTCATTGTGATTGGGACAGTAGGTTGGTCATTATCTATGATTTGAAAAGTGTTGATGGTGTGACTTATGCAATAAACATATGAATATAGTTCCTGCTTTAAAGAGTTTGTGCTCTGTGTGTGTTTCTTCGTACGTGGCAGACAAGTGGTTTTATGCTTCGTGATCCAAAGGTATACCTCACAAATAACGACAATTCATTTTCTCTTTACTTTGCAAAGCTCAGTTTGTGAATAGGGTCTTTAACGTGTCGGTGTCATGACAAATTGGTACGAAGCAGTTATGTCACAAGCGGGATGATACCAGTGACCCAGCAAAAAGAAACAAGCACTTTGCATGTTGATCTGTTTTGTTAGAGGGCAATATTTGGCCCTGTAAGTGCAGGAGAGATGGACTGTTCATGAAAAGGGCATAAAGAGCTAACCCATATGATCCTTTGTCAGCTTGATTAAATTTAGTGTCAAGCATTCATTCATATGAATGATGAGCGGCATCACTGTTTATCTAATAAAAAAAAGTATTTCTATTTTTCCTGAAGTCTTTTATATGTTAATAGAGGCAAACGTGAATATGATCACATAATTTAAATGTGTAAGTAAAAAATATACATCTTTACTGGCAATGGGTTAAAAGTAAGATGTATATGTTTTATGCAAAGTAATGCAATTTCTTTGTTAATCATGCTGTTCAAGCCGTAAGTCCACACAAAACAGTGCTTTTAAACAAATAGAAAATAATGTTATTGTACCATTTATAACAGAAATGCTTAGGATATTTAGAGACTGATGCAAAGTATTTATTTGCATGCTTTAATGTATGCTCCTACTGTAATATTAATATACAAATGCAGAATTAAAATTGCAGGTGCTTGTATTAGCCCCAATTACAAGGTGTTAGGCTTTGCTTTTTAATAGTGGAAGAAACTCCAGTATTTAGAAAAAGGGGTACAACAGATGTAATTTTGGAAATAAATGCATGCCATTACAAGAAAACCGAAGAATTTCTTGTGAAACAATTGACCTTCTCTTAAATATTAAAAGAAAGCAAAGGGAAAAAGTTTAGATGTTTTTCCTCTCACCCTTCCTACCTTGCCAAATCTGGATTGCTTAAAACAACTGCTGGGAGTTCTGTTTAACGTTATACTTTGCATTCATTTGTGATTTGGGGGGGGGGGGGGAAGTCAAATTTGAGAGAGACAGTTTGAATGGCATGCTGTCAGTTTGGCTCTTCATGAATTGGCAGTGGTCTCATTTAGGACCTTCAAATATGTGTCTGCCTGGACAGAATGAGAACATTTTGCATGTTCTTCAGAAGACAACCACTCCTTGCTGCCTCACAGTATTCAGTGGTGCATGACAGTTGCCCTTCATTGCTGTCTTCTTCGAACTTAACCTTTGACCGTCCACTTAGTTGCCGCGCAACGGTTGGAGCAGGCCAAGATGTCCATGAATGACGGGCATTGGCCTGCAACGTGCTTGTCATTATTTGACTGTCAAAAGTAGCCTGCCATTGGGCTCCATCAAGGTTTCAAACCTATGTGCAGCAGTCCATATTACTTAACTTCCAAGACTGTCAACAGAAGGATCAAATGTGCATAAAAAATGTGTGTTGAATACATCTTTGATCATAATATAGGGAGATACTTTCTGTGTGTGCTAAATGTATTCATATGACTTTCACAGGGCCAAGAGGTTGAATCCGCTGCCATGGTAAAAAGTGAACTGTTGTCTCCTGTGGTCTAAGTTTCACATAACACAATTTAGATTTGAACAGCTCTGCCAGTTAAACTCTCAGCTTGTCTTGCGTATCCTATCAGTTTTTCAGCCAGCAGTATAAGCAGTGAGATACTAGACCAGTGGTGCCTGAGGTTAGCTGTCAAACCGGAATGTTATTTTGGATCTTGCTGTACTGTAATATTATAGAGGGAGGTCAGGCTGTGTGATTTGTAAAGCAGTTGTGCAAACTTAAAATGACTGAAATGTTGTTTATTTCGGGTACTTTTTTTCTCTAGAAAGAGTTGAAGAGAAGATGGAATTTATCATAAAAAAGTAAGAAACCTAAGGCAATGTAAAATGGTAATTTTTCTCTCGAGTACAGAATACAGTGTATAAAAGAGCATCAAAATTCAATATGAAGAGTCAGCAAGGCTGAAATTCACTAAGTAGTAAATGCTTGACACCGAAGATATTTAACAGGCATACATATTTGTATCTTCTGATAATGAATGCTGAAGACATTTGGGGCTGAGCCTCATACTTAATTTAACGAATGGGAATTGTACCCCTGGGTTAATTAGGAACGTAAGCTTGGTGCGTAGGTAAATCACTTATGCAAACTATCATATGTAAACAAATACTTTGAATTGCTTCATGCTTGGAAGAGTCATATCCTGCTTTAGTGTAATAGTAGCTATTCACTTGGGCAAAAGCCATCTGTAACTGCAATTTATTTTATTGTATTTCAAACATGTTTGTTTTCTTCTCTCAAAATATCTCAGTTCCTTTGCAATTGAAATGGTATCTCAAAATGACATCACAAAATACAAATATTAACTTTAAAAAATGGAGATTCACTACTGCTTGTTCATAATGACTTCTACCCAAAGCATAAAAATAGCATTATCTTGCTAATTGGCTATACAATTTTTTTTTTCTTCATGTTTCAAAACATCTTCATGCTAATTTAGTAAAAATGATAAAATCTTAGAAAGTGGTTAGTGGTTAGACTGCTTAGAAACAAAGAGTGTTATTTTCGTAATATTTTTTCCCTCTGTGTATTTTCTGAACCAGGTTTTATTTTTTTTCTGCTTACAATGTCATTTGCAAGAAACCTCAGTTCAGATACACTGATCTAAAAAATTAGATTGTGTCATGGAGATCTCTTAGTCTTTGGTTGTCTTGCTCTTAATCTTAAATGCTGTTGCTGTTTAATAACAGGCTAACTCTGATTTCAGTCTTTGCTGATGCATTAATACGTGCCGAGTATAAAATGCATGCATTCAGATGCGTGTTTGCATACATATATGTATATATGCACGCCATAAATGTGCAAAATTCTTTGGCAAATCAAGTGGTATATTGTTATATGTTAAAATCATGTTCTTCTAAACACTTTATTCTGGTCATGAAGTTGCTTGATTTGTTTCCCTTTTCTTGAGTAATTTATACTGACACAATATGTTTTGGTGAAGGAGGACTGAATTTTGAAAGTGTATATATGCAAATATGCAATCATTTAAGTGCATTTAAGCATACAAATAAATAATGAGTAGTTAAATAATGAGCCATTGTGTTTGTTGATATGGTCTCTGAACTCAGAACTACTTTCTTGGCCTCTGTGGTTTAAAAAATGTTACCAAAATGAATAGAAAAATTGACCACAATGTTTTCAAAATAAAGGAATGTTATTTTCCGTTTCAGAAAGACATTGCTCTTTCTCTTACTGTACAAATCAAGGTTTAATTTCTAGTGGGAGTTGTTAATACCGTTTGTAGTTGTGTTCCTGGGGAAAAAAAGTTTTGAATCTTCAAGCACAAATCTATTATTTCACTTAAAGTATGGAATACTTGTTCTTCCTCTAACCAGAGGCTGCTCTTTTGCCCATTTTGAAGTAACATTTTACACTTATGTGAAGAAGAAACTGAGCATTATTATGCAGTTTATTGCAAGTGAGTTTATATCTTTATATTTTTCCAAATAGAAAGAGTCCTTTTGTGAATGCTGTCCAGTCTGTGTAATAACCAAGCGTTTTGTGTTGATGTTCTTGCTCTAGCCCTGCAGATCTTTTTAATTTATCACTGTTTTAAAAGGATGTGGAGAAACCATTTTATTAACATAAAATGCAATAAAAAGTAAATTCTCATGTACAGGGGGTTATGTATTAACAATTAGGAGGTGGTGTCTTTTCCCATTGTCTTAAAAGAGATAAGGAACATTGCCATAAAAGTGTTTTTCTACTTTCTTTAAACATTAGAATAAAATGTTTGAAAGTGAAAACAGAGTGAATAAAGACAACAGCAGTTAAGTGTCATTATTTTGGTTTGTGTTCTGAATAAAGAGTATCCTGACTGAAAGCAAAATGTTCTAATCAAGCAAAGAAACTTTTGAATTTGTTTTCAGGATGGCAGGAGGTGTACGTGTGCTTTTTTTTCTTTTTTCAAATTCCAAAAGCGTTCAAAAACTGCATGCATGTTCTTGAGAGGTTAAACATCCATGATCCTCTGTGGTGTTATAGGAGAAAAATAAATCCTATTACCCAAAATAAGAGAGGTAGATACCTTAAGGGAGGTGCTTTGTTGTCACCTATACTGTCCACAGTACAAATATCAGCTTGTCACAAAGGTTGAGACCTTTGTAGTGCGTTCTTTCAGGGTACAAATCTGTCTTTCTTCTGGCTTTAATGCAATAGCTGTGAAGTATCTGTATTAGGTAAAATAGAGGTTAAGGCACCTTAAGGGCACTGAATTCTTATCTCTTTTTACTAGCAGTGGTGTCAACATGTACTAAAATGTGATGACCTACTCTCCTCTTTGATAAAAAGGAAAATGACCTGTCTACTGTGGATGGTGATAGAGTTGCCTGGGGCAGATTATATTGTCACCTTCTTTAGTATTGGTGTGTAGAAAAATAAAAAAGGCCAGGATATTTCTGTTTACCATAGAAGAATTTGACATTTCTAGCTACTGGTAAAATATACTTGGGGTAGAAAGAAGGAACTGCTTTATGCTGCTAACAAGGTTGGGAAGAAATGCAGAGATTCTTTATTGTGTGAGCCCTTGGTATCACAGGACACATGATACATATCAAGAGATTCCTTCTGACCACTTCAGACACTCAAGGTTCAAGTTCTGCATTTAACCCTGCTTTCTACTTGTCTGTGGCCTTTTGGTACACAAAAACCTGACATCTCTAGAGTCATGTCTTGAAATTCTGATGTACCTGTGTACACTTAAGTAATGCAAATAACAATATTTCTTATATTCTGGAAATAACTGGTGTCCTATTCAAGACCCTTTTTCTGTAGCATTCCAAGCCATTTATAGTTTTGTAACAATTAATTTAGCAGTCACTATAGTTAGTCATTTAGTTTAACTGTAAGTGGTGAAATACATAAATACCTTTGCGAGTTGATTTAAACTGTAAAGCTGGAACATCTCAAACTGTTAAATGTACTTTAAGCTATTAGTAATATTTCTATAGCATTCTGTAAATTGAATGAAGGTGCTTTCATGTTAATCAGAAACTGGATTTAAGGATGAAAGAAAGATTTCTCTTATACTTTTTATCAGTATCTAAGAATAGGGCATGTTTCAGCATTTGTTCACACTTTGCAAGATGGTGATGGAATGCAGAAGACGCTTCTTGTGTGAGTTCCTTGCATAAAAATTTTGTCTTTGATTTCAAAGCTCAAAGATTTCTTTCTGAGGTATGATGAAACAGGCCCGTAAGTTAGATTTGTTTACAGCATCCTCTTAGAAGATAAGTGCAGTATCTTTTACCAGTGCTTTATTGGGAGCTTTATGGGCCTTATGCCTGAATCAGTCACTTCTATCATTTATTCCTTAGCAGTTAAAAAAGCCTGAGAATAAATCAGTAGTTTGAGGTAATGAAAATGTATAAAGCTACCTTTTATATGGTGTAACTTATGAAAATTGAAAGATAAATGATTCATTTAAAATCCGGCCCCTTCAATGGACTAATTTGGTGCTTGCTGAATAGTATTCAAAAAACAAACAAACAACAGTTTTGTTACAGGAATGAGACTTCAGAGGATGGGAAGTTGATTTCCTATTGCCAAACTGATAATTTTTTTTCTCTCTACACTAAAGTCTATGGCCAAAATATGCATTTTTTTGACGAGTGAAGAGAAGCTATGGTAGCCATAAGAGAAAGTAAAAAAGTTTCTTTAAAAGGCACGGAAGCCTTTTAAAGAAAGTGTAAAAAGCATAAATTTTGGTCTAGTTTCTGCCATTTGTAAATGAAACTCCTTAAACTATTTGTATCCTAAAGCTTTAAGTGTTTATAAGGAAGGTAGAAATCTGTTGGTATTGGCTTGAATTACAGTAGAATAAGATGAAACTAGAAAGTCAATGTTAACTTATTTAAATCAGATCAATGAAGTGTCTTGTTACATCCTGAAAATTCTGGCATTATATTCTTCTTCTGAAGCCTAAACAATTTAGCATTCGTTTTCCCTAATTGTTTAGAAAATTTTTTTTTTAAAGCATGGAAAAGAGGAGATAACTGTCAGACCATCCTGAAAAAGGACTTTTAGCAGACAATGCTTTTCAACTTGTTGAAATGGTACTTAAGCTGGGACAATTTTGACTCAAAAGTCCGCAGTTTCCTTGAAGTTGGTACTGTGCCATGGTATCAAGTGCTATAAAGTTGACTTCTGCTTGAAAGCATTTTGAGCATGATAAGCTGATGAATTAAATCAAATTTATTTTAAACTATTAAAAGTATAGCAATATCTGTGGCAATATTAATTTAATCCTGACATCTTTTGGTATGGTTATAAACTGGTACATGGATTAAAAAGTGAAAGAACAGTTACGTCCCAAGAATTTGGGTTTATCAAGACTTGTAGAATGTTTCTAAAGATATCCTAGAAAGGTAGTAGCTAGATATAAAGTAAAAGCTTATCGCTTTACAGAACTTTCCTCTTTCGATTTCTAAGTGTATATAGAATTCAATATTACATTGGCTCATACTTGACTGGCCGTCGTTTTACATGAGTTTATCATTTAAAGAGTGTTTATTAACAAGCTGAGTTACTTATCTTTTTTGTTTGTTTCAAAATCGATGGGTTTTTTATTTTTTTCTTTTAAATACTTTTATTCTAAGGAAGTTATGTCAAGAACTGGAGATAATCCAGTTCTTAAGAAAAATAGAGAATGAAGTCAGTAGTGCAGGCAGGCAACGAGCGATGAAGGAACAAAATAAGAACTCAGCAAATAGGGTCTTGCTGGAAGATGGTAAAATATTAAGGCAATGTGTTATTTTGGGGGGAAGATTAAATAAGCAGAAAAGTGACACAAAAATGAGTGATGGAGAATCAATAAAACGTGAATTAAAAACCCAGACACCTAGTGGATTCCAGTGTAATATCCTAGCATTTATTTGACTGGAATGTAATCAGTGACTGTTGTGTAAACTATATATAAATGAATTTACATGTGTGTTTTGCTGTTTAAAAGATTTACTGTCATTTTCTGAAAAGGAGCTATTACTGTAAGGACATGTGAAGGGCTAGCTAAGACTATCCAACCCTTATACTAACATGGCTGGAGAGAATAGGTTGTGACTGATATGCCAAAGAGTAAGAGGAACAAATCTTTTGCAAACCCAGCAGCCTGATCAGGAGGAGAAGACTTTTGCTCCTCTTCTCTTTTGCCTCACCTTAAGTGATATTGCAGCTGAATTTTGTAAAAAGAAGCTTGTGGATATGGTGGTACTTATATTCAGATGAATCTAGGTGAGGCTGTTTGGTAAGTGCATCATTTTTTTTTAAAGGCAAGTAACTTTTTCACTTGGACATCTGCTAACTCTTGTTTTATGAAAAGTAGTGACCAAGAGTAATTAATTGACACTGAGGAAAAAAATGGAAGATTTTTTTAATATGGGGAATGTTAACATAGCTACAATTAAAAAAAAAAAAAAAATCCAAACAAATAGTTTGCAAGAACACACAGCCTGCTGATGCATAAGTACCTGCTGGGACTTGGTCTTTGATTCCTTTAGAGAGGTAGCTGGTTGAAATGGTCTGAACTACTCTGTCAGAGGAGAGAATGTTTAGGACCTCTTCCCTTATTTTCAGAAAATCTCCTTTGCATGTGGAATCTTCTCTACTCTTGTGACCCTGGGCCTAATCTTCTCTCCTTTCTAATTTAGCTTGGAATTCTTTGTTTGAGAATTCCAAATTTCATCTGCGTGTGCAAAATGGCAGAACTTTGCATGCATAATAAAAGCTCAGTGACTTCTTGACAGTGCCAGTGGCATGATTAATTCCCATGCATAATATATTCAGTCGTCCTGTGCATATGCGGTGACAATACAAGCAAAGGGGAATGAAGGATCCCCATGGATGATGTCTGGGAGAGAACTCTTGTCTTGCTGTCAAATGTGTTTGCCTCTCCCTAACTCCCCATAGATCTCTTTCTCCTTGGGCTCCATGCCAATTGCAGCATCTTCCCCATCTGGTCAGTATCATGAAGCTGGACCACACCTCAACCTCTTTCATCTCTAGCTGGCAAGTTTGTGAGACTCTTGGTAAAGAGACAGAAAATGCAAGATAGATGGCATTTACCTAAGGCACCTTTATATAGTAATCCCTGGTGTTTGCCACATTGAGTCTTTTCTTCTTAATAAATTAGTACTGTTTACAGAAAATCATGCCTGGTGTTTTGACTGCAGGAATTTTGTATCAGATAACTTCATGCCTCATATCCCAAATATTAGGGCTTTTATTGTGATCATTTGTAGAAATGAGCCAGACTTTTCTTGGCTAACCTTATTAGTGTTAATCAGTTGTGTTTGTAGCATGCCATATAGTTTTTTGGGGCTTCGACAGATAATTTCTAGGCATTATTACATGTACAGTAGTAAAAATGTTAAGATATTGGAGGTAATGAAAAGATTTTTAACTAAGACCAGCAAAGCTCTCAAACTAGAAAATTACCTCGGTTTCTTTTCTGACGTGAGCAGTTGCTCTTGCATGGTCTAAACTGGGATCACGTGATGCCTATAAATGTTAACACGAAGCCTTAGAGAACTTCTGCTGACAAGCCAGTATAGGTTTATGACATTATGCTGGCAAAACTGTCTATGTCACATTTGTAGCTACATATGTGGAAAGGTATAGTACATTTTGCTAACTGTAGTTTTTAGGCAGGTATAGTGATTTGATGTCATGCTGCACATATTTCTGTATCATAGTAAACAAAATATTTATTATATCTATCTCATTAAATTAATAAATCAAGTAGGTTTTGCAGCTGTGTTTTAATAACTAGATAAAGTATAATCTGAATTCTGGCTGGTTACCAATGTTTATCAATGATGAAAAATTACAGATTAGTCTGTGTTTCCATATTCAGAACATTTACACAATGGATATATTGTTACGGTTGTCGTTTTAGTTCTGATTATTACTCAGTATGTCTATTGCAATTTTCTCATATACAGCTGTTACTGAGGTCCATGTGTAATAGATGGAATGACTTTGTCCACCATTTATTTTATGAATAGCCTACAGAAACATTAGTGTTAATAATATTATCCACTTAATGTACATAACAGTTTATAATATGGATAGATGAATAATGTGTTGCACTATTTAAATTTTATTGGAATGAGATAAATAGATCTAGTGCATTTTTGTTGGTAAATGCAGTGTTAAAGTCATCTGGTGGATTTAAAAAAAGTCAGTTCTAAGCAAAGTGATTGCAACTACTCTGTTACCTAATATGTGAATAAAATAATTTTGACTTAAAACTGGTTTGTTTGGGGTTTTTTGAATCAAGAGCAAAATTTCCTTTTTAAAAGAAGTAAGAGTATCAGCTATTCAAGTTCTTTTTTTAAAGGGGTGTATTCTGCTAATAAAGGGAACTAGGTAGGAAAACTTAAGCAATTTGGGGTTTTTGCCCAGTAGCAAGAAAGTTTACATGACATGTGTATCTTGTATTAAGCATAGCTAAACTAAATTTACCAGTTTGGTAAATATGACATACAGCTCTGCTTAAATAGGAAAAATAATGGCCTGTATAGGAAGCAAAGTAAGACCTTGTCTGATGTGCTGTCCCTTCTCAATTTAGGAATTTTGACAGTTTCTACTTTTATCTCTTTTTTTCACTTCATGCGTATACAGATTCGAGGAGCTTGCACAGCAGTTCTGATTCTTTTTCGCAGTTGTCTTAACTCTTAATTGTTTGCTTTTTTCCCACTGCTAATTCATGGTTTTAGGATTGTGTACTTCAAGATGAGAGAGAGAGAGTGACTGCCCCGCTAAAACAGCAATTGAAGATTTCCATAGGGAAATATATTGAATTGTAGAATTCTGTTGTATGCTTGGATTGTCTAGTTGCCATTATTACTAGAGGAAGATGGTAAATAAGCAGCTTTGGGAATCCTGTTTACATACAGGATTTGTCCATTTGCCTCCAGCCTTTGATTCACCTTTTGTTTTGTTTTCTAAGAGTAAAAAATATTTGTGTGTTATTGAAGCACAAGCTACTTTTGCTTCTGATTAATCTCTTGCATCAGAAGGTGGGCATTAAACAAATTTTGGCTAAGTGGAAATGACTTTTAGGCAGCCAGCTTCCTAGCTCTTCTTGTTCTTTATTGGCTCTTTTGGCTTAGATCAACATAGGAAGGCTTGGTTTTGTAATCTTAAGAGGAATATTACCTTTTTTTTTTTTTTTTTCCTTTTCTAGTTTTGGGTAATTGGGTAATATTCTGATTGTATGGAGGAGAAACTCCTTAGCCTGTTTTGTCTGATTAAGTAGGGCTTCTCTAAATTGACTCTTAAGATACTGTTTTTGAAAATGTCATTGTATTACAAATAGTAAGGATATACTTTGGTTTCATGAAAATGCTTTGGAATATTAATTAAGTACATAGAGAAACCATAATTAATAAGCACAACTGAGTTTTTTTTCAGTTATTTTTTTCAGAATAGACAGGCACGTAAACAGAAAATCTCCAGTTAATTATGTAGAGGTTATGCTGTTTGAGTCTGAGAAAATGAAGTTCAAGTTTGACAGCAGTATTTAAGTATGTAACATAAGAATAGCAGTTCTGATATTTTCCTTGCTGTGTTAAGACAAGTTTGATAGGTAGAGGTGATATGTATTAGACCAACTTGTAAAGTTATAAAAGACAAGGTTGAAGAAGGGCTTGTGAGCCCTAAAGCTAGTCTGACTTTACCTAGTGATTCTGGGGTATCTTATAAAAGACAAACCTACGGCTATTACCCTACCTTCAACTGTTGTGGCTACCATAGCACAATGTATTTTGGGTTAGTTCCACTGCCCACCCTCCCTCCCTGTTGTACTTTATAACAGACAAGCTGTGCTATGCAGACCAGTTAGTCTTTGTTGCTGAAGTTGCACAATTCATCTGTTTAACTCCATAGATCTCAAAATAACTGACAGGTGTTTGGCATATTTAGTCTTGAATTTTTAATGAATTTTTTAATTATATTTTTAACTATGTGGTAAGTGGTTTAACTGAGTGTGTACAGGAAACTGTCTGTACACTTATGCACATCTAGTGGATTCTTCTACTAAATAAAATACCTACCCAGTCTTTCTGCCATAAGAGGTATGTCTTCATACTTGTGTATTCACAAATTTCTTAACATTACTGATACTTTGTCATTTAAACTCTGTCCATTCTGAGCTACATTGTAGTACAGGGATTCATAATAAGCAGTGATCTACTAGAATTTTAGGACCACCAGAAGACTGCAGAGAGCTGTCTGGTATTTTGCCTCTAGTCCCAAAAAGTACCTGAAGTTTTGGTGAAGGATAAAATGTGCGCACCACATACATGTGCTTTGCTTCCAGGCAGTTGTACAATATTGTAATTTTCTTTCTTAGGAGAACATGTCACCTGTTATTTGTTTGGGACCATCTATAATTCTATTGCAAAGTAAAGTTAATTTACTTCCAGCTTTTATGTGATTGTTTTCTTAAAAATATAGAGCTTCTTAGAAGTTATGTAACATAGAACAAATGAAGACTAGCACAAAACTGGTATTTTAGCAGAATAATTTTGGTATCTTCAGTGTTTTTTCTGGTTACTCTATCAGTTCTTTTCACAGTTTTGGTGGGTTTTTTTCCGCTTACTACCGAAAAATTACATCAAATGCAGGATAACAGAACACTGTCAAACTAAGAAGGTTTTATATGGACAGCATTAGACAGGAGCAGAAAGATCCAGTGCACTAATAGGCACGCTCACATGAGCTACCTAGTCCATTGACAGTTTTTTCCTTTGTTCTCCCTCTCGACCCACTTTCTGCCAGTGATTTGTGACATATTTTGTAAGAGATCAAATAAGCCCTTGGCACCTGATTGCAATGTAGTGCTTGTTTACAGTTGCATTTTTGAAGGACCTCTAGACAAGATGGAAGGTTTAAGTTAAAGTAATTAAATTTGCATCTGCTCTGTGACAGGAATTTTCTTATGTATGCATCCTGTTGAGCAACTTCTACCGTAATTGGCCATGAAGTACCAAAAGAAAGATGCAGGTAGACAAAATCATTGTTGCCTACTACTAAAATCTGTCATTGTATTTCATAAGGACTGGCTTGTACCTGGGTTTGTGCCTGGTTCTTTGAAATATGGGAATGCCTACTTTTATTTGGGAGGGGGAAGGGAGAGATTTCCAAAGCATTAGACCTTTCTCTGGGTCTTTTCACACTGCTTAAGTGAGGCTAGATGTCTAAAATGCCTGTTGTTACATTAACCTCTTTCAGAATTACTTTTGTTTTCTGGAATGTTAGTTACTATTTGTTTTGTAGTTATCGGCTTTTTTTTTTTTTTTTGGCATGTCTACCTTTGTCCTTGGGCAGATTCCTGAGCTGTTTGATAGTTGCATAGCTAGGCACTGAAGCTACTTTCTTTCATCACTTGATGATTTCTTGATCATTAAAGGTAGGTCTGATGTGGGGTGTTGTAGCTGTGCTGAAGTCGCTGGCATTGTACTCCTTTTGGTTGGATTCAAATTTAACCAGATGTTATCACTTCTACTTACATCTGTAGATGTAATTATTTTATAACAGAGTGGTTTTGTTTATATGGTAGTTTAGGGACAAAATGAATATTTGATTGATATTATTAATGTGAGAGTTTCTTCATGTTTTTTTAAGTCTTGAAACAACCTTGGAGGAAGATAGAGGACTGGAGAAATAAGCCTTAGGAAAACTGATTGATTTGGTCATATTCAATGCAAAATTAGGAAATTAGCACTGGAAATCGAATAAAAGGTTCTTCTGACTCCAGGTGTGTTCTAACAGCATATCCTACTGGTTAGTACCTTATAGTAATAGCAGTGACACACTCCTCCTCCCCTGCCTCCCCCCCCCCAAAAAAAGGCTTTAGGAAAACTAGGCTATCACTAAAAAAATACAATGGAAAGTGTCTTTTGTTTTGGGGGGTTGTTTTGTTGTTCCCCTCTCAGCCATCTGTTATGAGTGCATTAAATGTTTAGTTGTCTTCTCAGACATTTCAGTAGATGATTTGTAATGGGCTTTGATAAGAATTGCCTGTAACTTTTAAGTGTGTAACCAGCTTACTAGTTGACCAGTAGATTAAAAACAAGCAATGAAGTTTCAGTTAGTGTCCCACAGCATTCTTCATCTTAGAGTAGCTCTTAGAGGCCCTAAGTGAGATATGAATCTCTGTTATTCTGCATACTATGCACGTGGTCTCTCCCAGTTATGTGTAAAATGCTGACATAAATAAATGTGGCATAGAATTTTTGTTCATGTTGCACAACCCAAAATTTCTGTGGTGTTTTTTTTTCCCCCCCTCCATGTTATCACTTAGTTATTTAGTTCAGATGAGTAAGTACTAGGTTGCTGTTAGTTGGCAGAACTCTCAGGCAGTATTTAAATTGACTTTATTCTAGAACTATCTGCACATGACTTATGCTCGGTAGAATTTTTTTTTTTTAAAGCAAACACTTATTTGCGGAAATACTACTTTTTCTATATCCAGTTCATCACAAATTTGTTAGTAGCCTGGTCGTTTATCCTTTAAGTTATCAAGTTTAATTTTTTTACTGAGCTGCTGTCTAGTAATGTGTGATTCCCAGGATCCTCATGTTCCTACCAACCGGAGAATCTATTTTTCTTTTAATGTGATAAAGGTAAGTATTAATTCTTGTAAGTCAGAAGGCAACCAAGACACACTAAGTAAGTAGACTGAAGATAAGTAAGGTTCTTTTCTTCTTGTATTGTTTTGAATGTGGACCCTGATTTGAAAGATAAATTAAGCTGAACTTGATGAATAGCATCTTCTGTTTGCATTTTAAAAGCTAAAGACATATTTTATAGTTGCTTTGAATTTACCATGCTTAATTATCCATTCTTTGTTGTATATTATGGCCAAATGCAGCTGATATGATGTAGCATAACGTACACTTGATATTGTTGAGATTCCTCTTGTCAGTGAGATTTGAAGTAACATGCTATGATGTTCACCTAATACCATTTGAAGTGGTTTTATGAGGACCAAGAATTATTTGCGTCTTGCATGACCTGTCCTTATTGCTACTTTTGAGTACAATATAGGTTAGGAGAAGTAATTATTTTCAGCCTACTGACCACAAGCAAGATTAATAGCTTTTGAAAGGGCTGTAATGAAAGGCTGACCCAACTGGCTTTTGTATTATACCTTGTTTATCCTACTCTCATCTCTATCACCTTTGGGCTACAACAAAATGTAATTTATGTTAGCAGTGCTTCATAGAAGGTGAAAGGTCATATTTTTAATGAGGGTAGCCCTGATTGGGATTCAGGTTTTAAAATGTTGTGTGGTAGAATACAGTCAACAAAGTCCATGTAAACAAAGTGATTGCAGAAACGGGCAAGAAAACCTATTATTTGGAAGGAAATAAGACTGCTTTCTTTTACTAGGCATTGGTAAAGATCTGTTAGCAGAATTTAAATAACTACGAAAAGGGATTTAATGAAATACTGGCATTGTGACAGTCAAGTCTAAACCTTTATAGTTTGGGTGGAATGCTGGGTTCTTTGTACTGAAAAAAGTATTTTGCAGATAATCGATTTCCTCTTTCTTATTTTGATGCTGTTTGCTAAAAACAACTTTTCATATAAAGATATATATATATATTTCTATCCATCTTTGACTTGAGCAGGGCAGAAATGAAATGACCACCTGTGCTTGTTCCAGGGAGAAATATGCTGTACAGTGCAACTGAGCTTGTCCATATTTGGAAAGGTTAACCCTAATACTCAACTGATTTTGAGTTTTCCCTTTGGCAGGAGAAGTTGCATTATATTTGAGTACAGTTTGTGAGATTGAGCAATGGTGTCTATTAGTGTTGTGTTCACTTCAGTAAAACCGAACTTTTGAGTGGTATGCTTTAGTGATAGACAATGCTGCTGGATTTATTTGTTGAATGATGTTAGTATTAGAATTCACTGTTACTTACATAACCATTTTTCACAGAACATGCCGCCTCCTCACAGAAGCCAAAATTTTTTGAAGTAGGCTATAACTTCAAGAGAATTCTAGTCAAAAGAAGTTTAGCAGGTGCAGGGAGAAGTTTTAGGGTGTAAGAGAGGAAGGTAAAGATTTCAACTCGGAGTAGTCAAAAGCTGATTTGAAAGAAGTTCTTGGATTTGGGTTTTCAGCATTCAAATGCATACCCTGTGTGACTGCTGCTTCCCATTGAAAGCTCACTCTTGTCTTTCACTTGTGTATGTTTTTTGCAAGTGACAAATTGTTTCAGTTATGTTCCAGAAAGGAATGGGAAACACTTGAGAGATTTTGAATTTCATTACTGTTTGTGGAAACAACTTCTAACCTGGGTTTAGTCTGAAGTTTGCATAGAGAAGAATGGTGAGGTGAGCCCCTTCAGTTATTTACAGCCAAACTGCCTTTCATGGAGATAAAAATTATCAAATTCTGAGCTCTTATATGTTGGATTTTGCCATGTAAAAAGTTCTGTGTTAGAATAGAGAATAATTGCTAACTTTCCGATATGATGGCATGGTAACTGATGTTAAATGTAGACTCTGTAACAGTAACCACCATGTGCAAAACCACAAGGCATATAGGATTCGCTTTGTGTGGGATTTCATATCGGAAGTTTGAGAGGAGAGTAGTTTAGATTATGTAAGAGCTGCAAGACTTTGGAGAGGTATTGTGCTGATGTCAGATGCTCTTTTTCCCTGATTTTGCACTATTTTCTGTATGTAATGCTGCATCATAATTAAATATTGGATTGTGCCCCTGTATGACATGTGAAGCAAAATATTGAGACCCTGTTCTAGCAGTTTGGACATTGGGTTTCTTCTCTCCAACACTCCCCCATTCCTGCAGTTGTACTTGACTGCCTTTTTAACCTAGGTCAGCCTTGCTATGCTGTCCTCCTGCAATGCCATTCCATGCTTCTGTCTCCCTTCTTCCCTATCGCAGCACTCCCCTGTGTCTTTGGGCTCCTGCTGTCTGTTGGCAAGGAATAGAATCACATGTTACTTTAAAGCAACATAATGTTGGGATTCCCCTTCTTTTCTTCAGTGTCGATAGGTCTTGAACTATTAATGCAAATCTTCAAAATGATTCTTTTGAATTTACACTTGTTTTACATTATTTTATAATTAAGTTTTAGTGTTTAAAGAGAAGAAAGGAATGGAAGTTTTTCCAGTGATTAAATATTAATTTTATTCACATTTAACCTTAATTTACATTAAGAATGTTAACTGAAAGGCAGATCTTTTGAATTCAATGTTTTCATTCCCTTCTAACCTCGTTGATGAATAGCTGGATCTTGTCATATGTTCATAAAGGATGATGGTCCACTGGGATAGAAGAAATAATTGTGCTGTCTTGCACATTCTAGTATGGTCTGTTTGTGATGCTTACTGTTTCCTTACAAATAAAAAAAATCCCTTTTGTCTAAACTAAAACTGAGATTTGAAGCAACAACTTGTGTCAGACCACTAGAGAGACCATCCTGCTTCTCATATGGCTAATTATTTTTGGTTTATTTCAACAACAACATTCTCCTTAAAAATTACAACACTATTATATTTAAAATATTTTTCTTGTTAAAGGCTTCTCTTTTGCTCTTTTGAATGAGACTTTTATAAGCTCTTCTTACTTAGGTGCTTCTGCTTAAGTCTTAAAAGAATGAACAAACAGACCAGCCTTAAGCACTCTGAAAACCCAGTCACTCCTGTATTGTCCTCATTTGGTGTTTTGTATGTAGGTGAAATTAAGGCTATAGATTATGAAATATTATGCTTCATTTTATATATTTCATATCCAGATTTCTCTTACATACAAACTGAGAGACTGATTTGGAGACCTGTTTAATCCTATGCAAGCCTTTTGAGGACTCTAGCAATTTATCTTCTCTGTCTTAACAGGAGTTCAGTGTTTTGGAAATCTGATTTCTAAGGTATTTTATTGGAAGGTGTATTAAGTGATAAGATTGATGATAAAATCTTGTATTACACACGTGATGTATCTGTTACATACAGTGCTATGAATTTAAGTAAATACAAAAATATTGTGATGCATGCAACTACAACTAGGGGTAAAACTGACCACTGATGTTTATTTTGATTTGTTTTCAGAGAATTATGTTAACTAAAATGCACTCAGTATACTCTTCATAAAATCTGTATTTCTTACCTGGGAGTTCTGGTAACATAAAATTTATTTCTGTAATTAAAATTGTTTACAGAAGCCTGAGTAAAAGTACGGTCTTCATATTGTATAAACTGCTATAGCCCTAGTTTTGCATACTCTACAGTTGGGTGCTTTTGCAAATGATACAGACCTTTGTGCGCAGTGTTTAATAAATTATTGAACTTTGAAGAATCTTTGAGAAGTAGGGCCTGCATGTGACTGAGCAGTAGACACGAATAAATGTTATCCTCAAGTGTATCTAGCAGACAGTAATAGATGCTTGAGCAGACAATATGAGCACTGAGTGAATGATGGTAATAACATTAAATATTCACATATAGCAAAAGCGTCTTGACAGAAAAAAAGAGACTGTCTGTAACAAGGTGGATAAAACCTAGTGTAATATAGTGTAATATCTTTCTATAGGACAACTTTCTGTTAATAACTAGCAGCATTTCTCTGTAAGATGCATATTATAAAAGCAGTTGTTTGGGACTCACAACTACTGTATTTCAGTCTACCGATTTTATGCGACACTTTAAAATCTGTGAATCTTTACTGTCATACAAGACAGTTTTCAAGACTTCATCAGTATAATCTCCTGGAGCCGATATCACTCCATACTTACTATAATGTAAAAATTATTACTAAGTTTAGGAATAAGAATTAGTAATTGGATAATAATCAAATGTTTAATATCAACCAGAAGTACATTTTGACCTGTACATTACTAGAAGCTCAGAATCACTCTGCTTTGCTTTACCTTATTTTTATGTTGGATTTTCTAATATAGGAGCTGTCTTGAGAATTGTGTCCAAAAGAAAGTTGTACTGTGGCTGTACTCAAAAGAATTCATGAAAGCAAGAAGCAATAGCCTTCTCCTTCCTGCCCTTTCCACTGCTGAGCAGTTTCATGGGTATAAATCCATTTTATTCATGTCCAGAGTCCTTGAAGTGCATGACACTTGTTTATGTGCCCTTGTTTTTTTTTTTGGGGGGGGGGGGGGAACCTGCAAATTATGATTGTAGAACAGTTGGTATTGCTTGCATGGTACTTTTTAAAATAGGTCATGCTTGACATTCCACGTGATTTTTAAAGGAAATTACGGTATCAGAAGCACAGGATAACAACTCAATTTTTATACTGAAGAATAGATGAATTTTGGTAGAGGTTCTTATGCTTCTTAATGCATTCCAAACAGCTTTCAGTTATAGGAAAGAAATAAAACAAAGGGACAGTAAATTGAATTTTTTTTAAATACTCTATGAAGCCTGTATTGCTATGATGAACCTGTTTGCATTTAATGATCTGTCATGTCATGTAATTAAAGCAAATTAATATTGAAAATGAAGTAAAATGGAGTACTATCAAGCCACTTTTTCCATATATTCATTTGCTTGTAATCGCAAAAGAGAACATAGACCACAATTTTAGAATTTGTTGCTTTAAGTCATCACTGAGATTGTTGTTTTGTTTTAATATTTTTGTGGCAAAGATAATTCCTTAGAAGTGGATACTGGAAACTTTGTTTTACTTTTTTGCTTAGAATTCTTCCCCTGATTACTGCTTTTGTTGGAAAGATGCTTAGTAATTGGTTTCTTACAGGTGGCTTCAGCATGGGTAGTGGTTCAATGTTCTTAAGTAATCAGCATCCCTGAGAATACGAATGTGGAATATCTAAGGCATATGACCAGTTGAGCATTGGTCAGTCAAGCGTTTTTTGAGGTATAAGGGCAAATACATTTTTCCAGCTTTTAAGGAAAGAATCTTAATCCTTTGGAGGAAAGGGTTGGTATACTGCAAGGCGGAAGAATGTTACATTCCTGCAAATAAGTGAATTACATGTTTTATAAAAGGAATGTGACAGAAATGTTATGTGACATGTTCTCTTCTTGGATGAGTTTTCTTTGAAGTAAAAAGTTTTGCAGGTTATAGCTGTTCTGAGAAGCATTCCTTTGTGGCTGTAAAATTGATGTGGACTACAGAGCTAGAATGTTGATAACTTGATGCTAGTGGATGTGAGCATAGATGTTTTGAATGGGGACTGAATAGAAGCCCAGGTGGGCTCATTCCACTGTCTAAAACTTGCCCCATATTTCTTGTTTACTTTTTGGATGTCAAGAATTGGAAATTATGCAGCATTTAACTTTAAGATTTCATCTGGTATCTAGTAGAGTAGCATACCCCTGGCTTTCAGAGGGCTGCGCATCTCAGGATCCTTAAGAAAAGATACCTATTTTGGAGTAGAAGATCTACATGTATTTCTCAAGGCAAGTAGTAGCTGGGGATGGTTTTGGATGAAAGTGTCTAACATGACCAGGAGTTACTCTAGTTTAAATACTTTTTCCTTCTCACACAACTCTGGTAGATAAAATGAAGTATTCTTGTAAAAGCAATAAAATATGACAGATTCTTATAAAGCTTGGACAATAATAATATAATTCGGCGATCATCAAACTTTGGACCTTTTTTTTTTTTTCCCCTGCTATGGTATACAGGGAGTTACAGTTGTTTTTTGCTGTTAATACTGCCTTCTTTCTCTTGTGGACTTTACAGTTCCTTAACTGTTATACCGTTGTTCATTGCATTGTATCAGCACATCTTTCCTCCAGTCTCCTCATTTAAGCTCTACAAGATGTGATACCAGTGAAAGTACTCCAAGAAGTATAAGTACATTCTTTGAAGCTGGAAGTGTAATTTGAGAAGCCATGAGTAGAATTCTATATGACATGTAAGGAACAAGATTATCTTCCTTTTTTATTTGTTATTTAAAGTAGGGACAATATTGACTCTTGTGGCAGCAGTTTAGGTCCTAAGGCAGGGTATAGATTAAAACATCTAAAGTATATTTGCAGTAGAGGTTTCCAAATTTAGTTATAATGTGCTGCCCACTCACTGAGTGAAGCTTTTCCCAGCTGGATTTCTAAGGGCTTTTTAGTCCTGCAGTATCTAGGCACTTTACATCATAACTATTTGCCTAATAGAATAGAAGGTTTCATTCACATGGCTGTGTTCTCTTAATCTAACCATCAAGGTGAGAATTTTAACTTCAGAATCTTCTTTCATTGCACATCATTTCAGTGGTTTTTTTTTGATGAAGGTACATAAATGAAGATGATTCTTTGTTCATCATATAATCTTCAAGGTCCAGATCCTGTAATAGTCAGGATCTGAGCACATGCAAAACCTTGCTAAAATCTTATATTTTGATTTCACTGAGTTTGGGGTAGGGAAATTACATTAGACAAACTCATTCTGCAAGTGTAGTTGTATAATGTTTTCATGAGCAATGTTTTAAAAGCCATTATTCCTCCTCTTCATTCTTCACCCTCATACTTCTTGCTGCTTCAGAATTTGGAGAAATTATTTTTAAAGTAATCTCTAAGCATCTTTCTTTAAATTTTGTGATAGAGGTTATATTTCAATCAGAACAGGCATTTAGTGTCCTCCTAGTAAGTCTGCCTTGTGGGGATTTTAGATTTTTTTCAGATTTTGTTTTCTTGTTCTGTAGTATGCAGTTCAAAAATGTACCCTAAAATATTAGTTTCATTTAGCTTAATGAAGCTAAGAACACGAAATATAGAGTCATGAGGCGCTTGAGATGGCAATTTAATAGGAGGCAGCTTTGTTGAGGGTGGTTTTCTACTGAAATTAGTACTATAAAGTACTAATATGTTGCTATCCGTTTCATGATGATAGATGTGGGGTTCAGATGCAGAATTTTTATTTTATTCATTTGTATGTAAAGTGCCCATAAATAAATGGTGTCCATGTGCTAAGTGACTATTGAACATAAAGTCTTATACTTGCATTTTCCTGTAAAAATCTTGTGAAATAAGAATGCAGAGACTAATGTCAGGGATTATATTAGCATCTTTTTTTGCAATTTATGCTTTTAACTTGATCTAAGCATGTAAATTTATCATTTTAATTTTTTTTTGCACTGGTAGACAATTGTGCCAGTACTGAATACATACATTAATTTATTTTCAGCATAAAATATATTTCAGCCTTTTCACATCTTTTCTTGGGCAAGGTTGCACTGCAAAGTTTAGTTAGTTTGCATCAACCTAAACATTCAACTGCAGTACTAATCAGTAGACGTGCAACAAGATAACGGATATGTGAAATAGCTGTAATCTCCATTGTGGTGATAATAAACGTGGTGGCAGAAGCATACAGTGTCAAAATGCAAACAAGGAATGAATGTGCAAAGTCTACAGTCTCCAAAACACTTTAAGCTGTGAAAGCACTCCAGATGAAAACAATAATAATAAATAAAGTCCATTCAAACATGGGATAAAATAATTTTGAAAATTAAGTTGATGAAATATTCTCCTAAAATAATTTCATAAAATATCCAAGCTATCTAAACCTTCTTGTGCATAGTGCAAGCTTTAAAATATACCAGGTTTTGTCCTTTCTTGCAAGATTTTTCTCTCTTTTTTTTGGTTTTGGTTTGGGTTTTTGGGTTTGGTTTGGTTTTTTTTTTTGAACTGCAAGAGCAGCCCGTAATAAAAATGTATGTAATGCTTCATCAGCTATTCAAGGAAGCCTATATTTTAGTTATAAAGAAAGGGGAGGAGTTTCTCATCATGATCTTTTTTGTCTGTCTTTTCTTGGCAAAGAGTGAGGCTTCTCTTTGGTACTGTGCGAACTCCACACTTGAGCTGAATTAGCTTTTGAACTTTTCATGTACTATAAATCTTAAGAGACAATAAAGTTAAAGTGCACGTCACTAGGTGGCACTGAAACATCGTTGTATGCCAAGTACAGTCTTGAGCTCTTCATCTGTGCTACTAGAGCTGCCTGGATTTGTGTCAGGGAAATTGTTTTATTGTTAAAGGGCATAGTGTAATATATTCATCTCCATCCAAAGCAGCCATTTAATGCCCTGAAACATGCCCTCTCACAGCTCTGGCCTGTTGACTATGCTTATTTGGTGTAATAATTAGCAGAATTTCTCACTAACAGCAGTACTTACTAACACCTCACATTTTCCTCTGTGTTTTTGTACGTGATGGATTGCGCATTCTATGAATAAAGTTAAGCGGGTCACAGCCTAAGCCCTGTACAACACAGCTATTTTCTGCACAATAGTTTTGAATAGATATATATTAACTCCTTTTTAATCCCTGTGGTGTGTAATGCAAACAAATTTGAGTCTTTTTGTAATAGGCTATTGAAAACTTGTAAGCACACAACAGTTAACTTGTCAACTTAAAGAACAAAAGAAATTGAACGAGGAGCTATAGAAATTAGAGTACACTGTCTTTTAACAATGGCATGCTTTAGAAGCCTGTTGTAATGCTTTATGAAGTTTGGTACAGATCGCTATACTTTGTTCTAGGGGAACAATTCTCATATGCATGTTAGAGGTGATCTTTCTCCTGTCATGATGTTCAGTTACTCTGCTTAGTTTGAAAATGCAGGTGGGCAGCCCGAGTTAAACGTCTTACTTTTTTTGCACTTTACTAGCTGGAAATGAGTGAATATGTTGAAAATTGTTCTGATGGAAGTAAAAAGAAAAGGTCCTTGAATAAATGCTATGGTAGGGATCCCTGTCATGGTTCTTTCCAAATGCAGTGGCAAGGACAGATAGAGTTAAGGGTTCCCAGAATTATTATGTAAAGGTAGTCTATTTTAGGTCAACTCCCTAAGTGAAAATCTAATGAAATTCCTATATAATGAGTTAATTCAAGTAGCAGTGATTTGAGACATTTGTCATATGGAAGCTCAGCTCTGCATGGAGACCATCAAACCTTTGTCACTTCTAGTTTAGAAGGGAATTGCAGCATATATAGCGTTAAGTGTTGGTCATAAGCTCTTGCAGTTGTCTGATACTATTGAATTTTAAAATCCTTCCATTTATTTTTTTTTTTTAAATCCTGTATTGTTCATTCTTTTTTCATCCAGCCCTTCTTGAATTCTAGTTACCGCTGAAGCAACTCCATTGTAGAAGGGGAAGTAATACAGCATGTTAAGCCAGCAAATAAGAACAAAGGTGGCTCTGGCAGCTTTCTCTTAATGTCAGTTCCTTGCCCTCAGCCTCCCTTATTAATGCATCTGAGCTGCTGTCACTCAGATGGTTTTAACACAGACATGCATACTATGTGTCAAAAAGAGTGGCCTAGATTTTTGAATTTCAGGTTGAGAGTACCCCAACATATAAAACCACTGTATAAAATTATGAAATGGTTGACTCCAGTCCTTGTAGACACTCTGAAGGAAATGAAATTTACTTATTTTTGTCTTTGACATATCCTCGAAGGAATCAAGAGAGTTTAGAATTTTAAGTTGTCCACAATATTTCCATTTGGACAGACTTGCCTGCGTGCCTTTAATTTTATCCTAGTTCAGAACAATCCTTTTCTTTGTCAAGTTGTACTTCCATATTAGGATTTTTGTGCGTGTGTGCATATCTCTTTTTATAAAGGGTTTTTACCTCTCCTCACTGTTCCTGTTCCTGCCCTTGTACTAATTTACTTGTGGGCTTTTTGATGATGTTCTTATATAACATAGACAAATATTTATTTAAAAAGACAGTCAGAGACTATTTGGTGCTTTTTCTTTATTGGGTCATTTCATGGATTCAGTTTTGAATGTTACCATGCAGTTGATTAAACACGTCTGTATTTTCCTATCAGCCTGGTACAGCTCTAGTATCTGTTACGGATCAGTATGGCTGCCTCTCTTCTTCCTTTGTTTAGACAACGAATCCAAACTATTCTAGAATGAGTTAGTACTCTTTGTAGAAATTGTTTGTTTGATAAATTTGGCAGTAAGAATATGCGGTAGTATAAGTCTAGGATATTTTTTATTTTCAGCAGAAGGGAGCAAATAGGACAAAGGAGAGTTGCATTGAAATCTGGAATGGTCCTCTCCCTGCCAGCCTCTCTCTTTTTCACCTTCAGAAATCCAGCCTGTATTTGAGAATAGCATGGAGAAGGGAAGACATGATTTTTACAAAGACTTGTCACTACTGTGCTACTTCACATTCACAAATGACAGATAGTGATAGTAGCAGGACTATCTAGACTCTTAGACCAGTTAGGAATATAAGTGTATGGGGAGAAAGGACAGACAAGTTTCCCTGAAGAAATGCACATGGAAGACGTAAGAAATAATTTTTGTGCATATCCGTTTTAGTGGAGTGGTGCTGCTCTGCAAAATTACACCTGACCATTGCAAGTGAGGGAAAAAGTTAAGAAGAAATAAGGTCTGTATATGGAAGTAACAAAAATGAAAACTGGAAATTCAGTATTAGCCTTTGCAAGAATTAGGATTGTTTTATTACAACAGAATTAATTGAAAAAGTAACAGTTCTTAAGTTTGCTCAAGAAATGTATTAAACAAAATGTTGATTTGCATTAGGAAATTTGCCTTGCTTTGGCACAAAGGAAATGGCTTAAAAGATCTACTTCTTTCATCGCAGATTGGTGCTCTTGTATTTCATCTCTTAGTATACCCTAAGCTTAGTCTTTAAATTATGTAAAGTCAGTTTAAGAATAAAATGTGAGTGAAAGAAAATTGAGTAGTCCTTCCTTTAGCTGTGGTTGTTTAGCCTTATGATAGTACTGTAAATGTTCCAAGTACTATGAAATACAGATCCCAACAAACTCTTGTCTAAGTTTGTATGAGTTGTGAGACAGAAGAGAATTTTTAACACCAGCTTTAGGACTTCAGTAAAATACATTCTTACAGAAGTAGACCAGGGTCTTCTGATTCACTGACCACTGGTGACTGGCAAAGAGATGAATCAAAACCAAACCGAGGAGTGAGATGCATCAAACTTTCAGTTAGTGTGGCTCTACTGCCTCCAGTTTATTTGGTTAGGCTGTATGTGCAGAACTTCTTAAGCAAGTAGGGTTTATTCATTGTAGTCTGCTGGTCTAAACAATTTGGGAACCACTGAACTAAAATGTGTCATTTAAAAAAACATCCAAACTTGATATAAAAAAGAATACCCAGGAAGGAGGATTCATCTTGCACAGTGGTGATCTGTTCCAGTGGTTAATTATCCTTTCTTTTAAATTGTGCTCCCTGTTTCTGGTCTGAACTTGCCTAACCTTCTTTCAGACCCTGAATTTTACTAATTGTTGTCTGCCAACTTAAATGTTAAATGTTAGCTTTCTGTTCCCGGTGTGGCTTATTCGAGAGGCTATGAACAAAACAAAGCCTTCAAACGAAACAGAATTAACTGAGTTTGAATTGTTCAGTACATTTGCATTGTTTGCTATGAGGTTTTTTCTTTAAATAATTTTGTTACAAACACCCCCCTTTCTTTCAGCAAACCCCATATAGCAATATCCTTCTTGAACTTATATGCCAAATTTCAACAGTGTTTCATTAACAGTTGTCTTACTATGAAATTGAGGCAACAACTGCAGTTTATAGGTTTTTCTAAGTGAGTGTTGTTATCATTTGACCAATGGTGTAGTTTATGCAAAATTAGGAAATTTTTATGTTATAAATACAAAACAATGTCTGTGCATTTATTACACAGGTTACTCTTATAAATATATTTAAAATGTTACAAATTGCATTTTTTGGCACTTGAATACTCTTGTACAAATATTGATACATACGTTAAATTTATGTACATAGTGTGATCTGTAATTTTTATGCCCTTGAAAATAATTTGTAAAAAATGATGCAACTGTATTAACATTGTACTCCTGTGTACCTTCAAAAATAACATCTCAATGGTTGTGCTGTTTTGGAAATATGTTGACAATTAGTATGACACCAAATTTGTTGTAACCACGATAACAAATCACTGATGGTTGCCTTTAAATTGTTTTGGGGAGAGGAGGGGGAATTGCACAAAGCTTCTGCTCAAAGGCTCCTCTAGTGTGGGAAATGTTTGAAGGAAAATCTGTGTTTATCATGTCCTTGAAAAGGACAAATCGCAAAGATTGAAGAGCAGAGGCAGGAAGCATGGTGCTGCTTCTGCAGCTGAACCCCAGGGGACCTAGCATACCCCTTCCTCTGTGTTCTGTCTGCAGTGATTTTGTTAATTGTGGCATATACTCTCAAGAATTATCTTGTAAATACCTCCTTTAAAATACATCAGCTCTGTATCTGGTGAAATGTGACTAACACAAAAGAAAAGTGTTCCTGGAATACATTTGCTTTTATCTTTAAGGCTTTCAACTGTCTTCCTGTCTTTCCATTCCAGAGTGAAGAATACAGTTAAATAATCAAATATGATACCTTGGAAGGCTGTAAAGGTCTTCAAATTTCACAAAGTTTGTAAGTGCTTTTATACTTTCATAGTGCTTATTGTGCTAATAAAATCTCTGGAAAATAATTTAGTTCTGTAAAAAAATCAAGAGTCAACAATTTTGTAACAGCCTACGAGGATGTTCAAATACTATGTAGTGGGCATGACAGTTACAGTATGTGAAATTTAATGCTCTAGCTCCTTATTGATCTTCCTTGTAGGCGACTGCATGGCACAAGCATTTGCACTTAGCACCTGCTCTTTCTACATTAACACTATCTTCAGCAGTGTTATCAAAGGGACTTTGGAAACCACACTTGATACTAAACTTAAGTATTTAAGGAAATATCTACTTTTTTTTTTTTCAAGTATCCATTTTCTTTTCACTTTTCTTTTGACTGCTGCTTGTTCTGAGTGATGCTTCACCACTTAAAATCCCCCCCTCCCCTTTTTTTTGAGTATCCTTATTACACATTGGATACTTCTACCATTACCTATCAAAAATATATAGAGACCAGAAATCCTGCAAGGCTCATTATTTTCTGGAAATGATGAAAAGCTGCAAGAAAATTAATCGCATCTTTGATCTTGCTGGTGGTTCTGAAAAACTGTATTAGTGTGACCTGCTGGCGTGTGTGTGTGAAAATTCTTTGTCTGTCTACATCTATGGAAGTTACAAGCCTGTTGCAAAGGTTCTGACTCAGTATCTCAAGCTGTGTCAGCCCTTGGTTCTCATTCTGGAGGTCCTTGGTTAATTCTCTGGTTGTTGGTCAGCATGTTTGCTCTTGCTTTGCTACACGAATTAGGTATTATACCCCAGTGAAGGCTGTACAATTCCACGTTGTAGATATGCAGTGCTTCCCAAAATGTTGTGGTGATTCTTAATGTCTCTTTCTGTTTCCTTGGGCCATTCAAGGAGAAACAGCACCATGTCACTACGTCGCGGTTTAACCCCAGCCGGCAGCTAAGCACCATACAGCTGCTCACTCACTTTACCCCAGTTGGATTGGGGAGAGAATCAGAAGGGTAGAAGTGAGAAAACTCGTGGGTTGAGATAAAGACAGTTTAATAGGTAAAGCAAAACAAGGAATTCATTCACTGCTTCCCATCAGCAGGCAGGTGTTCAGCCATCTCCAGGAAAGCAGGGCTCCATCATGTGTAACAGTGACTTGGGACAACAAACGCTCTAACTCCGAACATCCCCTCTTCCTTCTTCCCCCAGCTTTATATGCTGTCCTACGGTCTGGAATATCTTTTTGGTCAGTTGGGGTCAGCTGTCCCGGCTGTGTCCTCTCCCAACTTCTTGCGCACTCCCAGCCTACTCACTGGTGGGGTGGCGTGAGGAGCAGAAAAGGCCTTGGCTCTGTGTAAGCACTGCTCAGCAGTAACGAAAACATCCCTGTATTATCAACACTTTTCAGCACAAATCCAACACATAGCTACTATGAGGAAAACTATCTCTATCTCAGCCAAAACAAGCATGCAATGTATTTCCTGTTCATAAGCACAGTATGCAGCTCCTAAGGCTACGCAGCTCTAACACCCTACGTTCTGGTGATAGACTTCAGTAAAAGTAAGGCACCACCAATAACTTTGTAGTGTCATTAAAACATGAGAGGTCTACAGATAGCAATGGCAAATGTATCCTTGTTTCAACATTAACGCTTGTTATAATCTATGGTTTTATTTTATCTGTTTTTAATCTTTATTTAATCTTTTCATTGTTAAAGGATTGGTGCTTAGTATTTCACTACTGGTCAAACCCACATGGTTTCTTGGGACTGGGGGTGTAGGGGTATTTTTGCTACATCATGCAGAATCAATTATTGGTGACAGTCACTAAGGTTTCTGTCTGCTCATTCTTTGGAGGTGAGCTGGTTAAGAACTGCTTGATTAAGAAATATAGTTTCTCAGCAACTCTTGGCTATTTTTCAGTGAAACTATGCAAAGAATGGCATGCGGAAGTGGCCCGGTGTCCTTATCTATTCCTTGTGATTCATGAACATGTTGATCTAAAAGTATCCATTGTTTTGAACGTTTTCTTAGGTGCATGCATGGTCTTGTGTCCATATGTTTAAGAAGCAAACTGAAGAACTGGAGATCTTATTGAAACTTGATCATTATTTTCAAACAAAATTTGAATGTTCTTACTTCTCACCTAATACAGCTGATCCATTTATCAACTGGTACCTGCTGGAAAAGAATGCACAAATGATGGAACAATGTTTATTGACAGGTATACTGAGGAGGCTTAGGGACATTTTGTCAGCAAAAAGTGGCTGTGTTTGAACAATTTATCATTTCAGTTTTATATTATGATTACTTAAAGTGCTAATCCATGTGTGACAAATCTACACTCAGCTGGGTAAGAAAATTGCCAGTTCTGTTCCATTAACAGCCACTGGCCAAAGGAACAATGTTCCTGTAGGTTAAAACAACAATTAAGGAGACCTTAACACGTCAAGGTGGGGACAGAGGGGATACTGTTAGCAAAGATGTTTTTCACACATTGCTAAGCTGCTTCAATGCATATATTAACTCTTAGTTCAGTTACATCAGTCAAGTATGTTGTGCATATGCATGACTGGTCTGCGTGTGTGTGAGAACCAAAATCTGGGGCTGCTGATTTATGAGAAAGGGTAAGAGAGGTTGAAATTAGTAAGCAAAGCCAAACAGTACTTTTGCAGGAAAGACTATCAAACAGTCTTTTAGACATCTGCTCAGTTACAGATACTGGTGTTAGACCTGAGGTCTTTGCATTACAGCAGATTGTTCATTAGTGTGGTGGGTTGACCCTGGCTGGAGGCCAAGTGCCCACCAAAGCTTCCTTATCACTCCCCCTCCTCAACTGGACAGGGAAGAGAAAATATAACAAAAGGCTTGCAGGTCAATATAAGGACCGTTTATTAAAGCAAAAGCAAAGATTGTGCACAAAAGCAAAGGAAAACAAAAGATTTTATTCTCTACTTCCCAGCAGCAGGCAATGTCTGGCCACTTCCTAGGAAGCAGGGCTTTAGCACTCATAGCAGTTGCTCTGGAAGACAAATGTAAATAAAGAACGCTCCCCTTTCCATCTCCCTCTACTTAGCTTTTATAGCTGAGCTGATGTCATGTCATGATGTCATGTGGGGTGGAATATCCATTTGGTCAGTTTGGGTCAGCTGTCCTGGCTATGTTCCCTCCCAAGGTCTTGCTCAGCCCCAGCCTGCCAGTGAGGAGTGGGTAGAAATGTTGGGGAGACAGCCTTGATGCTGTGCCAGCACTGCTCAGCAGTAGCCAAAACACTGGTGTGTTATCAACACCTTTCTAGCTACCAATACAGAGCACAGCACTATGAGGGCTGCTATGGGGAGAACTAATGTCATCTCAGCCAGACCCAATACAGTTATATAATTTTTTTTCATGACCAGATCACTTGAACTGCATTCTACTACTTCTGTAACTGGCCTGGTTTGTTCAGTGGGAGGGCAAGATGCACAATAGTCATATTAAATAACCTGCATGCTTTATTGTAGTATAGTTAGGAAATGGATTTATGGGCTATTAAATATTGTTAGAGAGTCATAGATAATCTTAATATGAGTTTATATAGAATAATAATGCAAGTTTTTGTCCTTAATATGAAAATATTTTTGCCATGTAGTATTGTGGGTGGGGGGGAGCTGTAGTATGTGAAGTGTGGTACAGTATGGTCATATGTCTGCCAGTATTTTTGACAGGCTGGATTATAGAGAGAATGTAGTAGGGACAAAGCTTTTGGTAAGACTTGAGTGTAATGAAGGGTAACCTGGAAATGTAACTTTTTCATGTGAGTAGATGGTGCTGGAAAATTGGCCAGTCCCTTAAGATCTTTTAATAATGAGTGGAGTTTACAGAAATAATTTGAAGAAAAAAAATTCTGAAATTAATATATGTGATAATGGAGGCAAAAAAGCTGTAATAGTGCATTTAGAATGTATTTTTTATTACTCTAGGATCATTTCTGACATAGCTGGTTTTAGTGAGCCACTTGAATGATCTTGATTGCTATGAAGTTTTAATAGCTAACACTTAGAAATCGTTGTAGTTTAAACAAATGTTAACTTCAAAATCACATTTCTTCCTTACGAAACGATCCCAAATTTGGTGTGTCTCTTACTTTAAAAATTTTTTATTTTTTAAAAACATGTGAAAGAATGTTAGGATGTAAGGTTCTGGAAGTTCCTGTAAAATGGTGGCTTTTTCCTAAATGGACTCTTAGTATTGTGTCACAATATTTTTACTATATAAAGTATTTAATCTTCTTCCTTTATGAAGCCATTGAGCTCTCGCTTCAGAGCACTAGCCCTTTTCTTCATGCATGAATTGAAAGAAATCCACGTTTTATTATAGTTGACTGAAACCAAAAAGAATGAAAGAGAAACATGGGCCCTAATGTACATTCTTATGTGGGGAAAAAGCTAATAGAGAGGAGGGATTTTTGGAAAACCAAAGGTTTGCATCTGAACTTGTGATTCAAATCTTTCTTTCATTACTATATTGATTCTCAGTGCCTTGCTAAACCTGATAACCTTTTGGAAAACAAAAGACTATTGGGAAAAACAGTATTGGAGGTGGATATGATACCTTCTTATGCTTTGAATAGAGGCCCTTTATTTAGGAGCTGCCCCAGAAATTTCTGCAAACACATTGGATTGTTTTGAAAACAAAAAAACTTAACTGGTTTACTAGTTCTGGTCCCGAGTCAGTATTCTCAAAAGTGTAAAAACTTCAGCAGGCAATCAGCAAAACTTCTTAGGATGAAAAAATTGGCCAATGTTTTAAGAACTTCTAATGAAAGGAGTTAAGGCAGAAGGGCTTTTGTAGGCTGTGAGTGGAGATGATGTTTCAAAGCTACCAGGCCTTCCTTTTGCACTCACAGTATATTTGCAGTATATTGTTCCCTCCTTTAGCTTCAGTAAGATTATTTGTCAGATCTAGACATGAGATAGATAAAATTCAGCCTGAATAAAATGTCCAGCTTTCTTTTACCTCTCTTTGCTGTAAGATTGCTGGGGGTGGAGGGGAGTAAAAATGAGGAACATTTTCAATCTTTATAAATAAAAAAAGCCCAGACATCATTGACCCAATGAAATTAAGGTAACATTAGGTGGGACTTCAGGTCACTGTAACATGAGTCAGGCAGTGAATCAGAAAATTCAATTATTTTGCAAGGAAGAGTGTGTATGAGTATGTAGAATTGTTTTGCTTGTTGTACAGTTTTCTCTGCATTAGGCAAGCACCAGCTTGCCTGAAATGTAGATCAAAGAGTCCAGCCAGTTCTCAGCCATCTGCGGAGTATTAAAAATGGTTGTTCCCTAGTGTGATGTGTATATGAAATGTTTGTAAATAATAAATATCTAAGAATTGTTAAAATAGGAAGTTAAATGTAACAGTGAGATAATCGGGTTTTGTTTTGAATTGTCGTCTTTCATGTATCTTTTCCATAGCATGATTTGTCTTTTGCTTCATTCTGCATAATGCTGATTGTAAGGTGAGAGTAAGTAATCAATGGCTGAAAAAAAGGTTGCTTGTATCCCTTCAGAGGTCAGAAATGTGCCTGTTAGAAGTTTCAAAATACTGTCTTTTCTGAAAAAAATTTTTTTTTAGGGAATTAGGAGGTAGACTTTTCCACAATAGTGAGTAACAGTCATGTTTTTGGCAGTCTACTAGTTTGAATAAAGTGTATATTTTAACTGCTCATCTTGTTGTATAACTAAAACCTAACTTCCTTAAATGTTTCGTAGGCACTGTTGTATCTGTCCATCTCTTGGAATTGTGTGACTGACTTTTTACACCAGTATGGGATGCTGCTCCAGGTCCAGAGAGATTACTTGGTGTAGTGAAGCTGACATTTTCCCCAAATTCAGATGAAATGCAGGGCAGCAAACAGGGTTATCTTTTTAGAGGTGAATGCTACTTGCATTGACTTAAGTCTCCCTTGTGTTAACAAATGCAATTTCTTCAAGAAATTCTACACTGTGCTTTATGCTGCATAGTGGGGGAAAACCCCCAGACTTTTGCTTCTTAATGTTTTCAGTGTTTTTATGTGTTAGAAATTGTTGTGACACTGCAGCTTTACATTTATTGTTAGAACTAATTTCAATGTGATTTCAATAAAATTAGTTTTTATAATACATTGTTTCAGCCAAGACAATGATCTGTAAATGAGAAAATTACTATTGTCTTCTGACTTGTTTGATGATGAAACTAAGGGGAATTCTATGTTTGAAACATGCAAGGCCTTCACAAGCCTCTGTAGCCTAGATATTGAACTTTGGCCTTAGAATTAAGAGAGAAATGAAACCTTTTGGGAATGGTATTGACACCCTGTAAGGAAATATGTCAGCTGCAAAAATTTTTACACTGTCATGCTTCTTGGCCAGAAAATGTCATTAAGTCCCATCTTTCCCTTATATCACTTAATTTGAAAACAACAAACCACATGTGTGTAACGTAACTGCATTTTGGTCTGTGACTTTGATGTGTATTAGCTGTGTTTCTATTACTTCTGCTCTGTAACATACAATACATTACTTCTATTGCCATGAAGAAACTTAGAAAAAAAAATAAAAATGTTATGTACAGTGATTGAGAGATTCCAATTTTTGCTATTCCACTTGCTGAATTTTACAACCAACCTTCTCATTAATAAACCCATTTATTACTAATAAATAAGTGGAGATTGTTAATGTCTGCAGGAAGTTCATTGCACACTCTAAAATTGGGCATTAGTGCTTCTGGTATTTATTCCAGAGTCAGATAAAATAGATCTATTAACACTCACAGCAGCCTACAAAATTAGATATTTGCAGAGATTTTCTCCTTTCTGAAGGCCCAAGTACCACACTTAACAAGGTTTCTTGAGCAGTGCACAGTGCATAATGATGTTATAGGGATGGTGCACATAAGATTGTCTTTCTTGTATTGGCATCACTAATGTATATATAAAAACCACATTGGTTTTTAAAGTATAAGAAACCTAATACTGGTACCTAAATAAACTGTTACACTGTTAATTTTAAAATGTGAAAATCAAATTTACAAAAATGATTTTTAAGATGCCTGATACCTTCAAGTAAAGGCATTTTATTTATTTATTTATTTAAGTGTTTATGTGTTAGAAGAGCCTATAAGCAATGTTTATGTAACAGTGCTTAGACTTATACATCAGCCAGCTGGTATAGCCAGATAGTCAGTTTTTGTCTTTTTTTACTTTTTGGAGGTATTTGTGAGTAGCTTGATGTTTTTGACATCGGTGTGACAGCTTCTTGCATAAGAGATGAGCAGCATGTTATACCACCCAGCTGTGTGTATTAGTCTGTACATCAAGCTGAAGAGCGGCACTTAGCCAGATCTGACAATCAAATGTGAACTAGTACTATCTATACACAAGAGTGCATTTTAATGTTGTGTGCTTTTTGCCAAGAGGCTGGTACTTGACAAAGAAATTGTCAGAATCTCTCTTCTTCCCACCTCTTTTTTTTTTTTTTTTTTTCCCCCACAGATGTGAGTCCATGTTGAAATATATGATTTTTTTTTCCTGCAGTTTAATATGGTTTATCTTACAGATAACAAAGCCAATCTAATGTTTTCAGTAATTTCATGGAATAAAATTCTAGCAAGCTTTTTGTAATAGAGAAGTGTTATTGGTTTAGAATATGCAGCAAATTAGAGAAGTGTTATTGGTTTAGAATATGCAGCAAATTAGTGTGTCATTTTCTGCCAACTTAATCTGAAGTTACATTATGCTCGGTTTCACCAATGACTTTATGTCAACATACCAACAACCTGTCCCCAAAGAAAACTAGGGGCCTAGAGAAATTACATTGCTAGTTCATAAGTTTCAGTGCTGCTCTTCTCAGTCTAGCTAAGAGTCGATGATCAGCAGATTGTGAGTGCAGAGATGAGTGAGAGCTACCTGCTCTTATTTTAGTTTGACTGATCTGTTAGACCTAAACCTTAAAGTCTTCTACACCTCCTCATGATTTTAAGCCTCTGTCATCTTCCTTGATGTTTAAATTTGAATAAATGAAATTCACTGTCACAGAATAAAATACATAGTAACACTCTTAGTAGTTGAGCTTTCCTTTTTTATGTATTTGCTGTAAGTCAGGAGTTAGTTACTACATGTAATATTTCTTTCTTCCTTCCTTAAATAGGATTGCCAGAATAGGGAGGGTCTATTTTGACCTGTATATGCGACCCAAAAAGATTACGAAAAGGTGAATTTACAAGAAGAAAAAAAAAAATTTAACAATGAATTCTTTTGTCTGCGGGATAGTCAATTTGCAGTGACATCTAGGTGATGAAATGTGTATTTGTTCCCATATAACTTGGTTTTATGAAAGTGTTAGTGATACCCTTTTTTAACTTATTCAATGTTTTCCTTTTGTATTACACCCTTATCATTCTTTTGAAAACTGTATTCCATTTCCATCTGGTCTTGCTCTCGCAACAAAAAAGTATTAAGCGAGCTGCAACTTCAATTATTTCTTGTGACACTGTTTGTGTAGTTGAAAATACTGCAATAAAATAAGAATTTAGATCCTCTTATCTGAAATATTTAAGCATTATGGCAGATGTAGTTTTATGAACTTTGAGTTGCATTTTTATTAGTAAATACTTGTCAATGATCAAAGCTTGAAAAGAAACCATCCTTGCAAGCTAAAACAAAGAAGAAATAAAGGAAACAGTGTAATAATTTTCTAGGCCAATACTTCCACTGTAACAATTTTTACACTGTTGTTAATCTGTACTTACATCATGTTGAGTTAGTGTTGAGTTAGACTGTGGATAGATAAATGTGCATGGACTTGTCATGGATTGGGATTGTTTGATTCCAAAAATCTGATGGCATGTTTCAAGCATCTCTTGCACTTTCCATATCTTTAGCTGCACAATTAATTTTATAATGCATACAAAAATTGTAATTTTTTTAATAAAAACCTTGAAAATGCAGTTTGGGGAGAATCAGGCTTTTATCTTAGCAATTTCTTAGTGGTTGTGTTGATTAAACATTGGTGGAGATACTCTTGGTCTAAAACAGAAGTAAAAAGGGAGTTAAGAGAACAAGGGGGACAGAGAAAACCTGCTCTTCACAGCTGGTTCTTAGCGTGCTGCCAGCATCAAACCAGATTTGTGGCTGTCTGCTGGGATGGCAGTTCTTGAGGATGGCATTTTAAATATTGTCAGCCTGTAGGGACTTTGGTATGCAGTAGGTAATGTTTTCTTTTTCCTTCATACACCCATTTCAGGAAACATTTTAGAGTGTGCCCAACATTGAGGCTCATTGTTTTAATGAAGTATATGATTGAGCCATGTAATGTAATATGAGCTTTGTACCCGTTGGATCCAGAAATTGAAGTAGAAAATAAAATGAAAAAGAAATCAGAAATTAGTATCTAGGTATAAAGTAGGCATAGTTCTGAAGAACATAAGACCAAGATGGATTTTCATCAGTATAATAAGGACTGATTATCTAAAAAAGAATATAGGAGGAAAAATACTCACATGCTCTGAAACTACTTAACCTGAATTACTGCATTGTAATTGGAAAAGCTCCACCAGTATTTTTGCATCCATTTTTCCTTATTTAATTTTCCAGAATTGAAGGCAGTAAGAGAAATAATTGCACATGTTTGTGTCTTTTTAATACAACTACTTTTATACTTGGCTGTTCGCGTCTTGGGTTCTAGTCTAATTTTCTGTTTCAATTTTACCCTTCCAAAACAGAAAAAAAAGCTTCTTGAAGAGCTTGGAGAGAATAGACTTCCATATATGACACCAGCCGATGCTGATTTCCATCAGTTGGTAATGTATTTGCTTTAACTGTACTTGTTTTAAACTAAAATGACTGTTTGCACTGAAAAAAACAAATAAATCTTTCTTCAGAGAGACACTGTGAAATCTGATATGAAAAAGGTACCCTGATGGCTGATAATGTACTTTCAGGTGGTGTGAAATAAGACCTCTAGAATTGAGATATTCAAGAATAAAAACTTAACTTATTTTTAGGATTTTGTCCTGAGTATCAGTACCTGAGTACCAGGTAATACATGTAACAATGCATCACAGTTTCTTATGCTTTGTTAAAATAAAATACATGTCACCATTCTTTTAGAGATTTTGGTTGGGGGTTTTTTGGTTTGGTTTTTTTTTTCCTGAGTTGTGAAGAGACCTATTCTTTATAGTTCAGGTTTGGCAAAATAGGGAAAATATTAACATAGAAAATTGAAATTTTTTGGTTTAATTCTACTTTCAAACAATAAGTAACCCTTAAGACTTTGCTTACAAAATGAACTGTGGAAATTGGAATGCATGCCTCAAATGAAACCAAATAAAAGTAAAAAAAGGCCCAGTAGCCACATGAGTAGTAAACCAAATGAATGTATGGAAGAGTATCATGAAATTAATAGATTATTCTGCATCTATCTTGGATCTTTCTAGGTCCAAAACGTGTCAAGAATTATAGGTTCAATCAGATCAAATTGGAACATGGTAAGATGAAAAGCATAAGAAAGAATCTTGTAGTTTGAACAGCTACAGCAATTGTGCTTACATTACAGGCATGTCACCTTTCTTGTATTGATATATGGCTGAAAGGTGTCTATGGTAGCATAAAAATAGGTCTGACTCTTTCCTTGCAGGGATGAATTTCTCTTTTGTAGGATTCCAAGACCAAGAAGGGTTTAGCATACATCACACTATAGGGAAGGAAAGATGCATTTATGGGTCAGGTACTGGACTGTGAGTCAGAAGCATGAAGTCAAACTCCAGTTTTGCCATGGGATTATGGTTGTGATATTGAGTAATCTGTAGACTTCCCTCATGTTTCCCGTTCATTTAGGTTGTAGGATGCTTAGGGAAAGCATGGTTTTCTCTGTATTCTTACAGTACTGAACATAGTGGAAGCAAGCTCTTGATTGGGATCTTCAACAGCTGTAAGGATAATAATATGAAAACACATAGCTTGCTGTTAACCATAAAAGCACTTCTGTGGGTAAGGGCAAGGAAAAGTGTAGAAGAGCCTAACAGAATGATTTATTTTTTTTTAATCTGCAAAAACCCCCACCCCAAACACATTCTTTTCAGTCTTAAACTAATGTTCAAGAAGCAGCTCTTCCCCCTTTTGAGACTCAGGCTTACTGTTTTCTCCTTCTTAGTCCTGTTACATCCCCTCCTGTTTTTTCTTTTATATCTGTTGCTGCCAAGAGCTGCTATGCCTAGCATCTTTCCCTTTTTCCCATCTTTGTAAATCAACAGTCTCGTGGAGCTGATGTGAAAAGAGAAGATGGAGCCAAGGTTGCCCAAGTAGCATCTCATTTGCTTAGTATCAGTGTCATGGTTTAACCCCAGCCAGCAACTAAGCATTATGCAGCCGCTCACTACCTTCCCCTTCCACCTAGGGGGATGGGGGAGAGAATAGGGAAAAAAAAGTAAAACTTGTGGGTTGAGATAAAAACAGTTTAATAGAACAGAAAAGAAGAAATTAATAGTGATAATGAGAACACTAATAAAATGACAATAGTAATAATAAAAGGATTAGTATGTACAAGTGATGCACAACGCAATTGCTCACCACCTGCCAACTGATGCCCAGTTAGTCCCTGAGCAGCGATCTCCCCACCCCCCCCAGTTTATACACTAGATGTGATGTCCTATGGTATGAAATACCCCGTTGGCCACTTTGGGTTAGCTGCCCTGGCTCTGTCCCATCCCAACTTCTTGTGCCTCTCCAGCCTTCTTGGTGGCTGGGCATGAGAAGCTGAAAAGTCCTTGACTTAGTCTAAACATTATTTAACAACAACTGAAAACATCCGAGTGTTATCAACATTCTTCTCATACTGAACTCAAAACATAGCACTGTACCAGCTACTAGGAAGGCAATTAACTCTATCCCCGCTGAAAACAGGACAATCAGTAACCCATAAATATAGAAGACAGTGGGAACAAGATAAGCAGTGAAATCAGACCTGTTCAAGCCTTAATAGAATTTAGATACATTCTTCTCGCATCGTATAGAATTATACTTTTTGTGTAGTGTTTGTGTGCATGCTAGATATTTTTAAGTATATGTTACAATCATAAGCATCACAAGCACTTTTTAAATTTTTAGGGTGGTTATGAAATGTTACTTAAATCACAGCTATAGATATTTGTGCTGGTTTTGGCTGGGATAGAGTTGATTTTTTTCATAGTAGCTAGTATGGGTAGTTAAACCATGACAGTACTACAAGTTCCATGATGCTTAAATGTACTACAAATGGAGAGGAAAAGAAAGGTGAGGGCTTGAAGGCAACAAATTGGCAAAATAAAATTTCACATACAGTTTATTTTTATAGTCAGTCTTTCCTGCAGAGACCTACCTTACTTCTTGAAGGATCCACCCCTTATAAAGCAGTATTCTTTGAACATGTTGGAAAGGTTAGGTAGAATGCAAGTAAAAAACTACACTATCCTGTCAGGTGTGGAAATGTGCAGTCTGAACAAAACTAAGAAATTCTGTCCCAAGCCAAACTTCACTGGCATCTTCTTTCATTGTGTCTTGCCTGACGAAGGATTTTAGAAATGGGCCTCAAACCACAGGCTGAAATAATGTAATCTTCAAAGCCAGTTATGAACAAGAAAAATCCGATTAACAAGGCCATTCACAAATATCTGAAGTACAAATATAATTTCATGATGTAAGTGGCAGTTTGCTTATCAAGGGCCCTTATTGCTGATTTCTAACTTTATTCTGTCACTTGTGTCATCCTGTAGGGTGATTCTCTGTGTTGAGTACCACCATTAGAAGTGAAAGCATGTGTATATTTAACATCATAGAATCATTTAGGTTGGAAAAAGACCTTCAAGATCGAGTCCAACCATCAACCATGCCCACTAAACCATGTCCTCAAGTTCCTTGTCTACGTGCTTTTTTAATACCTCCAGGGATGGTGACTCCACCACTTCCCTGGGCAGCCTGTTCCAATGTCTGACAACCCTTTCAGTAAAGAAATTTTTCCTAATATCCAATCTAAACCTCCCCTGCCACAACTTGAGGCCATTTCCTCTCGTCCTATCTCCAGCGACCTGACAGAAGAAGCCAGCACCCACCTCACTACAACGTCCTTTCAGGTAGTTGTAGAGAGTGTTAAGGTCTCCCCTCAGTCTCCTTTTGTCCAGACTACAAAACCCTAGTTCTCTCAGCTGCTCCTCATAAGACTTGTGCTCCAGGCCCCTCACCAACTTGGTTGTCCTTCTCTGGACATGCTCCAGCGCCTCAATGCATGTAACATTCATATGAAGAATTCAGCATCAATTGTCCTTGCTTTTTTTTGTCCTGTAGTTGCCAGCAAGGTACTTACTTCTTTCAGAGAGAATAGCGAATTAACCTTTAATACTTGCTGTCAGAGTTACAACACAGAGTACATGATTACATTCCCTTCCCCACCCCTCCAAAACAATAAGATGTCCAGTGTGAACCCAGCATTCACCCTGTGTTCTGATGGGTTAATGCTATCCATATGTAGGACATAGCACAGTGATTAGTTGGAGATTTAAAGAAGACCAAACTGTTTTCATGGGATGTGCTGGAAATGTGTTTCCACTTCCTGCTTCTGAGATATCAGTGGGTTTTTTTTTTTTGTTGGGTGGATTTTTTGGTTTGTTTTTTATTGTTTGTTTGTTTTAAGGCAATCCTACGTATACTGTGTGAAACTCAATGATAAAATAGTTCTTAAGCATGTAATCTTAAAACACAACCTAAGGGTAAAATGCCTCTGACTTGGCTGGCAACAAAATGTGGAAGACATTACTTGTGCAGTTCAGGAGGGGAATACAATGTTGTTACCTTTGTAAAATCTGTGTGCTTCCTCTCTACTGCAGGTTTTCAGGTATTTAGTTGCTTTACATCGTATTGGTGTTTCTCTCCTCCTGTTGTAATAATTGTTTGGAATTTCAAGTGTGCAATTCATATCAGAAATTCAGTACATTACTATGTATTTTTAAACCATTTAATAATGACTCTTAAAATATGCCATAATAGCATATGTAATGTGGTAATTGGTTAATCTGACCTGAGTATCTCCGATATTTATTAGCATTTATTTATTTAGAATTATTTAAAGAAATATGGAGATACTGCTGTAGAACTGTTAGGACTCTTTCTTTTATACGTATCGTTTGTATAGTGAAACAAATCATGCATTAATAATCTTCATATGTCACAACTTACAACGTTCTGTCATGATTAAGTATGATTGTGAAAGAATACTTATGATTCCCGTCAACCTATACCCACACATCTGACTGTAACCTATAGCTGTAAATTCTTAAAATTTGCAGTTACTGATTTAATTAGTTATTCTTTATAAGGATTTTTTCACTGTACTATTCAAAGGTTACAGATACAAAGCACTGACTGAAACAAAGGGGACAGTTCAGGACCTCTAAAGGAATTGTTTCAGGCTTTTGGCAAGCTCAGGTGAATTGCGTTTATCAAGCTTATATTCAGTTTTTTTATTGAAAGCTGGGATCCAGTGTTCTATGTTGGGGATTGTAGTGGGACCTTTAAACAGATATCTGGGACTATTTTCAAGTTTTGGTATTTAAGGTTAAGTACATAAGTATTACTGTCAGAAACTATTATTATCTGTAGGTACTGTTACGTGATTTTTCCTCTCTCTAGGAAGCAAGTTTCTGGAAACCATAAGAATGTGTAAAGAAAGGGAGTTAGCTTCACTGTAGAAATTCACAAGAAATGGTGGAAAGGTTTATAGATAAAATAAGATTTATTATGTGTAATCATTATTTTTAAAATAGACTTTCTTTTATGTTCCCCTTTTTAGTAGAAACAAATGATCCTATAAAGCCATCCCTTCAGTGTTGTAGGATAACAGCATGTTATGATGCAAAAGTCTAACTGTTTTCATGCAGTGGAAAACGTGCATGCTGACTTACTGCCTGCTTTGTGTTTTTTAAAGGCACCTTTTCTGGATTTTAAAATTAATTTCCTGAAAGGCAGGTTGAAATCTGACTTGGAAGTAGATAGTGCTAGTAAAGTGGGTTTGAGTTGTACCAGAAGGAGCCCACAGATGAATCGTAGGTTAGTGTGCTGCTTTTGTGCTGGTGGCATTTATTTGTTTTTTAAAAGCACTTTGAACATAAGGTATTATGTTAGTAAAAGTTTTGATCATCAGTTTTGTGCATCCATATGCTGTTGCCACATTGCTTAATGCCTTCAGATTTCAGTTTACCTGATTCTTTTTTTCCCTCAACACCATCAGTATCTACCTCTTCCCCAGACTAGAGTCTAACTTCTGGACAAAAGGAAGTAGGTGTAGTGAGTTGTTCAGAGCTTCACACCTGCTAATTAATACCTGATAGGCTCACATTACAGCCTTTCCCTTACTGAGGGCACTAGTTTGCATCTGTTTCTTTTATTTATCTATTAATTTTAATGAAATACGTGGGAACTTAGTCTCTAGCCTTTGTCTGGTTTGGCAAACAGTCTCAGCAGTAGTTAAAGCAGATTTACAGGCAACCAATAAAAGGTGTGATTATGTGATACTCACTTCCTTAGAAAACCAGATTAACAAAATAAAATTATCCAGGCCTTCCTGGAGTTGGAAGCAGTATTTTGCGTACAAGCAAGATACTGCTGATTAGCAGCGTTATACCTTGCTGGGAGCTGTTTCCTCCACACACTGCTGGGTTCTGAACTCCAGCTGATACCAGAGCTGATGTGGCCAGAAGAGGATATGAGGAAAAAGGATATTACGTGTGGGGAGATGAGGAGGAAAATAAGTTTGGAAATTTGCTTTTATCTAGAAGGGGAACTTTTATATAAAAATAAGAGATCTAATTGGCATGCATTGAGGAATGTGAAAATAGAAAGGACTAGTATGTCAAGGACTGTTTTGATGATAGAGGTGCAGCACAGCAGAACGTTGGCCTTTTTTGAAAATTTACATTTTTATTTGTTATTTTTGCCCTAAAAATTGTTGTTATATGAAACTATTTCAGTTTATCATGTAGCTCTCTAGAATTCTGTACATCAGAATGAGACAGAATGGTCTTTGCAACTGTTGCAAAAAGAGGAGTCGCTTTGTTACTGCTTAATGTTCTATTGTTTGTATACTTAAAGGTAATATTATCTACAGATTCATCAGGGGAGCTTATATGTTCTATTGATTTCTGCAGAATCCTCAGATATATTTATTTATTTATTTAGAGATTTGCCCTGGTGATACTCTCTGGTTACAGGCCACTGATATAGATCCATAGTTTCTGCAATATATTGGAATATCAAAATAAAGTAACAAACACTGGCATCTATTTCTTCACCATATTCTAGACTCATGCTTGATAACTTGTCAACTTAACCTTGTCTGTTCTTAAATATATGAAATACTTTGGTTCCTGTAAAAAGAATAATTCTTTTGCTATTTTTGTTGTTTGTTGGTTTGGTTTTTCTCTCCTTTAGTGGAAGACCAAATATTCCAAGCTGATTTTCAGAAAATCTGATACAATACCTGAAGAGCTCCATCAAATGGTACAAGAAGGCTTTCTGACCTTGCGAAAACACGATTGTTTCTTTCAAGATCTTGTAAGGATCAAAGGAAAAGATTTTGTTACCCCAGTGTCTCGTATATTAATTGGAAACCCAGGATGCACTTACAAGTACTTGAACACAAGATTATTTACAGTTCCTTGGCCTACTGAAGGTTATGATATAAAATATTGCAGTCCTCAAGTACATGATGCTTGTAAAGCATTAATCAGACTTAATGACTACTTGCATATTGAAGCAGTCAAGGCATTACAAGGGCAAAATTTGTTTGAGACCAAAGAAATTAAAGATAGTACTGTAATAGATAGGGAGCAAAATTTTGCTACTTCTTTTATGGATAAAGGGTCAGTTTCAAAAGATCAAAGCAGTTGTTGTGTATCAGTGGATGACTACATAAGTCTAAAGAACAGAACATCTTATAACTTGACTTTATTAAATTATATGGATCCACTACAAATGCTATACTTGAAACAAGAACCTTATTTTGGAATGGGGAACATGGCAGTGAGCTGGCACCGTGACGAGAATCTGGTTGAAAGGTCAACGGTTGCTGTGTACAGTTATAGCTGTGAAGGTGAGTGATGGGAGGTATGAGTTAACTAGTGATATAAATATCTTAAATCCTTGAAGCTCTTTTATGTTTCCTTGTGTGTATGTACATAAGCACACCTGCATGTTAATCTAGATTTGTCACGTGCTTCTGAATCCATTGTGGTACTTTTTGTATTTAAGCCCTATCTTTATTTCTACTAAAACCTATACAAAATATACCTGTGTTTACTGCAGCTGGCTTATCAGTGGTTCTCTAAGTAGATTTAAAAATTGGTATGATTAACTTCCTGACTAAGAGCCAGGAAATCAAAATCTGTCAAATACTTATTTCAGGATAACGCATGTGCATATTTGCTATCTTGTAAAATGTTTTGTTGTAGTTGAGATCACCATCTTTATTGTGTTATTTATCATATACAGACTTGCTTCTGCTTTATGCTGATTTTACTACTCTTCTTTCTTTGGGAAGATCATTTTAGGTTGGTTTTGTATGAAAATATTACTGTATTTGCTTGGAAGTACATACGTTTTCTCTAGGCATGCTGTAGTGCTAATAATGCATGTTTTGCGGAGGACTTGCCAACATTTCTGTAGTTGGGAAGGGTGAAAGTTTTCCATTAAAAGACCTGTAGTCTGACAGGCTTTGCAGGCTCTTAGTTATTTAAAAACCATTTAAATGCAGTATTGGGAGGGGAAAAAATAGTAGTTGTAGTTGAAGAGTCATTAAATACTTAATTTTCAGTTTATGTACCTTTCCCATTTTTATCTTTATTTAAGAACAGACCTGAGGATTTTGGTTTATTTTTTCCTAACAATTTTT